>NW_027437187.1:11667939-12269439 GCF_033239565.1 Halichoeres trimaculatus | reverse complement strand
CGACGGGGGACACATATTTCATGCAATTTAAGCATAAACTGGAAAGTCAAATTTTGGCTCCAAATTTCAGGTCCGGCCCTTACGTTCTGAGTGAAATTTGTGAAAACCCGAAACAGAGGTTTTAGCCCTCAGACTGATTCAGAATGCCTTTTTGTCACCTGGGATGGCATGGGCTTCGACGGGGGACACATATTTCATGCAATTTAAGCATAAACTGGAAAGTCAAATTTTGGCTCCAAATTTCAGGTCCGGCCCTTACGTTCTGAGTGAAATTTGTGAAAACCCGAAACAGAGGTTTTAGCCCTCAGACTGATTCAGGATGCCTTTTTGTCACCTGGGATGGCATGGGCTTCGACGGGGGACACATATTTCATGCAATTTAAGCATAAACTGGAAAGTCAAATTTTGGCTCCAAATTTCAGGTCCGGCCCTTACGTTCTGAGTGGAATTTGTGAAAACCCGAAACAGAGGTTTTAGCCCTCAGACTGATTCAGAATGCCTTTTTGTCACCTGGGATGGCATGGGCTTCGACGGGGGACACATATTTCATGCAATTTAAGCATAAACTGGAAAGTCAAATTTTGGCTCCAAATTTCAGGTCCGGCCCTTACGTTCTGAGTGAAATTTGTGAAAACCCGAAACAGAGGTTTTAGCCCTCAGACTGATTCAGGATGCCTTTTTGTCACCTGGGATGGCATGGGCTTCGACGGGGGACACATATTTCATGCAATTTAAGCATAAACTGGAAAGTCAAATTTTGGCTCCAAATTTCAGGTCCGGCCCTTACGTTCTGAGTGAAATTTGTGAAAACCCGAAACAGAGGTTTTAGCCCTCAGACTGATTCAGGATGCCTTTTTGTCACCTGGGATGGCATGGGCTTCGACGGGGGACACATATTTCATGCAATTTAAGCATAAACTGGAAAGTCAAATTTTGGCTCCAAATTTCAGGTCCGGCCCTTACGTTCTGAGTGAAATTTGTGAAAACCCGAAACAGAGGTTTTAGCCCTCAGACTGATTCAGGATGCCTTTTTGTCACCTGGGATGGCATGGGCTTCGACGGGGGACACATATTTCATGCAATTTAAGCATAAACTGGAAAGTCAAATTTTGGCTCCAAATTTCAGGTCCGGCCCTTACGTTCTGAGTGAAATTTGTGAAAACCCGAAACAGAGGTTTTAGCCCTCAGACTGATTCAGGATGCCTTTTTGTCACCTGGGATGGCATGGGCTTCGACGGGGGACACATATTTCATGCAATTTAAGCATAAACTGGAAAGTCAAATTTTGGCTCCAAATTTCAGGTCCGGCCCTTACGTTCTGAGTGAAATTTGTGAAAACCCGAAACAGAGGTTTTAGCCCTCAGACTGATTCAGGATGCCTTTTTGTCACCTGGGATGGCATGGGCTTCGACGGGGGACACATATTTCATGCAATTTAAGCATAAACTGGAAAGTCAAATTTTGGCTCCAAATTTCAGGTCCGGCCCTTACGTTCTGAGTGAAATTTGTGAAAACCCGAAACAGAGGTTTTAGCCCTCAGACTGATTCAGAATGCCTTTTTGTCACCTGGGATGGCATGGGCTTCGACGGGGGACACATATTTCATGCAATTTGAGCATAAACTGGAAAGTCAAATTTTGGCTCCAAATTTCAGGTCCGGCCCTTACGTTCTGAGTGAAATTTGTGAAAACCCGAAACAGAGGTTTTAGCCCTCAGACTGATTCAGGATGCCTTTTTGTCACCTGGGATGGCATGGGCTTCGACGGGGGACACATATTTCATGCAATTTAAGCATAAACTGGAAAGTCAAATTTTGGCTCCAAATTTCAGGTCCGGCCCTTACGTTCTGAGTGAAATTTGTGAAAACCCGAAACAGAGGTTTTAGCCCTCAGACTGATTCAGGATGCCTTTTTGTCACCTGGGATGGCATGGGCTTCGACGGGGGACACATATTTCATGCAATTTAAGCATAAACTGGAAAGTCAAATTTTGGCTCCAAATTTCAGGTCCGGCCCTTACGTTCTGAGTGAAATTTGTGAAAACCCGAAACAGAGGTTTTAGCCCTCAGACTGATTCAGGATGCCTTTTTGTCACCTGGGATGGCATGGGCTTCGACGGGGGACACATATTTCATGCAATTTAAGCATAAACTGGAAAGTCAAATTTTGGCTCCAAATTTCAGGTCCGGCCCTTACGTTCTGAGTGAAATTTGTGAAAACCCGAAACAGAGGTTTTAGCCCTCAGACTGATTCAGGATGCCTTTTTGTCACCTGGGATGGCATGGGCTTCGACGGGGGACACATATTTCATGCAATTTAAGCATAAACTGGAAAGTCAAATTTTGGCTCCAAATTTCAGGTCCGGCCCTTACGTTCTGAGTGAAATTTGTGAAAACCCGAAACAGAGGTTTTAGCCCTCAGACTGATTCAGAATGCCTTTTTGTCACCTGGGATGGCATGGGCTTCGACGGGGGACACATATTTCATGCAATTTAAGCATAAACTGGAAAGTCAAATTTTGGCTCCAAATTTCAGGTCCGGCCCTTACGTTCTGAGTGAAATTTGTGAAAACCCGAAACAGAGGTTTTAGCCCTCAGACTGATTCAGGATGCCTTTTTGTCACCTGGGATGGCATGGGCTTCGACGGGGGACACATATTTCATGCAATTTAAGCATAAACTGGAAAGTCAAATTTTGGCTCCAAATTTCAGGTCCGGCCCTTACGTTCTGAGTGAAATTTGTGAAAACCCGAAACAGAGGTTTTAGCCCTCAGACTGATTCAGAATGCCTTTTTGTCACCTGGGATGGCATGGGCTTCGACGGGGGACACATATTTCATGCAATTTAAGCATAAACTGGAAAGTCAAATTTTGGCTCCAAATCTCAGGTCCGGCCCTTACGTTCTGAGTGAAATTTGTGAAAACCCGAAACAGAGGTTTTAGCCCTAAGACTGATTCAGGATGCCTTTTTGTCACCTGGGATGGCATGGGCTTCGAGGGGGGACACATATTCAGCCAAAACTGGAAAGTCAAAATTTGGCTCCAAATCTTAGTTTAGATTAGAGTGAACATCAAACACCATTCAACATCAAAGAACCACAAAACCCAAACAATAGTACAGAGCTGAAGAAAGAAATACATTTAAAACAACTAGAGCTGGCGAGTGTTTCAGCTAAATCTCCTGAGGACAGTGTCCTCCCACTCCATTGTACATCTGCAGGTCAAGTCTCTTTCAAAGGCAAGCTCAATAACCTGGGCCTTTCTATTGTGGAGCCGAAAAAACGTCTTTGATCTGACAATATTCACATCTCTAAGTATTATAATATCTTCCACTACAATATACTAAAACCGCACACTACTACTACTTTCAAAGCAATAAATACGGCTTAATGTATTACAGCGAGCTGACCCTGCGAACTGCATTCACTGATCTGGCCTCAGCCATGTTGGTCAGCTACGCAGTTTCTACAGTTGTTTCCATGACGATGTCCATCATCTCTCGGGCGTGGAGCCAGGGGTGGGGTATGAAGGGAGAGGCAGGTCTTAATTCATTTATCAACAACCTCTCCTCTCACTTTTTCCGTTGCTAGGCGCTACCCAAGTAGCTGCCTGTTGCAGCAGCTCTCTCGTCTTTGTCCGTTTCTTGTAATTTTTTTGTCTCTTTTTCGTAATCTTTGTATTTGGAGTGGATCATCATTTTGTATGGTTCATTGTCGGTCACGGACACCAAACTTTTTGTGGCTTCGGCGATACTTTTTACTACTTTTCTCCTGTGTTTGTCTGGAGATCCTACATGTAACCATGGCTGCATTGTTTACATGCAAAATTAGCTGTTAGCAGCCTGTAGCATGTCAATGCTAACTAGTGTAGGGCTTGATGATTTCCCTCGAGCTGAGGAGGAGGAGGTGAGGACGACGTGCTGGTTCTCGGATGTGAGCTGGGAGGTGACGATGTGGACCTGTCCTTCCATCCATCATTGTTGGGAACGTGGGATCTAGCCCTGGGGGATGAACGAGCTAGCTGTGCTAGCCCAGCGGCATCGTGCTGTTCATGGACGTTGCTGACGGAGCTGACATCGGACGCCGGCGCCACATTGGAGGAGCTTCGCCTGCTGCGAGCAGACAGGATCCAGGAGACAGAGACTGAATGGACTTCTGGGGAGGCTCAGTCCTGGACCCTATGGAGGTGGAGACTGGCTGGGCTGGAGAGTGGTGGACGAGTGATGGACGGGATGTCGTCATCTAATTTCTTATGGACTTTTTTTTGCACTTTCTATACTCTTTCTTACTTTTGTTTTCTTAAATGCTGCGGTGACTCCTGAATTTCCCCTCGGGGATAAATAAAGTATTTTCTGTTCTATTCTATTCTATTCTCGTTTTCTCCCAGATCACTGACTGCATCTTTAAGTTTAATGCCATCTCAGCCCTCCACTGTCAGAATAAACCACATGATGTGCAAGCTATCTGTGTCCCTTAAGTTTGCTCTTGCTCTTCTAGACTGGTTGAAACATTCTGCCTCCAGTGCTCTGTGTTTGCTCTGCTGTACTCATTAATGCAATGACTTAATTACTCCACAGAGACGTCTTTTTTTGCGGACAGAAGCCAGACAGCATCACATGCATCTGACTACACATGCATATGATGCATTCAGAGAGATCTGTTGGTTCATTTTTAATGTTTTCTCTGACCTGCTCATTACAACAGTCTGATTATCCTAATTCAAATTTTGTGAAAAAGACTTTTTCATTTAACACAGACACCAAAATGACTTGATGAGTTGATAGGTTTTGTGGACAGTCACTCACATGGACCACATATGACTGACCAGTCGACCTCGGCAGCTGGGGAATCTGTGCTATCCCCTAATAGTGTTAAATGGATTTGAAAATATAAAACAGGTTAAACAGTGTTCAATAAATTGGCAACCACAATGGCAGTCTGTTATTATAATAAATGCCATAATGAGAAGGTTAATGTGTGCAGAGCACAGTTTAATGAGCTCTAATACAGACAGTATTAGAGGGATATCAGGACTCCTGGCATCACTTACCAGGCTGACAGATACGTTAATGAGACAGGTAAATCAGACAGGTGTATAAAATTAAAGATATGGCTCAAATGCCTCTCAGAGTCAATATATTGAGGATTCAGAGTGAAAATGGAACAGATAGTGGTCTAATTGTGAACATCTCTGCCAACAGGAAAAAGCATTCAACAGTGAAGATAGGAAACGTGGAGAAAAAGAGACTACCCTGGATCACTTGAAGTTTGGATGGACCTGGTTTATTAACAGTAGGATCTGTACAGAGATCCAGGGGAAGAATAGACTGATGGAGTTTTTGAAGACCATGTTGGTTACCTGAAGGCATCCAGATGGTGGATGAGAGCTGGTGACAGATGTGTTGAGATAAATCTCTTCCATTTGGCACATGATGGTGACAGGAGAAGAACAGAAACTCAGCTGTGTGAATTTCTTCTTATGAACGCTAAGACTGTGCTAACAATCTGTTTACTTGTTCATTATCATGTTTTAAATTAGAAGTGCACATGACTTTTAGTTCTCTTGAAGAGAACCAAGGTTGGAGCAGCAGCAGTGTCTGGTGACAGTCATGAGGAGAAATAAAGAACAGCACAGTTGACAAAATGTTATTTCCTCAAAGCTAATCGCTAATTGACGAAGACAGAAATCTCAGTGAGTGATAGAACAATCAATATTACTGAAATGGCTTCAGTAAATACTTAAGAAATGTGTAAAACAGCTGGAATTGTAGAGACATTAAAGTGTTCTGTTTATGTTTCCAGCTGGGATTTGAAAGATGAACTTTGGTCTAAATGCTTCAGTGGATTAGCTTTGGCAGAAGGCCAGGGTCATTTCATTGACAGGCTCCTGGCGAAACATCTCAAGGTGACTGATGATTGCTAATTCTGCTTGATATCAGCGTGTCAATGCAAAATTATTGCAAGACTCTGACAGACTAAAAGCCTCCCCTCTTGTCCTCATGCACCCTGCCCTCTTAACTCCCTTTCATCTCTCTTTTCCTCTTCGTGTCTTCCTCTCTGCATCCTCACCCAGACCTAAGTCTCCACATTTAGCTCCACTAACACAGCCTTTTTTAACTGCACTAAAAAGCAGTGCAGGCATAAAAAGAGCTAACTTTTAGATTTAGGTGCAGCAATGTGTCGACTTGGGTTTAAATGCACAGGGGTGGATTGCTTATGCAGACTAAAAATGCGTGTTAAATGAAACAGAATACAAAACGTGGTCAAAAAACTCCAAAGCTGATTAACTATAATTAGATTTCACCTATTCAAAGGGGTATAAAAGATTCAAGGCTAACAATTTCCACCACAAAACATATGAGGTGTATTCCCAACCCTAACTCATCAATGAAATTTCTTAACTCCCAACATCTAGTATCAAACAGACATCCGATACAGCTCCCTTTCAGTAAAGTATTACTGGACTTTTACATTGCAGGAAACCAACTTTGAAATGATGCGTTTTACCAGCTTGCACAAGAGTGAGCAGTAAAATCAGTGAACTTCCTCTAATAGAAAGAATAACTGCTCATCTCTTTCGCTGGTGTCATATCAGCTTTTCCTGTAAAACGTGGAGGAGCCTAAAAACATTGAGTCCAGTCAGCTGTTTAATGATGTGTTACTCAAACAGAGTACTGTAATCAAGTTCTCCATCTGCACTTCCTCTGTTTAGCAGGAAAGACTATCTATAATGATTCAGTGAGGCTTATTTTGTGATTTGTTATTGTTCATTACCCAGTCAAAACATTCATGCCAGTCAGGTAATAAGACTGTGACAGACACAAGGCTTGATGAAACAGCAGCTGTTAAGTTTAAGACTGATGAAGTGTTTCTGTTTTACATCCGATGAACAGTGAAGGAGCTGTTTTCATGAGTTTGCATATGTGTACTTACTGAAAAAAAAGTACACAGCGCCACCTGTTGAAGCGGGGTGAGACGTTGGCAAGAAGTCTGATTCTCTTCTCTGCATGCTTCTAGCTATGACCTGAGTTGGACTGCTGCATGCATGTAAACCAGTGGCGGCTGCTGGTCAGTCAAGGAGGGGAAGCTCATTTTTTTCTGGCCTACATCATAAATTTGTTTATTTATTTTAATTCTACCCTCCGTGCCAGCTTGCTATTAGCTGGAGCTACAATGTGAGACTACGGCGGGCTGTAAGTGTGAGTGACAGGGGGAGAAGCTCCACAGCTGTGGCTGTAGCTGCTTATTGGTGAAAAGAGAGAGAATCTTTAAACACAACACTCGTCGTTTTTAACAACCCACTCTACGCTTCCCTGCTGAAGTCAGAAGACGCTGAGCGTCTGACTGTGTTAAAGCGCTGAGACGCTGTGGGGATGAATGAGAAGGAGGTGGAGCCAGTTACCTGTGATAGGTAGCTGATTCTGAACAACAGATGAATGAATTCTAGCTCATATTTTGTCAATAAAATGTACACACAGCAGAACATATCACCACTTTTTGGGGGACAAGTTGAGCTTCCCTTGCAGTCTTAGAGCAATCGCCACTGATGTAAACGTACTGACTGTAGATCACACAGATCTTAAAAAAAAAAAAAAACAACTTGGATTGATTCACTTTAGATATAAATAATCAAACTGCTTATGTAATCATCAAGTAATCTGTTCCAGAAATGTATTCAAGTCAAATTAATTTGATAGAGGATGTGTTTCAGCTGATCCTGAACAAGACTGATAGTTAAATGCTGCAGTTGCTGATAACAGCCCAGATCTGCTGTCAAATGCAAAAACTTGAACTTGAAAGTCCAGTAATTGTAACTGTCATGTATTTAGGATTTTATTCAGGTTATTACATGGTTTCATCGCTGACTATGTGGCTGTGTTAGAAACTGTATTCTGATGGTCAAAACCAGCGTTATGAGTTGCAAGTTACTTTAAGATAACAGCTGTTTGGCTTCACTAGCAGTGTATCTGGTTATTTTTCAAGTTTTATAAGACTTATACACTACTAATGACTTTATGCCACAAAGCTAAGTTTAACTAACAATTGAAAAGATGATTCATCAGATGTGAGGTATGAGGTTATACCTACGTTAACCTTGTAGACTTGTGTGACAAAGAATATCTTTATTCACCACACAGTGGCCAGTGAGTTTCCTTCTTTGAAATACCAGCATTGTCTTTTCTATCCTTGAGGCAAAGGAGAAAAATTAAGTGATTAACTGTAGTGTTTGTACAGGAAGGAATACATTTTATACACACTTATATGCTGCTTTTCCCTTTTTTGGCATGATGGCATGATCGTCAGTTTTTAGGGTCCAAGAGCAGGCCTCTTCTATAGACACACAAATCCAGAAGTGTGTAGTGTTAACTAAATTTAGTGTCCCAAAGTCTAGAATGGGCAGTTTGTCCCACTTTCTTTGTATCTGTTGGCTCTCATCTTGTAACAGGCAATCAAACACCAGTTCTTTAAACTTTTAAAGCCTGTTTCACTTAGATTTATTAGCGGGGGTAAACTGTGTCGCGCTTCTATGGCGTCATGCGTTTTTATCACTGATGCTGCTATCAGCATCAGGCTTACACACCGCCTACCACAAGGGGGCATGGTTGGCTGTGGAAACACAAACAGGACCAAGCTTAACGGATCCAACCTGTCCAACGAAACCATACTGATCAAAACTGGACTGCTTGGTGGGAACTCGGCTTAAGACAGTCTATGTTTGGTAAGTGCCTGATATTCCACATGACTCATGGTGACAGAAGAAGTATGAAATCATCTATTTACTTCTGTTAGATTTAACTTCTGAAAAATTTGGGAATAAAGGGGATCACCCTCCTTCTCTTTCTGTGATCATCTATTGACCTCCTCCAGGTGATCCCACTTTCCAGAGAGGATCTGGTTTTGGCTGGCAGCTGATCATCCAGGGTTCTTGTTGTCTTACGGATATACACTGTTCCCCTAGTACAGTACCATGCTCTATCTTTTCTGTGTGGTGACACGCTGATGCATTAGCACTGAGTGTGTTTCTAGTAAGAGATGACCTCACTTGTCTAGGAAAGTCCTGACATCACTGTGGCTTTTACCATCCTGAGCTTCCAACAGGATGTTGTCAAACTGACATTTAATAAGAGCCTAATTTCAAACATAATGCAAAACATCCTGAGTCATTTAGCTGTTTAAGGAAGAGGTGTAGCTCAACAACTGCCGAGCAAATGGGATATAAAACTGTTGTAAGGCAAACCAAATTAAATAACAGATCCCATTACAATATAAAACCCATCTTTCTGTATTGCTGATAATGGTCTGCAGGAAATAAGCATCATATTCCAGGTACTGCTTTTGTACTCTTGCCTAATGAAGTGACTGCTGTAGTGCACATTAGTACAACAATGGTGAAGACTTAAATGCCCATTCACCACTGTGAACTTGATTAAGACAAAACAAAAAAGAAAAGATATGTTTTGTCTTTTGAGCAAAAGTACATGTAAGTTTGTAAATGTGATGTATTACAAACTACAGTGTGGTATTATTATTGTTTTCCAATGCAGAAGAAACTGCCTGAAAATTTTATTCTGATTTGGTCCAAGACTAAATTTTTGTTGTGTTAAGAACAATGAGAAGAAAAGATGAAAGTCTTCCACAGTCAGACTGTGGTTAAATACGACTTCCGCGTCAGTTTCAGTTAAGCTGGCAGCTGATGTGACTGCTGTTATCTTCTTTTCCTCTCGATGACGATGATTCATTGATGTTATCCTCTGGATTTTAAAATATCCCTCTCGAAGCGAGGCAGCGAGGTCACCCAGGGTAGGATTTAAGATTCCTGACACTCAGCTGTCTAATGCAACTGTCAGTCACTCTACACATCAGTCAGTTTTTTTTCCCATCAGTCTTTACACCACTGAATCAAAAATCAATATCCGCTCTTCTATTCTGCTGCAGCCTCTGTCCTGCCTTTAATTTCTTTGGTTGTTTAACTTTTGGTTGTTGTTTTTTTTAGAGAAGTTTATTGTTGCCAGAAAAAAAACCAAACCTTTAACCACACATATCAATACCTGTTACAATGTGATACTCATTATTATGAGATAAGTTTGTGGCAGCGTTATGTTCGGGCCTGGTGCAGCCCATATCTGTGGAGCCTTTCCTGCCCCTGGAGCTTGTCCATGATCAATGAAACTACCGCCAGAGGCTCAAACTGGTTTTTCATTCCTTGGAGCTCCATACATTTCAAAATCTGTCTTGGTGTACACATATTTATCATAATATCATCCATGATGCTCAATAACAGCATCTATCCTTTTCTTCACCCAAACATGAAGAAGGAGTAAATCAAAACACTGAAATCAGTTCAGTCAGGACCACTTTGTCGAAATTATCTTTATTAACTTGCGGTATCGTTTGGTGGTGTGGCTCTGTTCTGGGACTCCCTGCTCTTCCATGCGCTTGCATGGAAAGCCTGAGGCAGGAAGAGCACACCCTCCTGCCCATCACAAGCCATCGTGAACTGCATAAGCAGGGAGCGCAGCAGCAAAAATAAAAACCCAGACAGAGCAGAGCAATCGATATAAATACATTGACGGGAGGAGGTGGGTTGCAAAATGCCATCAGAGGAAGCAGGAAGGAGCTTAGGCAAGAGCTGTTTAAATAGCCAGCTCGTAATGCCATTTTCCAATCGGAAGCGGACACGCACCAATGATGACAGCAAAGCTGTTAGAGCTTGGCATCGTGGCCTGCCTGAATTAACGCTACGCTTGATTTGTATTCATCTGGTTCACCGAACAGTATACCTCTTTAAACTTTGGTTTAACAATCCAAGTATCACATTTTAACCTGATAAATTAGTAGGCTACCACGTGATAACCTGATAACCACATTATCTTGTATTAGTTACATGCTTTTTTTTGGTATAGCAGCAATACAATGATATATCAATACATATCAATTTTGTTTTTCATGACTGTTTCTGTTTATAGTTTAGCTGAAGTTATACTAAATAATGAGTTATGATAATTTGTTTTAATAACAAATGTCAACTTTTTTGGCAATTTTGAGCAATTTTAACTTCATTGAAAAGGACAGCAAAAGAGAGACAAAGAAAGTGACTGTGGCTGAAAGTTGAATCAGCAAACACTGCGTCAGGGTCTACTGCTTCTGTGCAACAACTTCACCAGACCAGTGCCCCAGTCTGTCCAGACTCTGGACAGTCCTCCAGAGTCTGTGGTAAGTGACACATCTCTAGCAAAGGTGTGCCCTTAACAACAATAATGTGCTGTGCTTAAAAGCAACACAATAGTTATGAAATATTGATCAACAAGAATCAAGTGTTAACCACAGATGTGTAAGTACAGTGTTTCCCACAGGATTTTAAGAGACTGTGGTGGCAGAGTCGCTGACCCTCGGCGGTTTTAATGTGTGTGTACGATTTTAAGCGCGATGTATCGCCCTTACAGTAAGTGCAGTTTGGGACTATGGACATGAACGTACGCTGATAAATAAGAACTTACAAAGGCATATCAGAAATATTTTAAATTTGATTCAGAAACAAAACCAAAAACTCACTTACTCACAATATTTTGAAAAATTTACTGAACAGCATTTCAACAACAGGTTATTTACACTATTTCCATGATCTGTGATCCGTTATCAGGCTACTGAGACTGTAGCCTACCGTTATTCTTCTTCTCTCTGCTCCCTTATCTGGATTTAGGACTGTTGTGTTTTCATCATTTTTTTTCTACAGTGACTGCAGAAAATAGTCTAAATAAATAAAGATGCCTAAATTTGCTGAGACCCACTTCATCACAAAATGAAGCCTAAATCAATGCAAGATCATTTTCTGACTGATATTTCCTGATATTGCTGTGTATCTGGCTTTGAGATAAATTCAGCTTCTTCCATGCTCTCTCCGTATGTTATGTTCACCGTCTTACGCTGATGTCACTGTAAAATCCCACAGCGCACATGGCTACTTAATATGCACGTACTGATTTGCATTGACCATATATGGTTATGTTCGGGCGTGCTGAAGGCGGGAAACGAGGTGTGTTCACGTCACCGCATTTACGCTGTTCTCGGCGCGGTGTGGTTTATCACAGGGAATAGCGTGCAGCCGTGTGTACACAGAGTTTGATAGATCTGAATAGAGTGTATATATTTTGGTCGTATGCACGTTTTGCCTTTTCGTCGTAAGTGAAACTTAAGAGGACTTTTACACGCTGTAAAAAATGAGGCCCCAGGAGAGGAGACTTTGACATAACAAGCCGCGTCAGCTCGTTGGGATGGTAACAGGTGATTGTACTGTGTGCCTGCACTGACTCTGAATGCGCTATGATATTAAAACAGTGTGGTCTCTCTCGTCACTGAAACTCTGGAACCGAGACGTGCGCTGTGCAGCCGGTCCTCTTCCAGTGAAGGGAGGCAGACAGCGCAGTGAGCTACTGTGGCCACGGCTGCAGTTAGCATGAGCGCTAATGCCCCAAAAAAACGTTGCACGTACCTCAGAGTCAGACGCCCCGCTCCAGTGTCTCTGGAATCTGGTTTGCGTCAAACGTATCAGCGACGTGTATGAGCGTGACCAGTGCGCGCGCACTCTTGTTCTTGCTTGTTTATGTGCGGTAGGAAATTACAGCTGTGCAATGATCTGACCGAGTGACGGATCGTATTTTTTTCTCCATATGAGACTGTGGCGGGGCCAAATGAGACTGTGGCGGGCCGCCACAGTCTCATTAATTAATGGGAAACACTGAAGTATGTGGACATTTGCTTATAGCTAAAGTGTAAACAAACAAGCAAACTAGATGGGGGTTGAATTATTGGTCTAAAAGAGATATAAACTCTTGAGGTAACTTTGTTTTTGTTTAAAGGCAGTCATAGTAAGTAGATAAGGTCGGGGCTTTCTTTTTGTACACCCCCCTGTGTGTTCATCCCGCTTGCTGTTATCATCTGATGGCTCTCTCCCCCTCCTCAGTATCATGCCTGAACTCAGTGAACTGGCCTTTCCCTTGCAGCTACTGCCACAGCAGCAAGGATGAAAGACTTCACTCTCCGCGCACTCTCTCTTCGGTGAGTGGATACCATCTGACACCGGCTCTCTGCCACCACTCCAGCTCACATATACTATTCTATCTGCTGTGATAGGCTTCCTTCTGATCTCTGAGTGAGTGAGGTTTCATGTCATTAGGAGCAGCAGATCAGATGAAAATGCACCTCTCTTAAAGTCCTCAGTGTGAGTTTTATCCTGTGTGGTGTCTGCAGCATGTTACTCATCTTTGTACAAGTGACACCACACACACACATGGATTTGTGCGTGTACAGTTGACAATGCCAGCACAGAAAGGTGAGTGCAATACATTTCCTGATAGTACAGCTTTAAAGAACAGTGTGTTTTCTCATTTGGTATAAAAGAAAGACACAGCAGAATTGACTGGAGAGATCCTCTTGCTGTGGTTTTTGTCTTGATGCTATGAGAGTGTGATAAAGAAAAGTGTTTGTCCCTCTCAAATATGTCAACTCACCTCCCAACTTCCTTCCAGTGGCTGTTAACTGAGGAGAGGACAGGAAGTAACTTGTCTGCTATGTGTATAAAATGTCTGTTTCTATATGTGACCCCCCCCCCCCAACCATGACCAGGGTTTTCAGACAGTCAGCTCACACAGCATCTTTGTGGTCATAACAAAACATGACAAGAAGCCAGGAAACTTTTAAGAGCTGTTCAGTGTAGCCCTGAGGACAATCAAAAAGCTTGAATGTGTTTTTTTGCATTGAGAAGTAGTGAACACTCTGGACTAGTTTGTCTGAGACTGCTAAAACGGGACAGAGATGAGCTCACTGCAGATATCTAGATATCTAGAGCTCTGATGTTTGCCTGTTTTCACATTAAACATTGGGCTTGGTGGACATAAGTCACACACTACATGATACAAACTTTAAAGAGGGGTACTGTGCTTTTTTAAGACTTTTCACTGCCCCTCTGATACCCCTCATGGTGGCTTTAAATGATCTAAGTCTAAAAGAAGAAAATCTCTATTTTTCTCTTTCTCTTTCTCTGTTGTGGTGCGCAAATATATGGCACATTACGGTAATAGCTGCAAACGCCTAATTTCAAAGTAAAAGCAGTCTGACTGATAGTACAAGACGTGAGGATAAAACTCAGATAAAAATCAGCGCATTCTGATGTAGAATTTCACAATAAAAGCCTTCAAACTTTAAAATTTCACTGTATCTTGTCCATAATTACATAATAATTATTAAAAATTCTGTAGTTATAACTGGACCATTCCGCCTCAGACTGAAAGTACTTGACCTCAGGATGACATTTAGAAAAAAATCAGCTCATTCTGATGTGGAATTTCACAATAAAAGCTTTCTACACTTTCAAATCTCACTGTATTTCCTCAATATATCGATTTTTAACTATCAAAAAATCTGTAGTTATAACTGGATCATTCCACCTCAGACCGATAGTACTTGACCTCAAGATGACACTCAGGCAAAATCAGCTCATTCTGATGTGGAATTTCACAATAAAAGCTTTTTACACTCTCAAATTTCAGTGTGTTTTGTCAATAATTGGATAAAAATTATTAAAAAATTCTGTAGTTACAACTGGACCATTTCACCTCAACTTTTAAATCTCACTTTATTTCTGTTTGTATAAGAATGAGCTGATTTTTTCTGAGTGTCATCCTGGGGTCAAGTACTATCGGTCTGAGTTATAACTACAGAATATTCCATAATTATTTTCTAATTATTGACAAAATACAGTGAGATTTGAACGTTTAAAATGCTTTTATTGTGAAATTCTACATCCGAATGAGCTTATTTTTATCTGAGTTAAATCCTCACGTCTTGTTCTATCAGTCAGACTGCTTTTACGTTGAAATGAGGCGTTTGCCGCTATTACCATCAATTCCTGGTTAGAATCAAATTTCCTCAAACTCAACAGTTCCAAATTAGACATCCTCGTCATAGGTCCACATTCCCTCACCTCCGCAGCCAAAGACTTCCACCTCACCTTCAACAGCACCACCCTTTCACCCGCACCCTACTGCCGTAACCTTGGAGTCATCTTGGACAGTTCCCTCAATTTCAACCAGCACATAAAATCAGTAACAAAAACAGCTTTCCACCACCTCAAAAACATTGCCCGCCTTCGCCCCTCTCTCTCCTTCCATGCAGCCGAAACCCTCATCCACGCTTTCATCACCTCACGCATTGACTACTGCAATAGCATACTCTACGGCTCACCATCCACCCTCCTCAATAAACTTCAGTATATCCAGAACTCCGCCGCTCGCCTCCTCACTCACACCCGTTCCCGAGAACACATCACCCCCATCCTTCACAACCTGCACTGGCTCCCCATCCCTTTCCGCATCACATTCAAAATCCTTCTGCTTACCTACAAAGCCCTCCATAACCAGGCCCCCCCATACCTCACGAACATGCTCCACCCCTACATCCCTTCCCGTCCCCTCCGCTCCTCGGATTCTAACCTCCTCACCGTCCCTAGGACCAAGCACCGAACCTGGGGGGACAGAGCCTTTTCAGTTGCCGCCCCCTCTCTCTGGAACTCACTCCCTCAAAACATCCGCAACTCCACTGACCTCACCATCTTCAAATCCAGTTTAAAAACACACCTCTTCCGCACTGCTTTCAACCAGTAATCCACAGTCCCTCCTCAACGCTCTATGTTTTTACCTTTGCACTGTAACCTTCCGTTTTTATCTGTTTTCTGTTGTTCACCTGTCTTTTATCTGCACTTTTAACTTTTTATGTAAAGCGACTTTGAGTTTTGTTGAAAAGCGCTCTATAAATAAAATTTATTATTATTAATTTATTATTACCGTAATGTGCCATATATTAGCGCACCTTAAAACAACGTATGGGCTGGCTTGACCGAGTGTTTCTACTTGTGTGCTTGACTTCAGTAAATTGTCACTGCGCCAACATGAATCTGCAGACACCTCCCCATGGTGCGCCATCAACTCCCCCTGGCGCGCAGTCACACCCATCTCTGCGCAGACGGTCTACCAAATTGTCAAATTGGCAGCGCACGACAGTGCGCAGCACAAAATTAGCACTGCGCTGCGACACGAAATTAGAGCACAGAGTGCGTAGATATGGCTCATAGGAGCGCCATGGTTCAGTCATACCAGTTTGATCCAGAGTCTGACCCATAAGGAGAGGCGCCTAAAGAGATCCAAACTCTATGGCTGCAGCAGGGCGTTTCTGAGTGGTTAGTAACTACTGCTATTACCATCAGGTAAATAAAGCTAACATTAGCAGCTTGCAGTGGCGAACCGTGAGTAGTACAGCTGGGCCTTCACTTCAGCCCTCACAGCCCAGAAAAGAAATCATCGCGGAAAAAAAGTAGTTAACAAAAAACATTTTCATTGAATAAATTAAATAAAAATAAATAAGAGGCTTTACAGAAAACAATAACTAAAGTTATTAAGTGAGTTTACAAAAATTACTTAAATAACCTGAAATGATGAAGAAAATGTCTTTAGTTTTTATCTTTGTCAATCTGTGTCATACATAAACTCGTTATTTTTACCCATCGAGAGTACTGGCAGGCTGCCAACACTCTTGAATATGGAGGGAGTCTCCCATTTTTAAACCCCTTCTCTGGCTGTTTTCCTGGCTTGTGATTTCTCCTGATTGCCCCCCCCACTTAAAGTTTGCTCCTGTGATCGCTAATATTTTTGAAAGTGAATCAAGTCCTGTACTTGGGTGTTATATTGAAAACTCAAAAACCATCCACCCCCTCCCTCTTAGTTGGTTTGATCCAAAGACGCTACAAGAGACCTCAGAGACTGAGACAGATAACTGTGCTGCACTTGTTGATGAAGAGATGATCAGAGCCTTAGCTGTTTTCTATCTTTCGTTTTTAGTGTTGACATGGCATGTCGTGAGTTAAACTAACGTAGCTCTGCTCTAACGCAGCATCCTCTTCAATCAGGAGAGGTTAGAGCAGTGTGAATCATATAATGAGAAGGCTGACTTTAAAATAGTGAAACGTGTGTCGGTATGAAGTTCTGTCTATCTTCGGTGTGTGGTGGCCATACGCGCTGCGTGTGTACGCGACAGCGCTCTCTCTTTAAAACAGGGGAGAGTTCAGGTGGAGGAGACTGACTGAGCCAGTGAAAGAGAGGGAGAATTCAATCCACAATGTCTTACACATTGCCCGTGATAGATGAAGTATTAAGACATAAGCACTCGCGCGACCAGATGAAATTTTTACTCGCAAACGCTGAAAAAGATGCTAACAAGCTAGCCACAACTTCGCTCTTGTCTTCTGCCATTCCTTTCACCGCTCTCACCACTCTGCCCACTGTTCGGACTTCACGAAGGCCTATGCTCTTCTGTTTTGGTCCCGACCCCCAAAAAATCAAATCGTGATTGGTCAATTTTCCTGTCTCTCTCCAAACCAAAACATACAGCCTGGCCTTCGTGAAGTCCTAACCATTTAACGAGCCAGCAAACCGGGTTCTGATAGAGATAACATGTTTCAAGACAGTAACCCTTTCATTACTGAAGTGAACTTTGTAGTACACTTAATTTCAAAACTTACATGATGTATTAAATGTATTTTATTCAACTAAATGAGAATATATATATATATATATATATATATATATATATATATATATATATATATATATATATATAGATATAGATATAGATACATGGTACGTATATTTTTTGGTCCAGATTTTTTAAGGCCTTCTCTGAAGGCCTAGAAGTCCCTGAAGGTTCCCCACTGGCAGCTTGGTGCTAACCAGAGTTATACGACCATACCGAGCAGAAAGAACTGCGTGCAGCCTGGACTGTTAGTTTTTCGAGACAGTACCACGAGGGGCATCTCTCAAGCAAACTAAACTGCAGCAGTAACACACACATTAGTGGTGACTGTGGTCTTAGCGTCCATAATAACAGCTGAGAGTGTGTTCGCTACCCTGTAGCACAACATTAGCTCCGCCGGGGCCTACCGCGACAAGTAGTCACATCCGTCCAGACGATAACATTGTGTATATAAAGCTGGCTTCACGTAAAATATATGTCCGTTTATCTTCTCTTCAATGCCCCCTGATATTATTTACTCATGTGTGTTAACGTAGTGTAAGGAAACTAAGTTACAAACCGTACCTTATGTTAGCTGCCATGCTAAAACCACATTGATCAGGCTATCATGCTTGGTAGAGCATATAGCAAAGCAACATAAATTAGTAAAACTTACAGCTCCCACGTATGTAGCTGGGTCACGAACAGTTACAGATCCATGCTTCAGCTTCAGGTTCTTGGTGAATCCTGCTTTGTACAGGCCCTCGTTGAGAAAGCAATCCATAGGGAAATTGTGAGCACACACATACAACATTTTAGGAGTTGTTGTGGGTGCATCTCCATCAAAAATGAAATTAATCCACTGCTTCAAAACCTCAGATGATGGAGTTCAAAAAAGACTTCTATGCTCTTTTGTGCATCCAACAACAGAGCAACCGCCGTGCTTTGCTGGTACCTTCGCCATGTTTATTTTACTGGAGCAGCCGAGCAGCCAAGGTGAAAAGCGCGCTGCACAGAAGGGGCAGTACAAGGGGCGGGCCTGGAGGAGTTACTTTTTTAGGATCATGACGTCATGCAGGGTAGATCTCAACTCTGCGTGTTTGAGCACACATGTCCTGAAAGCAAACTTTGTCTGGAGCAAGAAGAGAAGGAGATAATAGAAATTTCTAATTTCAGGGGTGTTTGTAGACAGGCTGGGGACGCATATTACTGTTACAAAACCAGTCTAAAGTGAATTCTCCATGATGTGGGACCTTTAATTAATCTTTTTACTAATCCTGTTGCACTGTAATATCAAAACAATGGCCAACAGCTGGACTTTGCTTTCCCTGCAAATAAGTGAAATATGATGCTGGGGCTCATCCTTTTGCAGCCTCTGCAATCTCTAGAGTAAGTAATGGGAACATCTGAGCCACCACAGATGTTTTATCATGGGATAACAAACCTGCTGATTTCTAATTTGAATTAAACTCCCCAGAGTCATTAAGACTCACTATATTCTACATGGAAATTAAACAGCATGTGAATTTACATACAATAAGCATAAAGGAGAAGTAATCCATTATAATTTAAGGTAAAAACTTGCACTTTAAAAAAGCCCCAGTGCACATTCAGGATTATGCTAAAATTGAGATGAAACAATGCCTTTTGTTATCCTGTTAGAAGGTTTATGGAGGTGAAATTGTCTTTGTTGCAAAGTCACCAAGGTCAGCTGATGTATTCTACAAACTAATATGTTAGTTTTGTCCCCTGAGACGATTCATTGTTCTCTCTCTGCCACTGCAGCAGTATCGAACCCCTGCCGAGGTCTATAGGAAGACCAGCTGTATGCGAAGAGAAGTTGAAAAAAAAATCAATTAAAGAGATAACCAGCCGCCTCTCATTAGATGTCACAGTGCGAACTGCCAACAGTCCCAAAGCTGGTTTTGTTTCATCTGTAGTACTGCACTGACATCATTTACAGTTGTTCCAAGTCTTTAGCACCTCTGCTTGCGTGCTTTTTCCTCAGTGAGCCATCTTAATACGCATTTTAACAGGTGTTTGTACTAAACCCAGCATCCACCTCGAGTCACATTTCATAAAACAGATGTGTCATTTACAGAGATTTCCCTCGACAAGCTCCACTCTAAAATTCTTTATTCAAACCAAGTATCTGGAGTCTTTTTCAGCATTCACTTAGAGCCTGTGGGTTTCACATAAATCCAATTTGAAATGCTCCACATTCTCAGTCGGACTGAAATCGTGACTCCGCATGCGGAGCCATTTCCTCAAAGCCTGGAGACACAGGAGCACAGACACTGAATGACTGGGAGACGGAAACACTCTTTGTAGTCATGAAAACAGTGGCTTTTTAATGTAAACACTACATTCGATTGGTTTTTCCAGCACGGACATCCCACATGAAATAACAACCATTCACTAAAGAGGAGTAGAGGGAGAGATAGAGAAAAAAAAGCTGCACAGAAAAAGCATTCACTGGATAAAGAACGAAACAAAGAGGAGGTAAAAAATTAAAGAAATAATGAACAGGAACAGAATGCCAAAGAAACAGGTATATCATGTCATCATACACATTTTTTCTCTTTTAAAACTAGAAATCAAAAGGCAAGAAAGAGAGGACTATATAGATAGATGGATAGATAGATCGATGAGGGGTAACATAGATTAGGTATGAATAGATAACAAATTTCCAAATCTACTTATTATGTGTGTGTCTGTGTAAGTGCGTGAAAGTGTGTGGGTGTGAAATGTGAGAACTGTGCTTTTCGTTGTAGACCTGTTAGATGTGCATCGAACTGAAAAGAGACAGAGAAGAAGAAAGGAGCATGACTTTATACAGCGTCGATGTGTGAACATGCGGCGTCCCTAACTAGCGGACGCAGCGAGAAACGTGCTCTCCCCAAAAAGAGTGGTTTTGTTTTTTTTTTCTTCTGAAATAATAAAAAATAGATATTGTTATAATATTATATTTAGTCGTTCTGAGTCAGGCTAAAGTGAGGACACAGTTCTAATGCAGGGAAACAGGCAAAACGGTAAAAGGAGAGAGAAGAGGGTGGGAACAGTTCAGAGCATTACAACAACACAGGGTCAGTCTGAGATCGTTGTGGTTCCAAATCAGCTCGCAGGAACTCTTTGCAAAACATCTCTTAGTTTTAAAAAATGGAGATATAGAGAAGAAAAAAGTTTGTAGCTACAAAGCACAGGAAATATCTTTTGTGAATATTACAGGATCGTCGTCGTTGATGTTGTAGTAATATCCACATTATCTGGTTCTATCGTTTATTGTTGTTGGAGATTTTTACCTTAAATTCTACTTCAAGGAAGGAAAATCAACGCCTCCCTCCTGACTTTGCGACTCCTCAAAACTTCAACAGTTTCTTTATTTAACCCCGCCCCATCCCATTCATAAACCAATCACCTCTTTCCTTCTGTTGCTAACTCTCCTTATAGCTCTTTTTGTATTTTTATTCCTTTTTTAAACTATTATTCCCCTTTTTCAATTTTTTTAAAATGTTTTTTTTTAAATTATTATCTCAACAGTATTCGTGTGAAGCTTCTTTTTTTTTTAGTTTTATGAGTTAACTGCTCTCTTTATACAAAGGCTTGAGAATCTCATGCTATCTGTGTCAGGGCTTTGGGAGACGGAGAAGGGGGGAGGGTGGAGCAAAAGAGGGTTGGAAGGGTCGGACAGAAGGGAGGGGGGCAGGGGGGGCCCTCTGATCCTGAATGAAGGATGCTGGGGCACCATGCAAAATGAAGGCAAAAACAAAGAGAGATGAAGAGACAGAAGAAAAGGCATGGTGGTGGTATGTAAATGAAAAAAGAGAAAGAGAGCAGGAGAGAGGTGTGTAGGACAGGTGATCGATCAATAAATAAATCAATAAATTAATCAATGCAGGGATGAGTTTCCTTACATGGAGGATGTTAGTAGGTCTAGAGTTATAATGGTGAGAAAGGTAGAGTCATAACGTTGTGTACTTGCTTCTAAAAGCGTTGCTATCTACAGTACAGCACCTCCATTACCTGGCACTGGTAGGACATTTAGCACATTTCCTATTGGCTCTCAGGCTTGGCCATGATTAGCGATTGGCTAACAGCTAAGGCCAGGTGGGGGGAAACAGGAAGTGTCCCTTCCTGTCTGTGACAACCCAAACGTTGGGAGTATAACAACACAAGTTACTCAAAATTAAAACAGGAAATTGACAACAAACATCTTGAAATGTCTCCACTAATGTAAACAAAAGACTAATGTTAAAATCACTGTTGTCAGTTTCAGCAGGTCTCAAGAGTTTTTTTTCAAGGTTTTCACCAACCTGTCTGTTTTTTAGTGCTATAAACATTTGAAAAGTTCAGCAAAATTAATACATAATCACTACTTTAGCAAAATGAACAAAAATAATAAACAAATAAAGGTGTCAAGGTGAGGCAAAATGTGAATAAAAATCAGTGTTCAGACTGATACTCATGTAATAAATATACAAACAATCAACAAAAATAAAACAGAAGTCATATTCATAGTAATAATAAAAAAATCAGCAAGAAAAGTACAGGTTTTTGTTTTGTTAACAACAAAAGACACGTCAGAAAGAAAAAGAATGGCGAACAAAAGGCTTTCATTGACTTTGTTCAAGAAGTTTCCAGGCTGCAGGGTTTTATGTTTTCTACTCAAACAGATTTGTCTGATGGGCAGCGCCAAAGAACATCAGGAGGAGGATTCAGAGCGAGAGGAGAAGAGACAAGAACTAAAAACATTATATATATATATATATTTATATTTATATATATGTATGCCTATTTTTTAAAATTATCCTCATTATTAATATGTACCTAGTTGCATTTTTCTTTTTCTTTAAATAATCAGCAGAATCATCATCATCACCATCATCATTTCCACAGCAGTGTCAAAGGAAGAGAGACAAGGCGAGGCAGGGGAGGACAGGAGGGGTGAGGGGGAGGAGGGGCCAAAGGAGGGGGAGGACATTACGGGGTGAGGGGGAGACTTGCTCAGTACAAGCCACACCCTCGGAGGTTGTTGGCGATGATGATGTCGGTCACGGCGTCAAACACCACCTGGATGTTTCCTGTATCCGTGGCGCAGGTCATGTGACAGTAGATTTCCTTATTTGGCGAGCGGTTCTTGCTCTCAAACTGTGCTTGGATGTAAGCTGCTGCGTCCTCATAGGTGTTGGGTCCTGAGAACAGAAGAGAGGGAAGCAGAGAGGGGGGGACATGAGACAACTTTCATGAACAGATTTTTTTAAACGACTGCCAGATGAATTGTATACTGGGGGTGACAGCTGGGAATCGAGATCCCAATGTTCCCCTGGTGTTCCTGCTAAAATCTGCTCCTGTTTCAGAACCCACAGGGATCACAGCATGTGTGTGTGTGTGTGTGTTTGTGTGTGTGTGTGTGTGTGTTTGAGACAGAGGAGTGAGAGAAGCCTTTTAATACTGTGAGTGTGCAACAGTAATGGGGCTCTGCAGTCATCCCACTGTTGTGCTTCTATATTGATCCAACTACAGGGTAACATTAATGGCACAATGTAGGCTTTCACAGTTTTACAGTTAGGGCTGAACTGATCACAATTTTCTGGCCGATCACCGATCTTTAAAAAGCCTGACCTGCCGATACCGATTTAGGCCGATACCAATTTTTATTTTTTATAACTGACAACATATACCTTGAATGGTCAAATCTTATTTTATTGAAAATCATTGAACAATACCTGTTAAACAATAAAATCTTTATGTTTTAACTTAACCAATAAAGTGTCCTGAGTTTTAGCTCTCAGAGCAAAAAGGCAACAATGGCTGGCTGTCAGACCTTTTGGAGGTATGTAAGATCAGAATAAGATATGTAAGGATGGGCGAATCACCGATCACTGATCCCCCAAAATTAAGGAAATCAAAGTCTCGTTACAGTGTTGCAAAAGCTTGAGCGATAAACATGCAGCAAAAGCTCCACAGATACAAGTACTCAGACATGCAGACACATACTGTAGTCTGTCTGTCTCCCCCAACCCCTCTGTTACTACTGATGATGCTGACACTGTGTGAATGTCGTCCCAGCATCGTCTGTCTGATGATGGTGATGACGACATTAAATATGTCATAAACATCAGGCTTTGATTTGACAAAATGAAAAAGGCTGTGGAAGTTTTTTTTTGTCTAAGATCATATTTAAAGCATTTCCACTGCAAAGAAGAGCTCCAACAATAGGTGCTTCAAAGGCAGGAACTTTTCCCAAGAACAAGGGACATTTGAGGAATTCGGTTCGTTTTGACAGCAGAGGCTGGAATCTAAAAGTATTTCCTGGGTAGTTTCTTTACCCTGTGAGGAGTCCCTTAAGTTTCTGGAAAGATCCAGAAATTTTTTTGGTGCCAGAGCTGTATGTTGCTGAAGTACCAACATTGTGCTTAATGACTTAACAATCGCCTCTTTTGAGCCTAAGATTAAGGAATGTGTCTGTGTCAGCTCCCGGTGTATCAGTTTAGAGGGTGACTCTTTCTATTGCTTACCTTCACTTCTATTAGTTACAGTGGACTTTACAACAGCTGTTCAAACACAGAGGAGGTTCTCTGTAATTCATCCTTAGTTTTTCAGGGAAGTTTTTAATCATAACTGCAAGCCACTACCAAGGGTTGTAACCAGGCTGAGAGCAGCTGGTTAACAGAGATGCTCTTCAAACAAACAAAAAACCTGATCCTTCCCTGTCAGCTTTTTCAAATTCATTCTACTCGCTTTAAGTTGAGTACACTGGACGTTTCCAATCTGATTCGTCATGAGCACTTGTCACCTACAAAGCGCTGAAAAGATGAATCAATTGGCAAATCTAGAAGGCATGATCAAAAACAGCTTAAGATGAATCTTCTCCATGCTAACAGGCTAACTCTAGCACGTCTCACCTTCTATGGCGTTATTTTTGTCGTACGGCTTCATATTTGTCTCATTGCCTGCTCTTGGCCTGGCTAGTGCCCCCCACTAGCCTCATCTGCATAGTCTTTACGGGATGTTCAGGCCAAAGAAACAATTTAGTTCCCTAATGAGAAGTTCCTGGAACTCAAAGTTGCTGGTACTTCTGGTGGAAAAGCACCTCGTATGTAATTAAAAAAAAAAAATTATTTCCTCTCTCCATCTGTAGAAATGTGTCATGTCTTGCAGACTGACATCTGCTGTTTTATATCAACAGTATAGCACTTGATTCAACCTGATGATCTGACAGAGCAGGACAAAAATGAGGGTGTTAGAGCAGTCTGATATTGACTGAGGTTTATTTGCACAGTATAACATAAGTTTTCTGAACATGGCCTTACATCTGAATATACCATGGCTTTTTATTTTGTTTTTGCTTTTTAGCTTTTTATTAATTTGGTTAAAGATTTCAATAGCAATGAACTCTGTGATGAATGGTTTGATTGAATGTGTCTAAAACAAGTACCAGACCAACAAAATGAAAACTACTAAGGGTGAAGTGATGTGTACATAAACACCTTCTGCAGAATCTTCATAATCAAATGTGTGATTTGTAAATACTGCTCCTAAAATATATGACAACAGGAACCGGTCCTGAAAACAGTTTGCTGACTGAGCTAGAGCCGACTGACCTCTGCAGCCGAGGTTTATGTACTGGCAGATTAGAAATATGACTGTGAGTTCCCTAGCTTAAAAGTAAAAGCTGTGTGGAGAAATCAGGCATTGAACTTTCTACTTGTATCTCCTACAGCCAGAAATAGCAACTGTAACTGTATATGTCAAACCAGAGATGAAACAGACTGCATTTGACATGATGGATTTGCTTTTAAAGCACTTATTCATCCATTATGTCAATCTAATAAGCCACAGTTTCCCAGCTCTTCTTCAAGGGAACCACTACCTAAAGATGAGGTGAGGCATGATGATGAAGCAGGATCCAGATTAGACCAGTCAGAAATACTTAGTGAGATTACAGACACAGTTAGCAGGAATAAGTTAAGAATGAGAGACAGCAATCATCTGGATTTGCTTAAAAGAGCCACATGTGTGGAGAGGGCAGGAGACAGCTCTCACTTTCCATCTCCTCTCCTCCCTCCTCTTGGTTAACCAAGCGTGACTGTCTCCTGCTCTCTGCCTTACAATCCCTCCTGTAGCCTCGGCTACATCTCACTCTCACCTCGACATGAAGTACTCGCTGTCCTTTTTCTCCCCCGCTCAACTTCTAATTAAGCCTCTCCGATGCTTCCCACTCTCACTCTCTCAGCACCGTCTCCTCTCACTCCTTCTGTGCTTCTACATTAAACATGGATGAGTAAATCTTCGTGTACATCTGCATTTTACAAAATGAGGCTGCAGAGTTCCCCAAGGGAGTGTTTGTCTTGTTTTTAAGTGGGGGTGTATGAGGAACTTGTTAAAAGTAAGTGTTAGAAGCAAAGGTTTCAAGTGTTGCTGATGGGGTCGATTCGCCACATAATTAAGCTAGTTTTAAGAAAGTAAGATAGCTGTGACAATGTTGGTGTGAGTGTATGCTGTCTGTTAGATTTAAAGGCCTTACTCTGACATCACAAAGCCACTGTGTTTTAGCTCTGATTGCAGACACACCAACTCATCAGCTGATCAATGTGATGCAGGCGAAGGAAACCAATAGCAAGGCTTCCTAATGGCAAAGTGCTAAGAATTTTCAAATAGCATGCACTCACTTCTAGTTGGGTAGGATTTTCTGAAACTAAATTAAACTATGTGATGTAATTGGCGCTGTCTGCAGCAGTTCAATGCGTAACCTCTGTGCTGGCTTCACAACAAAGGGGCCAAGCTCACCATCCTCCTGTGAGTAATATATCTAACCCCAAACCTCCACACCTCAAAAAATAACTTTCCCTTCAAAAAAAAAAAAAGGACCCAAGCTATATTCATCTCAGCTTCTAATGTCTGCTTAAACTTGCTTATTAAGACTGACCCTGCAGGGGACACATTTACTTTGGCTTAATGGGCCATATTTCCCAGAAGTATTTTTTGATTGGTGGCGGTAAAAGTCAAAATTGGTTGTTTCAGCTACTGCGGTATAACTAGCAGGTGTCAAGAAGTTAAGGAGAGATATTTCACTGTTGGGAAACTCATTAAGATCTGACAGCTTGAACATAGTCACACTTTTTACATCATCTCTTTTAACTTTTTCCTCCTCTAGAGCCAGCCTCAGTATCAGTTTCAGCATCATTGTACTGACATTCAAAGCTACCTGAACTCAGCTCTTTGAAAGTTTATTTTCTTGAGGGGCAACACCTCTTTAGATGTAAATACCATAGACTGTATATAGAGTGCAGTGTTATCATTGTACGGTTTTGAAGCCAAAATTCCCCTGTCACAGGCGCAGCCATTCTGCAGTTGTGCAGCCAGAGTCTGCGCAGTAGAGACTGTGAGGGATTCTGGGAGAATCTGAGTGCAGCTGGGTGACAAAAATAATATATATATTTTTTTCTTTTGAGAGTCTAATCACTTCTTGACTCTACCTCGCAACATATTTTACCACCCCCCCCAAAAAAATACATGAGAACGGAATCTGTCAATCATTGTTAAACGTTACGTAAAGCCTCGTTTTTAACCTCGTATAACTTATGAAAACGAAAATTTTCAGAAAGACAGCCAAATTATATCTTCAAATCACCACAACAATCGGACGTGAGAAACATTTCTACGAGGAGTATTAATTTTTTAAAGTTTGACCACAGCCCATCTGGAATGACTGGAGAGATGGATTTTTTAACCTATACTGCAGCCAGCCACCAGGGGGAGCACTTTTTGTGGAGACCTCACTTCGAGCTGAGCATGCGGACGTGCATTTTTTTTTTTTTTACAGTCTTTGGTAAATACTGATGCCACTTTTCCATCTGTAATATGAAGCTAGACACTGGTGAGCTGAGGTCATAAAATCCACTTGCATCAACAATCATCAAAAATCAACATTTTTGTGTAAACCAAATGAAAAATCTGTAATGTAATTGGCTTTCTCACTCTTTGAGATACCTAGGCAAAGGATTTACTCATATTTCAAGCTAAGCTAAGCTAAGCTAAGCTAACTCATTGCCAGCTGTGAGAATAAAAGCCCAAAGTGGCTCCAACTCTCTTATCTGACACACAGAGAGTGGAGAAAATAGCTGCTCCTATAAAAAACAACACAACTTCCACACAGCAGTGCTCCTGGCTCCAGCCAACAGATGAGCAGCCCTGTAAAGCACCTCTGTCGATTAATCTTGATTGATAAAGCAGTGTTTCAGTGTTTTCATAGTTCAAAGATGAATGATCAGTCTATTAAATCTTTTCGTCTTCTGTTCACTTCACTGCGATTGGATTTTGTTTCACTCACTAGTTCACAGCTTATTTTGTTCTCGAGGAAATCAATTTTGTTCACCTGTCAACTTTTGTTGCAGCCTTCATTGTATGAGAGCTGCTGTTTTTCTCCTATGCACTCCAATAACAACAAACAAACAGTCTGTTTCTTTTAATACCTGTGTATTCGGGGAAGCAGATGCTCAGCGCAGACTTCTTGATCTTCTCCGCAAACAGATCCTTCTTGTTGAGGAAGAGGATGATGGAGGTGTCGATGAAGAACTTGTTGTTGCAGATGGAGTCGAACAGCATCAGAGACTCGTGCATGCGATTCTGCGGGGGGAAGAGAGGGAGATGGGATGCAGGGGTAAAAAAAAAGGGATAGCACAGAGAATAACAGAAAAAGGGATTAAAGAGGAAAGCAAAAGTTTGAACAGGAAGAACAGGAGAGAGAGGAGAGAGGGAACAGAGGAGGTTAAAAAAGAAGAAGAAAGTAGAGGAAATAGAGTTAACACAAATTTATTATGGTACAATAGTGTCTTAAAGTTAACTGTAGAAAGGCAAAAGTTTAACAAAGCAAACAAAGAGAAAAGATAAAAGCTATCTCTCTCTTTCCAATTAGAACTTAAGACAGAGGAAGAGAAACAGAGGAGACAGAGACATCAGAGGGATTCAACTCTTTATTGCTTCTGCATCTTTAATTACATTACATTCTGAATGGTTGTACACAGTGACAGAGATATCAACAGAGGGGTGATTTCTTTATCTCTCACTCACACTCACACACACACACGCACACACACAAACACAGAAAGCAGCTGCAGTGTCAATTCAAAAAGGAGGCGGGGTCAAAACCATCAAGAAAACAACCACGGATCAAGTCCCTCATGTGGTGCTTTATTGGCATTCTTTTGACATAAATACAACTTGTAATAAATTAATGCAGCTGTGAGTGAGATACAGCAGATGAACTGACTTACAGTGTTCAGTATAACACAACACACAGTCACCCACGAGCACACAAACACACATGGAAACACAAAGTACAAAGGGGGAAGATGTTTGTAGGATTCACTGCAGGTGATCTGTACAGTATGTTGACTTCAGCACAAGGACTTGATTAGATTTTGATTCTTTAGGGTTTGATTTGATGATGATTTGATATTGATTTTAATGCTTTGATTTTCATTTTTCATGCCCATGTGAACATATGTGGTATGTCACCTCATGTTTTGGAGCAACAAAACAACCCAAACGTCAGACTATGAAGCGGCTGTGCTGTTTGTGCGGCCCTCTTCCATACAATAGGAATAACACCCCCCCCCCCCCCCCCCCCCCCCCCGAATCGATATTGAATAGGGTGAGGAAATATTGTGATGAATTGTTTCATCAATATTTTTACCCACCCCTAGTCATGTAGCAGTTATACTCTGCTGCTTGTTGTCTGTAAAAGTTCATCATGGTCACGTACCCTATGGCTATGTGATTCCTCCCTCAGTATCTAGATCTGTACATGCAGAAACTCTCATTTTATCACTGAAACCATATCGTAGAAAGACCAAAAAAGCATTTACAGGCAAACTCTTTAAGGCACAGATAATTCAGCTAAAAGACACAGCAGTGGCTCATTAATGTTACAAATACGGCGCTAACACTAAGGGTCAGACCCCAGCAAGAGAAATTCTTCACCTGTGCGCCATTGTTGGTTTTCAGAGATTGTCGATGTTGCTATGACACTGGCACAGGGAGCCAACATTTGTTTTGTGAAACCACCTGCTGCTCAGAACAACCGTGGCCTGAATGAACCTCTGATTGCATCATTCACATCAGAGCCGGCCACCTCAAATAGAAGCACAAACAAAAACAACTCTTTTTTTATTCATACACCTCCTACAGCATGGCCTCAGACTACAGCACAAATGTCCTCAACACAGCAGCATTACAAGTCTGTTATTTATCAGAGGGGCGGAGCAGGACTTTAACTACAGTACCCATCATCCATTTAGACAATGTTGGTAACTGATACAGAGAAAAAGGAGTTGAAGAAAAACACTAACACTTTATTTCCTCATTCATTCATGCAAGCAAAGCTGAAAACAGTCTAACAGATCAGTTCTTTTTCAATCTGAATTAGCTAGACAGACAGACAGACTCCAGTAATGAAAATTTCAACATGAACATACAAAGCAAGGATGAGCATGGATACATCATGAACTACTATATAACAGAAGTCTGTGGTGTTGATTTGAATACATCTCTTTGGTTCACACCACAACTCTCATGACCCAGCTAGCTGACGTTTAGCTAGCTGGTTGACTATTAACCAATCGGCAACCTCCAGAGAACCTCCTAAGAATATAAAACAATGCGGAAGTGCTAAAATCTGCTGTTTCTCAAGTGTCGAGGATATTAAGATCGCGAACTCCCCCAATAAGAGGCACAGCTGAGGGTCATGTGACCGACAGGCACCCTTTAGCTGTATGCAAAGCCCTTGCCACTACCAATATGGCCACTATAGTCAATGTGCTTCATTTTCCATTTCAGAAACAGACAGGTGACATCAGCGAGACTATGTCCATGTTTTATACAGTCTATGCTATTAGCTGATTAGCTTTGGGAATCTTTTTTTTTACAGTCTACGTATTGTTGACGGGGACGTGCACATTGTTTGAATTATAAACACTGAACTGGACAGATTTTTGAGGGGAATTTGCAAGGTGTAGTCTACCAGCTTCACTTACCCCACAAAAACTCTCTCAGGAGGTAAAGTCTCATTGCTTTTTTCAGTGAAGCCCACTGTTCATTCCTTTTTACCTGTATAATTCAGTTCCTGACTCAAGGTCCATCACAATAAATAAGTGCTCTAGTAAAATGAGATGTGATCATAAACTTTGGACTGTAAGAGCAGCCACAACATTTTAAGTGTTTAAAAGATGATTTCAGGGCTGTACATGCTAGCTGGCTGTATGCACCGACTCCCTGAAACTGTAAAAATAAAGTAATTTCAATCTCCTGTTTTTAAACGAGAACATGCAGTAATCCATCCAGCATTCCCTGTGAATAAACTGAAGGATCATAAATTTTTCATGTATCTGATATGACTGACTCATTAATTAGCTTTTAAATCTGTAGAGCAGGAACGTGGAAACATCCTGCTCTGTATGCTGCCTGAGGTTAATGCAGGGATAAAAGAAGTTTGAAGAAAAAGCTCCAACAGTATGCTTCCTCTGGTGCCTGGAGGGCAAACATAAATGTAGGCATCTCTTTTCATCGGGATGTGAATTGGAGCTCACTAAGTAACTAGATGGAACTATGACCATCTCATTGTCCCACGCCTGGTATCTACTGCGGGCTGCGCTCTGCTTTGCAGCATAAACACGGGGACACAGATGTGTATAAATGAACGATTTAGACAAGGGCTGTTTTTGTTTCACTCTAGCAGCAATGCCTCAACCAGCATCCTGCTCTGTACCAAGCAAAGATGGTGGCAAACTAAATTATTCATAGAAGAAATGCTGAATCAAAACACTGACTAGAAGACTGTTACAGTGGCAAGTGAAACAGGCGAACAATGAAATCCTCAAACTGGGACATGATTTGACTGCAGTGGAAAAGTAAAAATATGTTTTTTTGTCAAACTCTGACAATTTGAACTTTGGTTTGGCCTATTTGCAAATTCAATTGTTGCTTTGTATCTAAGGTTGAAGGTAACGCTTCACTGCACTAGGCTCCTCAACGTTAACACTAGCAATAAATATTTACAGTCATATACCTGAGGACAACACACTTCCTAATACCAGAACTCATCCATTATAAAGGAACCACTAATCACCTGAAGCTCTGTGCTTATTTGACGCTGGTGAGTGAGCTGTTGTGACATTTTGAAATCTCAAGGGTATGTTTGTTTCTTTAGTGCATGTGAGGAAGTGTCTGCATAGGTGTTAAGAATGTGTGTATGGAAAGGCTATACAGGTGCATTCTGGGTAACTAATCCACATTTACCGACTCTAGCAGTACACCCAGTGGGAGTTACTGCACTTCAAAAACTCATAAACATGCTCATTTTCATGAATATATTTACAACACACACACATGTAGGTGAATATACAATGAGTTAGCACCCAGATGATAAGCTACACAAGCACACACAAGCCAGGCTGATGAGCAGCTGTGGGCAGCTCTCTGTCTCGAGCTGAAAACATTTGGCACATACTTGTTGGGGGAGCCGATGATGTCATCTACCTGTTGACAGAAAGTTGCAGACTTGAACAGAGGGTGAGGACTCGCTCTCACTTGCTGAGTGTCGAGGGGAGAGCAGTATAAAGAAAACGCCCTGCTCATAAATAAAGAAAGCAGCTCCCTGCTCCTGTTTGCTGAGAGCATTCACAGCTCTAAAGCTGTAAACACACTCAGCTCGGCTCCACAGACAAACAATGCTCAGCTTTTATGTGATTCTGTAAACTGTTGCATGTACAGAGAAAAGTCTGAAGCTGTTCTAATTTGTCAGCCTTTACAATCATGTCTCTGGCTTTTTCAAATGTTGTCATTAGGTGCTACAGTCTTGCATGCATAGCTGCACTTGGGGAAACACTGATCCTGATCCAGTTTGATCCTGAAGCAGCTTGAAGACAACAACCACCTCAGCAAAAACATAAAATCAGGCCCACCACAACAGTCACAAGGTTGACATTCTGGTCCCAGAGGACCTCATGTACTCCCCAGCACTCAATCTTCAAATCTCACCGCTGGCTTATTACTGCAGAGAGGTGGATGGCTGGGATATTACACTGTGCAGCCTCACACAATAGATGTGGCCCCAGGGCCCAATGAAATCAATGATTCCTTTGAAGCATTATCGGATGATTGTGTGGTGAAGTCAGAACACTACCTCTTGGAGCTCTTCAGTTAAGATTTTTGCAGTGGACCCTGGCATACTGTAACAGGAGAGGATGGAAAATCAATTCTAAAATATGACCTGAAGTTGCACCCACAGAGAGACAGACATTATATCAGAATAAACAGCACAGATAACAACCCCCTCCTCGTACATTTATACAAGGCCATGTGCTAAAGGCAAACAAAAATACCCCTCCCCTCCTTGACATAACATTCTCCTACAGGGAACCAAAAACAAGGTGTTGCTGACATCTGGTGTAATTAAAGCCATGAAGGATTTTAAAGATCGTACTGATGATGTAACCACAGTCAATCACTGCTGCACCACCCTTTGTTTTTAAGTCAATTGAGAGGAAACGATTGCTCCATCCATGACTGGAAACACACATTACATTGCAATTAAAAGACTGCGAGCAGCCATGTTGATGCTACATAAACTGACTCACCCTTTTATGTGTTAAAATAGTTCTCTAATAGCCAAACATGCTTGTGATAATAATAATTAAAAAAAAAAACTGGGAATGATTTTTCAGAGAAGATGAATTTGTTGTTGTGGTACTACAACCTGTTGGGGCCAAATTCAGGGATTTGTTCTTTTATTTACAATCTTTTTAAGGAGAATGAGACCTCACAGAGCGAAAAACATGTGTCAACAGCATTGTTACACAGGTGGGATTACATTGGGTCTCATTAGATTTAACAATTTTCAGAGTGATAATCCCTCCTTCCTCCCACAGGTTGTGAATGAGCGGGGCTCTGCTAGAGAGAAGCTCTTTAGTCAGCGTGTTTGTGTCTTTTTCAGATGAATTGGAGCAATTGGATTCATTGGGGCTCCCTTTGGTTTTTTAAAATCGTTCCAAGAAAGACTTTTTTTTTAAACAACCGTTAAAAATAGTTTTACATTGACACATTTTGAACTACACCACTGTATGACAAATACATAAAAGCGTTGGATAAACACTTCACAGTATCAAGTATTAAGTTACTGCAGCTGCATTTTTAAATTCAGAAATATCAAAATAGTTAAACATTGTCATGAGTTAATTTTTTTGCCTTTGCTTGCTTTCATTTTTACTTTTACATGATGATACTGTTCACCATTTCCTATCACGTCATGAATACTAACTCATAATTAACAGAGAAGGGCTTTGGTAAACATATTTGATTTGTTTCAGTGTGCTAGTCCAGCAAGTTATAAAGTCTGCTTCATCTTCATGCTGGTGGGTCAAGAAAGTGGGACTACCGTATTTTCCGCACTACAAGGCGCTTCGGAGTATAGGGCGCACCTTCAATGACTGGCCTATTCAAAAACTGTTTTCATATATAGGGCGCACCGCATTATAAGGCGCATAGAGTGGAAGCTATAATGGTGGCTGGGGTTGCATTATGCATCCACTAGAGGGAGCTGCGCCAAAGGGAATGTGAACAAAACAGTCAATAAGTCAGACAAACTCAGGCCACATCCACACGGAGCCGCACATTTTCCTATCCAACTATTTTCTGTGCAGTTTTCAAAAAAAGTGCGCTGTAAAGACGAAGCTGTTTCTGCCATCCACAAAAGCCGTTTCCAGAGATCAGTTCAAATGCCAGACCTTTGGGGGGCGCTGTATTGCTCCTACAATAAACAAGAGAAGAAGCCCAGGCCAGCCTGTGAGCTAATGTTAGCACTTAGCAGAATTCCTCTTTACAGGTTCTTACTGCTTACCGCTGTTACTCCGACGACACCCCCTGACTACAGTAGCCATGATTAATCAATATTGATCCATATATAAGGCCATCGGATTATAAGGCACACTGTCGGCTTTTGAGAAAACTGAAGGCTTTTAGGTGCGCCTTATGGTGCGGAAAATACGGTACACAGGTTTTATATTCAGTTTTACTCGAGTCAAAGGGAAAGGAGTTGTGACGAACCAAGCTGCATTTTAAATCTGAGAACTTAAATTTGAGATGTCAAAATGTGATTCCTATCCTATACTTTATTAATTTAATTAATTGATTTCATTTTAAGGCTTGTTATGCTTTTATTCAGAGAGAACAGGCGGGATAGAGCAGGACATAGAGTGAGAGTGGGGAGCAACATGAAGAAAGGGGGGCCACAGGTTGGATTTGAACCTGGGTCACCTGCTGGAGTGCTAGCCTCATGCCTAATTATAAGCCATACCAACACCCTGTTCCTGTCATAAGTTTAAAGCAATGCGAGTTGTAACTGCTGGGACTGCTTTGCTTTGATGGCATCAGTCTGGTTCCTTGAGTACGGCACTGCTGTATTTACAAACAAGTCTCATGAACCTTGGACCCCTCATGAGTCAACAGTAAGTATTGTGCAAGATTTCTGTACAGCATCAAGAGATTTGGAATTATGTACAAATACAAGGCTAGAATGCAGCACACTGAAACCTGCTGCTGGTTTTCCTTCAGGAGGAAGTAAAAAAAGACAAAAACACAGAAAGAAAGCCCAACTAGCTAATGAGTCCACAAACAAAACGACCACACCAACAATCAGTTCATCAATGAGGAGACCAGCTGATGTTTAGGCAGAGGAGTGACATCACTGACACAGCTCGTAGCCCAGACTTCAACGTCTATCATAAAATGTTACCACTGATGGGGACCACAGAACCAGTGCGGTACAAACACAAGTCAAGCCCACTTCACCCATTAGCTGACATGACACAGGCGCATCAGTACAGGCCACACCCCCGCAGGTTATTTGCTATGATGACATCAGTGACGGCGTCAAAGACAAACTGGATGTCGTTGGTGTCGGTAGCACAGGTCACATGGGAGTACACCTCTTTGCTGGGTGACTTGTTCTTGCTTTCAAACTGACACTTAACGTAGTCTATTCCATCCAAGTAAGTGTCTGGACCTGAGGAGAAAACACACACACACACACACACACACACACACACACACACACACACACACACACACACACACACACACACATGCACGCACACAGAGATGACACAGCGTTAGAGTCAGGTGAAGGCTTAAGAGCTTAAAAGCTGTTGTCATCTGAACTGTTATATTAGCGAGCTATCCTACATTTTCAGCCTCAGCACTATTTTCTGATGTTTTCTGAGAACTTAACCTCTGACTTTCTGGCTCAGCACACAATCTGCTGAGGTGTACAGAGAGCTGCCAGCCAAGCTTGAATAAACATGATGCATGGACATCTTTCTCAGAGCACGGTGGTTATTCCTCGCTACTTCTTGAAAGTACTGCCACTTTTTTAATATTACCAATCGATCATAGTCTTTACACAGTCACAGAACAAATATGACAGACGCTAAAGTCCAAGACCCAGAAAGATGGCGCCTTAATTTACACTGTGCCGTAAATTGATTCATTTTACAGCAGTGCCAAATCTACTGTATGCCTCTTTACTTCAGGTCCATTACTAACAGTGAGAGTTAGTTCTGCTTGTAATGCAAGCACTGGGCATGCTGTGGATTTAATGAGCAGCTATAAATTGTTAAAATGCTCTAAGAATGAGTCAGATCTGAGGGACTGGAGTCAATTTTGTGTCACTAACAACTACTTGGCTTTCAGCCATGAGCAGCACAGTGGAGTGCATCCGAATGGGCGAACTGTCTGCCATGGAAAAGAATGGAGCGGAGAGAAGAGAGGAGAAGAAGCAGGTCTGGAATCCTAATTCTCTCTTTCTCACAGTCGTGCTGTTTTGGTCTCCCTCCATCTTGCTTTCCCACAGGGTCGCTTTGTGTTCTTTTTTTTCCTAATTTTCTCACACTCCCTCTCTGGCTACCTCATGTCCTGTTGTGTCCCTCCATGATGTCTTATCATTTTCTCTTGTATTCAGCAAACTCAAAACCCCTCTCCTTTAAAAGTCCTAATTTCTGTCAATATTTCACTTCTGTACTTTAACTCTTTGAAAAAGTCAGTCTTTGTTTTGTCACAGCCCAAAAGCTGTCACTGTGTGACTACACGGTTAACAAACAGTTGTTTTCAGTCCATCTCACCCTGTTGGGTAATTGAAGTAAGCTCTCAGCTACCCGCAGTTATTACCTGGTTTTCTTGCTAACCATTTGCATTGTTAAATAATTGATGCTGATTGGTCAAAGTCACATGACAATTTGTTTAACTCTCAATAGCAAAGGCAGCACCAGAGAAATTGGCATTGTTAAGCACTCTTGATTGGTAAGCTCTGCAACACGGAGGATTCTTAACGTTTTCTGCTGTCCTGCAGTCTACAGAGCTTAGCCAGTAGGTTTATGTAAAGTAATCTGGTGGTTGCACCAATTTAAACCCTTTCGGGACTCTAATTGTTTGTGATGAATTTTGTACGAGTAATGTGCATTTTAACTATATAATTCCTAATGGACTTTGTGTATTTCAAGTAAATGAATTTATGTTGGAGTATTTTATATTTTAGTAACTGAGTGATTTTAAAATTTTAATGAACTTTGTTTGTTGTGCCTGTCTAGTGTCATGGTGCCGATTAAATAAAGGAAAGTTGCACCCGTCGAGTTTGTCTGCTTTGTTCGAGTGGCCGGGGGCCAGCTACATATCCCAAGCTATTTGTGCAGGCATGTACAGAGGCACAGGACTACATGGACACCCAGCATATGCCTAGGCCAACATAACATGTATAAGTAAATCAGGCTTTAAAGGAACTGAATAATTGTGAGGTTCACATTATTGTCTGGGGAATGAGTGGTCTTTGAAAGGGCATATATGATTCTACATAGAGAGGCATTCTACCAAAATGTCACTAAGATGTGAGTTTTTTAAGTTTAAAATAAAGGACAATTTTGAGCTTCTCCTCTTTCATTAGCTAGAGTGCCTCCTGTTGTCACACAATCATTCAATACATACAGGATAAAGTAAGAAACAGAATGAGTTACTCTGTTACTGCGAGAAGCATGTACCGTTGTACTCAGGGAAGCAGATGGAGAGTGGAGACTTGATGATCTTATTTTCAAAGAGGTCCTTCTTGTTCAGGAAGAGAATGATGGAGGTGTAGTTGAACCACTTGTTGTTACAGATGGAGTCAAACAGCTTCAGAGACTCATGCATGCGGTTCTGTAAGAGACAAAGAAGCAATGGTTGATCTGGCCTTAACACATATTAAAATGCATGCTTTAAAACGGAGTGATTCTGGGTGATGAAAACAGAAATAAACATTAAAAAAATCAACCAGAAAATTACATTAAATTAATGCAAATGGATCTGTACATCACATGCAGGGGGGGGGCCAAATCAAGAACACAAACAATGCATCCAAACAGTTAAAGAAAGAGGACGAAAAAGTATTCAGTGATGGGGAGTCCCTCTTGTCTCTTGCACAGCATTTTAGCGCTGCCTCATGAGTGTGTATTAATGTGTGTATCATCATATGAGCAATAGAGTGTTAGTAAGCTGGATAAAACAAAAGCATGCAGGTTAGGCTTTGAAGCTAGAGCCACAGCTGAATTTTCAAGGGGAGAATGTTACCCTGAGTGATGAAAGCTCAAAGTCCCCCTGTGGAGGTTTTAACCACTGGGGGCACTATAGAGCAAGCTTTAAGGATAAGCTTCCTGTATGGCGTACGATGCAGGAGGTGCCTGAGGACATAACCTGCTCAGCGTCTGCAGAGGTTTATGTAATCTATATTTTGGCAGACTGGAGAAGGCAGTTACTCTTTGTAGACATAGTGATTAATGAGGGAAACATTAAACAATGAGGGGACAGAAGAAGATGAGGGGGTGGATCTAGACAGCTATGCGTAAGCCTATTTCTGTGCAGCTGCTTTTTCAGGAAGGAATCCTGACGTGTGCTTGTGAGTGCAACACATGACCAACTGAAAATAAATTTAAGAGTAATGATGAAAACCCCGCAGGTTAATATACAAAGAAAAAAAGTTTACTAAAACAAGATCAAAGACAGATTTGAATACTGTCAAATTAGCATTTCAATGCAGATAAAACATCCAAAGGAAACTTTAGTTGATTGCCAAAAGCAATGATTAATAGATTAAAGATCAAATAGTTTTCAGGATTTGTTTCTTGTTTCAATCACTAGGCATTTTTTAAGATACTTCATCAGGGATTTTTTATTCTCTAGTTAGAGTCGTTAGCTACAAAGCCTTGGGAGCAAAAGTGCTTCATAGATCAGTCCATCTCAACTAATCCTCACTAAAACCCTGTGTTCTGTCTGCTAATGACAGCTGTAGAAAGAGGAAAGCAATTTAACTGTAGCTGTTACTTTTTATTGCTCATGCAAAAAGCTAATGAGCCAAGAAAATTTGTCCTGCATTTGTAAGTGCCTTGTGATAAAAACAGATATGATTGTCTTTAAGACTGAGTTGAAAGCAGTTTCTCTTTGGTTATGAGCCTTAAGTTCCTCCTTTATGACAAAGGAGGGAAATAAAAGCAAACGAATCAGCCCATGGACCAATCAGGTAAGAGTTGACTTAAAACTGTAGCAAACTACAGAAGTCTCACAAACAGTAGAAACACAGAGGAAAGGAAGCTTGTATAGCCGGTAGAGTTTTAAAGAAAGGTTATGATTGCACAGTCAGTAGGAGATGTAGAGATAGACAGGTGGATAGCAAGTCAGACAGCATGCAGTAAAGCATGTGACCACCTGAGAACAGAGCTGTGCAAAGTTTCACACACATGCACACAGTAACTTCATTCTTTGGTTCACAAACATAAAGAGAAACTGCTTTCAACTCTTATTAAGTGTACTGACCTATCAGGAGGTTTCATACCTGTTTTTGGGAGGAGCATCTGTAGAAGATCTGACTGCTGATTGGTTAGAGAGGACAGTCGATGGCGAGAGTGACAGGAGGAGTGGAAGGAGCCAAAGATGCTGCAGGGCGGAGCTTAGAGCAGGAACAAGAAATGCAAGAGGCCCACCCACCCCCCCAACCCACCCCACATCCAGCCACTTCCTTTTTATGACACACCTTTAACACAAGCACGTATACACACGAACACAAATATACACCACCAGTGCTGAAAAGAAAGTGTGTAAAAGCAGGAAGACAGAACTTTCCCACAAAGTTCACCAACACGAGTTTGTCCTTGTAGAGTATAGTCAGTGTGTTTGTATCAGAACAAGACGAGGAGAGGCAGAAAACACAATGCAAGCATTTCCTCCATAGAGAGAAAGGAATGAAAAAAGCAAAAGCAGTTTTTTCACAATCTATGTGTGTGTTTGTGTTAACACATTTCTTTTCTAAGATGAGTCACAACCGTCAGTATAAAGCTGCTGTGGAGGTATTTTGATCCTTTTTAAGGCCTAGCAACAGGAGAAAAATGACCTTGAAGAAAAAAAACAACTTCCCTGTCTGGGGCCTGTGCTATGAGGCAAGATTTTTGATGATTGAGCTATAGACATTTTGCTAACTTTGACTTTTCATTTTGACTTTTTCTGGTTAACCATGGTTAATAAAGCTCAGGAGCAAGCTATGTTTACCAGTTTTGTAGACAATACTCATCTTTAACCAATCATCTCGATCACATAGCTCATCACAAGAGGAGAAGTGTGAGAGAAAAGCAAAGTGTTGTCTCTCCCAGTTAATTTTTCATATGATACAAGTTAATGAAAGACATTCATTATGCTGTACTGATATCATCTTACAACAGAGACTGATCAAAGACTCTGCCTTGTTCTTGTACTTTTAAGACATGAAAGTGCTCTCATCATGTTTTCATATTCATTAAACAGCTTCATAATGCTCCGTTTGATCATCTCAGAGCCACAGCTGAGAAATTATGTCCAAAAACTGTCATATTTGCCACAAAAACACATCAGAGCAGCAAACTAACTCAGTGTGGTAAACAAAACTCATTGATATTATGAATCCTGATTTGCATGTTTGTCTGCCAGATATTTCAACATTTGTCAGCTGCAGCTGCAATGCCTTTTGTTGGATAATGTGTGATATTATAGTGTTTATCCAGCATCAGAGTTGATTTGAGTTTGTAAAAGAAGACAATCTCCTGAACAGATTTGTTTGTTTGTGGTTGGTAATGCGTTGCAAAATCCACTCTTAAGTGAACACAACCATAAATTCTGGGTTGATTAATGGAGTTGGTAACCAGCTTTGCATATTAAAGGAGGTGAAGCCGGATGATTAGTCTGGGTGTGCTGAACTCACTTTGTTGTACAGGCCTCAGGTCTTTAAAGCATTAGACAGCACTGGGTTCATGCTTTCCTAAACGGCCATGAAGAAATCAGTAAAGCCTTATTTTTGGCTTGCCACCAATATGATCCATTGTTAGTTAAATGTTTGTGTATGAAAGGGATTATCAGTCATCATACAGATGAGTTTGACTGCAGAGGCAGAGTTCAGCTCCATTCATTCAGTTGTCAGGAACAGTACTGTACAACAGAGTCAATATCTGCCAAGTTTTGACAGTTACAGAGCCACCAGTGTTTTGGAGTTAATAGTGACCATGCTAACTGGTGACTCTCAGCTGCTAACCGGTGGTTAATGACTGAGTCAGCAGTCACACAGTCACATTTTACTCTATAACACCAGCAACGTTTGCAGATGTGCTATGAAATGTGTCTTCTTTAGTCAACTTCAGTTAACCAGGTTTAACACAAGCAAGCAGTATTAACTGCTAATATTCTGAAACAAAAACAATGATTAAAAATAAATCATGATTAACAGAGACAGATTTTGTTATTAACGTAAAGTTACAGTATATCATGAAACTATTAACCAGTCTTATTTGTAACTCTGAAATACACAACCATTGCCATTTTGATCTATTTGGTGCAGTTCTCTGGACGTATTTTCCTGGTTCTTTTATAATGAACCTGATCTCAGACTCAGCAGTCTGTGTGCTCTTTTTGGTTTGAGAGGGTTTCTGATTTATTGACACATGTTGTGTGTTCAAATTCTTATCTGTGATACAAACTGGATTTCTCCACTAAAATATCTGTCTACTTGCAGATCTCTTTCATCAACTTAATGCTTTTTCACAAAGCTAGGAGCTGTTTACCATCTGTCAAAATTAGGATATCAGGTTAGAATGTGCATTTTTTTTGGTGTTTAACTCCCTCACATTGATTGACGAACCTACCGTTAAAGTGCGCACGCATCTGCCATTGTTGATAACCACAGATCGCGTGTGCAGGGGGCAGTTTTGTCATAGTCATCCAACGAGCAGTTTTAACTTTTGCTGGCCACAGTGACTTGGAGCTCATGCACTTTGTGATCATTAGAAAATGAGTGATTGTTCGTGCCTTCACTTAATGCCACTTACAGCGGTCCAGATCAGTGTAATTTCATTTATTAAATCATTAGGGAGGTGGATATTGTCCCTCATGGCTTTCCATCCAACTATTTTACTTTTCATTACGGTAAAACAGGCATTACAGACCATTACATTTCCCAGTAAACAGACCTTTTGAACTTCCATATCAAGTATTTGTTTCAGCAAGACATATTACTGCTATTAATGTAGTAGTCACATGACCTTAGCAGTCTTCAGATCCCTGAGAGCTTCATCACATTACGTCATTATAGAAGTTTGGTTAGAAGCTGAAATTGTGCTAACCTGTACATGAATAAAGCATTCAAAGAACTGATGAATAAATAAAGACCACAATTTGATTTGTACATCCATTATCTTACGATGTAAAAGGCTTGTGTATTAATAGTGTATGAGGGAGTCCAAAAAATCCACCTCTAAGCCGCTGTCTAGACAGTATCAGTGTCTTTCCTATTCAACTGTGGAGTGCATTTTCATGTGCATAGTACTTGTAGTTTCTGAATTACAGGCCCGTTAGTGTTTGGAAGCAAAACTGATGGACCATGTGGACACTTACTGAAAAAAACATTTGGTTATTTGCCGGGTAATTATAACTCCCACACTTGTGTTTGCTTTTTAATGACAGCTAAAAACATGACCAGAGAGCTTGCAGAGGGATGAATTAGATAAACAGAGCTGCCATTAATTTTGTTTGAACAGAAAAATGTTGAATTTCAAATCTTCCTTCTTAACACACACACACACACTTTACATAATTTGTGTCTTTGAACCTGTGTTTCAGCTCTGAAATACATGATTGGAAAGGTAATAAATTAGAAGGGAGACAAAGGAAATCAAACGCTTTTTCAAAATCGTATCAGTGCACCACAGCATCATCTGCTTCAGGTACCATCAGACTGGAAAGTAGTCAATTTCTCCTCTAAAATATGGACTTCTCATGTTTAATCATGTTCAGTATTAAAGGTGTTAGTGCTAAAAATATCCTCATGACCTACCACTGAAAACATCTGGGCAGATATCTACGAGAACAAAAGACAGCATACGCCAATTAAAGAGCAACCTATGCGGCACACGCACAAGGAGCCGTTTGTGAGTGCGTTCCATGATGGATATTTTCTCTCCTCATCTGACGTTCGGCTGGTGCACCCAGCTCAGAGGGAGGCTTGACGACATCTGCATAAATAGAGCAGCTACTGAACACAATTTCCCTGCATGAGAGTCTCAGAGGATACACTTCAGGCTTATAATTAGCAGCAGGCAATGTGCATTCAAATCAGCCTATTTGTTTTCTGTTACATGGCAGCGTCTTCACATCCACAGCAGTTTTATCTGAGAAAGACGTGGTTAAAAATATTTCATACTACACAGGCTGTACTCAAGGTTTTCACAGATGATTAAATGTTCTGTCCTCACCTGATGAGTGTAGCTACTTGTACTATTACACTTAATGGAACATCTCAGCACCTACTGTGCACATCAGCCAAACTTGCATCATATACAACACAGGTCCTTCTATTAAAAACAGCTGGGTTTGTCGTGACAAAGCAGTGAAGGATTATCTGAACAGAGAAACATTCACTGTTACAAAGTCCTCTTGTGTTTTTGCATTTTAATCCATCCACCAGTGTTTCCACCAGAGGCAAAGCACTGATAGATTAAATGTTTGTGCTAACTTAACAAGTCCCAAAAGTAATTTGAATGTAGCTTTCATCAGCAATCCCTGGATATATTAACACTGAATACTCTGTAATAATATAAGTCTGCAAATCCAACAAGAAGAGATGATGTACTCTACATTGCAAAAAAAAAAAGGAAAATGGAAGGACATGCTAATTGTTTGCTTGTCAATATTTATTCCTTGCCACACACTTCTCTTGTTCCAAACTTCCTTTAAAGGCTGAAGTTATAACTTGTTACAGAGATTCTGTCCCTGTGTCTAATAAACCCAGTGCTTTAAATTGAAATGAACAGAATAAAAAGAGCAGTTCTCAGCTTTTTATATTGTTTACAAACCAACAAAATGTTGACAAAGTAAGGTCTGTTAATCAAAGAAATAATTTTCAGTTTCCTTATTTCATTCAAACAATCTCACCCCTCAATGACAATATCTGGTCAGGGTCATATATTCTAAACACAAAGTTTCATTTCCTTTATGTGTTCAGGTTAGTGAGTATTAGATCAAACCAATGTCAGGAGCTGTAAATGTAAAATGTGGCATTTTTTCTGCAAGTTGAAGAATTAACCCTCCAAATGTCACATTTCTTTGTTTTGTTGGTGGATTCACTGGTTTTTAGACATATGTGGGTTTTTTTTAAAAAAAACATGATTGATTCATTGTTTTTTCTTCTCATATTGATGTACAACTTTTGATTCATGCAAACAAAAAGCCCCAAACCCTACAAAAAGACGTCATCGCAGTTAACACTGTAGTATTTATATTCTGCAGAGGTCACAGTTAATATGAAGGTAAACCAGCGCAGCAACCACAGATGATGCTTCAGCATCATTCAGTTACACCAGATACATAAATAAATGTAAATATAGACAAAAGAAGAAAGTAGATCAGTATTTTTGTGAGTCTGTGTGAACCCAACTTCATTCTGCAACACTGCATACTCTAACAATATATAATATCATGATAACTGTATAAAACCAAAGCTTATTCAGTAGCTAATGACAGAATCATTCACCACTCTACTTCCTTCTGGGCTTAAACAGCTTAAACATGGTTCGTACTAATAGAACAAATGTACTACCTGTCTTTAAACCATCAATTGAATCGTCTAGTCAGAACATATCAGGGGCCTATGAGCAAGGCTGCCCAATATCCTGATGTATAATCAAACAGTGTTGATTTCTCATTTACAATGTTTTTTGAATGCTTCTTTCAAAAGAAATTGTTTAAGAGAGAAAGAGAGAGACAGCACAGAAAGGATAGACACACGAGCTTCAGTCCTTACCGTGGTCTCGTCCTCATGCAGCACCTGGTCGTATCCACTGAGTGCCACACAGAAAATAATGGCTGTGACATCCTCAAAACAGTGGATCCACTTCTTCCTCTCCGACCTCTGACCTCCCACATCAAACAGCCTGATAGACATGGAAAGACACACATTAAAATGCATCAATAGTCATACATTTTTTAAGACAGATGGTTTAATTCCAAAGTCATCTTGTGTCTAGTTTAGTCATATTTGAGCTGTCACAATATCAAACCTGTCTGTAGACTATTTATTCAGACATATGCTACATTCTGTTGTAGCTCTACACACCTAATTGAAAACATTTAAATCAGGTTAAGTCATTTTTGTGGATTGGAGATGCACAGGTCTACCTGATTTCATAACACAGGGTTAAATATGTTTTTTGAAATGTTGTAGGTGGCAGTCTGGTCATCCTTTAGTTTTCATTGAGCCCAAGAAACAACAAAAATATGTATCTCAGAGAACCTGAGGGATCTCGATGTGGTATGGGGAATATGAAGTCAGAGATATAAAGTGAACCGATAACAAGTAACAGAATAAAAAGCAAGTCGATACAGAGTTTATCTGCACCACAAATTTTAAAGAAAATGAAAAACAAAATATTCTTTCAAAGGCTGGTGGATTCAGGAAGAATCAGCTTTTTGCTTGTTTTTAAGAAGTTTGGAGCAATCCAGTCCTTAGAGGACTGTGGGCTATGGCATTTAAGGGGGAGATATATTTGGGTATTATCCTCAAAGCAAGAAAATAAGATGCTGTGCTTCCAAATAAAGGAACCCATTGGGAGCACATAGAGAGAAGAGGCAGCAAAACAGAGCCCCGAGGAACCTGATAGGTAATGAGGAAAAATATTCCTCACACACTCATCAAGAACAAAGCTGTCTGTACATATGAAGAAAAACAGTCTGAATCTGTTTCTGTTAAGTTTTACTCTATTGCCCTCATCCACTCAATCATTCTGCTCCACACAGAAACCTGGTGCTGCCACTGTAAGGGTTTATTACATGACTTGAATTTCCTCCAGATACCTTTCATTTAAGTATTTATTGACTGGGACACTGCTTGACATGCAAGACACCCAAATAATTCTTTTCAAGTCTTCATAAATCTTATAACCTTTATTCCTAATCTTTTTTAACCTTTTAAGCATTACTGGGTACAAATGAGCACCAATAGTTTATCTGTCTGCTTACTTAGTGCTCAGTCCAACTAGACTAGAGTCTTAGAAAAGGTTTAGAAGCCTCAGTGATAGGGATGGGCACTGAATCAGGTACTTTTATTGGTACTGACCGAATTCTGTCTGAAGTACCGGGTATCGATTCACATTAAACCAAAAGGTAGCATGTTTAGGTTTTGCATCCTTGTGACTGTGAGGGAGTAGAAAAGTGGGCAGTTTTCCATGGAGGACGTGAACACAACATTGCACGTTCATATATTGATAAACAAATATATTTCATTCATATTTATTATCACATAAACACACACAAAAGTACCGAAAATTGGCACCGTTGAGTACCGGTACCAATTGCCAGGTACTGCACATGGGTACCATATCGTTTCAAATGTGAAAGGTATCCATCCCTACTCAGGAATGTATTTTTTTTAGAGACAGACAAAGCTAAATACTCCTCAGATGACAGATGATTAAGATTGCAATATGTTGATATTTTGTCAGAAATATATGAAAAAATCAGTTTCTCATGAAAAGTTGTTGATAATAAGTTGATAATGCTATGGACATGAAATCACTGGTTAAAGTTGGACTGCTAAGGAGTGAGACATCTTGTATGGACCATCTCTGATAAGACTGAGGCATTCAAAACAGCAACCAGGAAGAGACGGGTGAATAAAGAGACAGATTATAAGATTAAATAATCTTACAAGGCTGTTTTTACTTTTTTAAGAAAGGGCCTTTGGAGATTTATTCATTTTTTATAACTGTGAAAAACTAAGACCACCAACAACAAGACTGTCTATACAGTAAGATTTTAAGTATGTAACCACTGTGAGGTGTTAGATGAGACTGCTCACTCACACCGGGAAATAGCCTTTATTCCATTTTAAGGCAGATATTTACAAGATGTCATATATTTTACTGTTAAAAAAAGCAGTGTTTTAAGTTTAAATGTACAGGAAAAAATACCAAATATGTAGAGTGTCATTATAAATAAATACAGAGCTACTATTGCTTTAGAAAGCTTTCAAAATCCGGCCTCTTCACTTTGGTGCTGCAGAGTGCTGGCCTGAGGAAAGACCACCTAGCATCATTCTGGCCACATGAAACAGTATGTTTTGGTCTGAGTGTTATTCACATCAGTCACTCAGGAGATAAATACCCCTGAACTCTGAGACCCAGACAACAAGAACCATTCTGATCCAGACAATGTCACCTTATGTCTATGAAGCTCTGAATTAGAACTTTCACAGTATACTTTTGTGGCTTTTACGATTAGAGGTAAGCCTGAAATGAAATGAGCCGGGCCCTACAAGTGATGGATATAATAGTAGGTAGGTTCATGGGTCACACCCAAAGCAGGATCATTGTAGTCGCCCACACGCAACCCCACTGCCAGTTATAGCAATAGAGCTGACAATATTTAGCCAATTCAACAAAACACACCCAGCAGGCCGCCCACTCAACTGCAGGAGCGACGGCAGAAAGCATCATTCAGCAGAACCATCATTTTACTGCATGACTACATCAAGTGTGTGCCACACAGTTATTATTCGTGAGCGAATATGAGAAGGACCGGGAAGGAGGGAGACAAAATTGCTGTGTGATGGTGCATCCATCCAGATAAAGGTAAATAACTGGTTTCTCAGTTTATTAACCTCTCTGCTCTGCTGCCAGTCCATCAATACTTGACGTGTGTGTGTGTGTGTGTGTGTGTGTGTGTGTGTGTGTGTGTGTGTGTGTGTGTGTGTGTGTGTGTGTGTGTGTGTGTGCGCGCACAGAAGTTATTAAATTAGAGGTCAGAAAAAGAACCGCTCTTCTCTTTTCCGTCCTTCCTTTGCCCTCCCTCTGTCATCATTCCCGCAGCTCCTTGCTCTAATTGAATCAGATCCCATTAAAAACAACAGGCTATCATAAATAAAGACACCTGTTTAAAGCATGCACCTTTAATTCTATTACTTACAGGCTGCAGGATGAGACACAGAGAACCAAAAGCAGTAAGCGCAACAGTAAGAGGAGAAAAAGGCAAAGCTGAAGCATTAAAAACTGACCTGAAGTGGAGGTTTTTGAAGGTAAAGTGTGTCTCGACAATGCCTGTAGTCTTCACTCGGGTCCTCAGGATGTCCTGCTCTGTCGGCTGGTAGTCTGCTGCACCAATCCGATCTAGGCTGTCTAAATAGCTGCACACAGAAAAACACAAAGAAAGACAAAAAGTTATTGAAAAGCAACAGCAAGACACGCCACAGAGTTGAACTGAAACTGAAGTTCATGCAGATCAATGAGACAAACTACAGAAAGGTGATAAATGGCACGACTGTGTTCAGGTTTCCCCTGCTCGAAGATATCACAGCTCAGAGTTGGACATCAAGAGGTTGTTTCAGAAATCAGAGGGGGGGGTGTTGGGTAGGAAGGCAGTGCAATGATTTTCCAGGTGTCCAAAGGCCAGCCCTGACCTCACCTCCTGATCGACTGAAAGTTAGGTTGAGTCAGTCATCATTTGGCTTCACAACACCTCCTCGGACACCAATGAATGCAGTAACTGAGACTAAATCCATTCCTTACTCAGTCTGTAGCTGTACACTGGGCTGCAGAGTGAGGTCTAAAAACATTGGACAGCTGTGGTTCCAAAGTTTACAACACATGAGCAAAAGTGCAAGGAATAGATGAAGGGAAACTAGCAAACCACCCAGAGAGTAACATGATAAAATGAGCAAGTCTTGAATAAACTTCTTCTGCAGGGTTAAAGTTCAACAATGTGAGATTTTCCCTGCAGTCTCAGCTAATAGTGATGTCCATTTTTAATTGGATTTAAACTCCACTAATCAAAGAAACACAAGTTAGTGCTGTCTTTGTCAAATTCATAATGAGTCCATACCCTGAAAGGCAGGTCAAAGGTCAGGAGAGGCATTTTATCATGACCCTTTTACTGCTTCTGCACCACAGTACTTTTCTTCCTAGGGAACAGTGGAGTAGGTAGTAACTTCAAGCTGTCCCAGTGAATGTGTTTATTATAGTTTCTGATCCAAAGCCTCCTCTATCTTCTGATTCTCACATCAAGGCTATCAGCCCCAGTCAGCTGATATCAAAACAAAGGCAAACTGAGCTAACACAGCGAGCAGCCTCTTGGTAAGATGTGAGAGATGAACGTGAGTGGGCGTGATGACTCGGTTCAGTTATGTAATGGAATATCCCTGGAAGTGGACTTTTATTTTTTAATGTGGAAGTATAAATCAAATCATCCTGAGCAGTGCATTTCAGAGATTCATCTCACAGCCATCAGGGCAGCTCCCTGGCTGAGCAGTGATCACTCTACCTGCTGGTTTAATCCAGCCATCCCCTGTGCAGGGAATAGGAGACAGGCTTAAGAAAAGTGGTGCGCATGTATTAACATTTACTCCCTGTGCACTGGGGATTCTTTGATTTTTGAGTGTCTGCCAGGTGTAAGCTAGGATTTTTCCTTTTGATTACATAATTATTTAACACCAGCTCTTGTATTTTGGTATCAGGTGTTTGAATGAAAAGTGATAGCAACAGGGGGACAGGCCTTGCAAATGGAAAGTGTAGCAGCTGGGCTGTCAGTCAGGTATTGGGCTACATTTCCCTGTTTTAAAAACATTCAGGTGCTCAAGGACACGGTGTCAGGTGATGGCCTGGATAACGTGCGCCTTAATCAAATCAGCATACCAAACTAGGGGTGTCACAGCTGACAGAAGTCATGGTTCCGTACATAAAAGTCTAAAATTCATGATCCAAGGTTTCTTTTCATTTATCTTTGACAGACAGTAGTGCAGGTCACAGTTTGTTCAACATTGGGTCATTTAAAACCACCTGAGATAACTTGGTATGGAGCCGTCAAGTCAAATCATGCACCAATGAAAAGTACCCAAGCTTTATTCTATTTTTAAGTTTTTCTTCCAAAAAATTAGTTTGTCTGTAGACATTGTGTGTAGTCAGGGTAGATCTGTTTGCAGTAATTATGTCACCTGCTGTTGAGAAAACCCTCTGGCAGGGAACTACCGTGGCAGGTACAGGTACCTTGAATAAATATTTGAAGCCTGGGTCCCCCACTACTATATGCGTGCATAGCTGTTGAAATGTAAGTGCCAATAGCTATAGTTATGTCTTTGGTCCTGTCTGTTTTCACATCGAGCAGCTTCTTAAAAATAGTGAGGATAAGTTGTTGGATTCCTGTTTTCTTTTACCTGGCTCTGGTGAACAGCACATCTGGATGATGCAGTCTAATATGCATTAGCATGATCCACCACTTACACGCCATCACTGTTGCACTTCACAGGGAACCCAAAGTTTTCCCACACAGCTGATTTGGGTCCTCTATCATCTGTCTGTCATCTGTACCTGGCATGCCAACTTTTCTTCTTTGTGTGTTTGCTGTTTAATGGCAGCTGGAAAACAGTTTTAGGTGCATTACCGCCACCTGGTTTGGAGTGCTGATACAGCAACGTGTGAATGACTTCCTCCCATCTCTCAGGGGTATTTGTCATATGACATAGTGTATTGGTATTGTATAGTGTACATACACTGATACACCCCTATACCAAACATAAACAAAAACCTTTACAGCGAATTGTACAACACTACCATTCTAACATATAGGAGATCGTTTTCATTTAACTATTTCATCTAGGGCTGAACTATTTTGGAAAAAAATGTAATTGTAATATTTTTTGGACCAATATTGCAATTGCGATTTAGCATGCAATTTTTTATTTTATTTTATTTATTTATTTATCTATTTATTTATTTATTTATTTATTTATTTATTTTTTATTTGATTTATTTATTTATTTATTTTTTATTTGATTTATTTATTTTTTATTTTATTTTTTTATTTTTTTATGGGGGGGTGGGGGGGTGGGGGGGTGGGGGTGGGGGTGTCTACAACATTATAAACTGAGCACAAGCAATAAACTGTTCTATAGTATGACCAACACTACAAAGGATACTGTCAACATATAAACAATTTTTTCCTGGCCTACATGTTATGATGAAATGAGATGAACTGATGTGTGAATTGATACAAATAACATATCTTGATTAAACTATTACAATCACAGTAGAATACTGACTCGTTCATATAACTTCGAGCATTGTAGACGTGTAATAAAATTATCATTAATTACCTTAAATACAATCAGAGAAAGGAACAAAGCGCTGCAAACAACAGGCCTGGTATGAACAATAAAATAAAGATAAATGTGAATCCTCTTGTCTATGGTTTTCACAGAAAATACAATGCAGAAATGTAAATAAGACCAAATCTCTGGCTCAACCACTGAAATATGTCAACATGTGGAATACACTTTTTTATCAAATGATAAAGAAACACTGTGTGAACATAAATTTAAATATTAATTGTATAAAAATCTTACTGATCTCTCGTGAGCAAAAAACACAAATTAAAGTAAATGCACTTTTGGATTCTTTCTTTATTTATTTTTTTAATAGCAGCCTTTGTGATTTGAAAATTGCATTTTATTACATTGCGATGTTGATTTTAATTCCATTAATTGTCTGGCCCAAATTTCATCCTTACCTAACTCCTTTGGTGATAATGCAGCTACAGGCATCAAGTAACGCTGCTCACTCGTGCTGCGGAAGAAAGTCTTGTCTGTCTATAGAGTTAAACAACAGCAGAAAAGTGTTGTGGCTCACTTGCTCTAACTACACTTTAGTGCATCTTTGTGCAACAGAAAAGTAGTCTTAAGGTGGGAGCAGCAGACGCCTCATGAAACACTTCAAGGTTTAACATCCTTTAAATCTGAAGCAGTGCAGTGTGACTGCTTCAGCATAGCGAGTAATGGTAACACTGCTGGTGATTACATACTGCCTCTATATAATCAGGGGCAGGCTCTGAGTCAGGAGAGAGACCATACCACAGTTTCCAGTTTTGTAGACATATAAGGCCCATTAAAAATAAGAGGATCTTCTGACATCTTTCCATGTCATGTCATGGGTGAAGAAGGTCACAGCAAATCTCACTTTTACCCGAAAATAAATCTATCCACGTTCTATTTATCTGTTGTGGTATTTGCTTACTTTTAGTTCAGCATTTTCCTTCTGTATCTGGATGCATGTCCAAGCTTCTCTTTTAGTTATCCCTTACACACTTCTGTTTAAAGGAAGCTTTACTGCAGAGTAAAGAGCAGTCTAAAGCCCCAGCAATACTAATTATTTTCCAAAATAAGCATGCAGATATTGTTGGCACCCAGAGCCAACAGAAAGAGGCTGACAGACAGTCGCAGAGACAGAGGAGCTGAAAATAAACCCACATCGTGCATTCATTTGGTGAAACGGTTTCAAGTTTTTTCAGGATTTGTTGGAGTGTTGCTCTCAGGGCTTTCAAATAGATGCAGCGCTAACTTTCAAGAGAAGCTGAGAGAAAGATAATAGGGAGAGAAGTCTTGAGCTGATGGTAATAATCTGTGGTTGGCACACACGTACACACAAACACAGATGGAGTGCACGCTCCCACAGCTCCAGTGAAGAAGTATTGATTACACAGGAAAAAAAAAAAAGCGGGGTAGAGCTTAAGGTGTGGAGAGGAAGCAGATAGGAAGAGCTGAAAGAGAAGAGACAAAGGGAAAATGATGGGAGGAAGGTTCAGTCCCAAGGTACAATGAGACATAATGAGCTGGCTGAACTCCAGCTTTTGGAAGATATTATGGTATTATGAGGAAAATGCAGAAAGTTGATGTTCCAGTTTGAAAATAAAAGCCCCTGATGAGATTAGGGGATCTGGCTACAACACAAGAGTGGACAGCAGAAAGTAAGCGCCAACAGCTCAGAAAATCAGCTCTTCACTGAGCATATTCCAAGTCATGCAAATGATACCTCACAAAGGTTGATACTTCCTGGCTGTGTGCAGAAGCTGCAGTGAAAGACGCTCATTATTGCCTCTTCCAACCCCATTGTTTTCAGCAAGGCCAGGTTTTCAAGCATTGTGGGTAAATGTTATGCTCAAACCATGCGTGCATGAAATGAAGATTAACAAAGAACTGCTGTATGTGTTATTTAAAGTCTGAATTACTTCATGAACACACAAACAGGCATTGACCTGAAACTAAGGCTCAACTCATTGAGTGCTTCATGCTCCTACACCTTTAGCTGAAGTTATGGAGATAAATTATGTCCTTGGATAGCCTCACCAACCACCTACAACAGTGTTTCTCAAATTGTGGTCCGTGGACCACCAGTGGTCTGCCAGTGCCCCCTCGTGGTCCGCAAAGACCGTGAGGAAATCGTGTTTTTTTAATGGAACATTCACGAAAAAAGAGGGGGTTGGGGTGCGAGTTGTTCGGCTACTACACAAATTGATAAATCTATAAAAATTGGTTCATAAAAGAATTGAGTAAATTAATTCAATCTAAGTACTTAAGTGTTTAAATACTAGAAATTTTATGTATTTTGGAATAATGTATCAGTGATGCAGCTATACTCAGATTTTGAGGTCCTTTTTCTCCCTCATTCTAAAAGAAAACAACAAACAAAACCCCAAACTATAAGGAAACAAGTGCACTTTTTTAATCTAGTCTCTGTCATTTTGAAAAAAAACTTGTTCTGAATAAAGGGAATCAAAGAAATAAAATGTATAATTTTAATCATGAAAATAATTGGCGTATGATCCATTTTCAAAATAACTGTTAGTTTCAGCCCTAGCAAGTTGTAACATGTTTGATTCGAGTTTAAAGCATATGAGTTTGTTCTGTGGGGTGTTGTTCTGGGGCTATTTAGCTCATGGTGGTCCACAAGAGTTTTCTGGGGGAATAAGCGGTCCTTGGTCTGAAAAAATTTGAGAAACACTGTCCTACAACACTGCCTCCGTTTTTGTCTTTTATGCAAGAAGCACATCAGCAATACCTCCTCCATAGTTGCCATCTTTGTTTTTGTTGTCGTCATAAACTTTTGACTCTGGGCTGGTGATGTGATGCTATGAGTCAGTTAGAGAAACAGGAAATGAGTTCAAGATAATCATCCTGGTATTACACAAAGCATCTAAATAGTTATTTCCATACAAGACAGTAAATATTCATTGAAACATGCACTCTAAGTCATTTAAACAGGGGGTATCCTACTCATTACCAGGCAATACCTATCCCTTTCTATAAAAACATCTGGTAAATTTAACATGATCATTTCCTCCACCTTATCATGTTTTAATGCCATAACTTGACAATAATCTGACCAATGATAACAGTCTCTGTTTGTGACCCAAGCCTTGAAATATGAAGTCACTATTCCTCCTATTTTATGTGTATCTGTGCAGAAATGATAAAGCTTTTATGAGTGATCTCATAGGTTTCACTTTCACATTACACTTTGAGGGAAGAAAGGTCAGTCAGAACAGTGTTGGTTTACAGATGCGATGTGGATGCCCTCAAAGACTACAGGAGGTTAAACCCTCTCTGAATACAACTTGTCTGCTCCTCTATTCCATCCTTTACCCCTGAGGTCAGTTCCCAGAAAAATGTTTAAACATGAAGCAACACTGACACAAATTCAATGTGAACCATGTGAACCATGTACACAATGGGAATCCCCTCAGGGTGCAGCACACATTAATGTATATGACATTAAATAATGCTTGGGCAGGGTCATGGCCTCCTTTTACAGCCTGTTTTTTTTTTTACGATGTACTGTTTTGTCTATCACCAGTGCATCCGTCCTTCCCCCCTTTATGTCACTCTGCAAAGCACAGTAAGTCGATTAACAGCAGACCCCAGTGTAAGCGTCTGTCATTCCTCTGCTGATGAACAGTATTATAGATTACCACAGAAGCACAAAGAAAGACAAGCTGACAGAATGTTGTCTGTGACCCGACAATGACAAGGATGAGTGTGTTTGTGTGTTTGTATCCAGCATGGGGAAACTACAGCGCTGTCCTAGCAAGCAAGCTGTGATATTCAGCAGCACTCCACCATCCCTCTATCACACTCTCTTCTGTTTTCACCAGCCTGCAGTATTGTTACATCCAAGGTGCTAAAAGAGCCTCTGAACTGACCAGCAATTAGCATCAGCACTCCTGTTGATGCAACAGTGGCTGGCTAAAGAGGGTAGTAATCTTTATGGATGTTGTGCAAGAACAGGAAACCAATGTGAGAGTGAGACATCAAAAGGCCAGCAGAGTTAGAGAGATGCTGGGAAAAGGGGTGTATGTAGGCGAGAAGCTGCCAAGTTACAGCACCATCAAATCGACCCTTCTCTCTATTAATTTAAGCTCAATGAGCCAACATCAGCCATTTCTACCAACGTGTGGTCCACTCCTCTAATTAAACTCATCAAATCAGGGCCACTAGCTATGATGTGGTAGGTTTCCAAGCACTTTAGAAAGTTCTTTTAAGTGACACTTTAGAATAAAAGGAGCTGTTAAAGACATAATGGTTTGTCACTTTTGCAGAAATAATGTACATGTATTAAAGTGTATCCATTTTTCAACAGGTCAACCCTCTCTGCAACGTGCTCCTACTCTTCTTTGGGGTCGAGAAGTGCTTCCAGGATAAACCATCCTCCCTACTCTGGGTCTACCTCAGCATCTTCTCCCGGTTGGGCGTGCTTAGAAATCCACAAAACAGACATTTTTGTTCCAAAGCTTTTATCTGTGACCACATTCTACTGGTCATTACTGATGCTGCACCAACACATCTGTCAACCCCACGATCCACTTTACACCCTCTCTTAAACAAGACCTTGAGATATTTGAACTCCATCACTTGGGGAAAAAGACTCACTCCCCACCTGGAGGAAGCGATCCTGTTTCTCAGCAGAGAACTGTAGCCTCGGGCTTAAAGGTGCTCACTCTCATCCCCAACACTTCACACTTGGCTGCATACTGCTCTAATGCCTGCAGGAGGTCCCAGCCTTACTATACTCTCTCAAAAAAAAAAAAAAAAGCCTTGAAGAGTGTCTGATCCAAAAAATCAATTATAGAATGTCACAAATCCTGCAAATGTCAATATGCTATGAGTATTTTAGACAAAAAGACAATATCAGACAAACAGAGACATACATCACTACTAAAGAGTTTACCAGAGAATATAATCTAAAAGGAATGACAATTAATTACATGACAATAAAAAACAACATGGCTTCTTTTTACTTTCATACAATGAGCCCAAATAGAGGGCAACTCCTCATCTGCTTTAATTCTCACCTCAGAGTGACTTTCTGACACAGATTCGTCAGCAGCAAACTGCAGCAACGTAATTCAACATAAAACAAACCAGGCCACAGCTTAAGAAGACTTTGAACTGATAAAAGAGCAGCCATTGTTGTTTTACTCGTTTATAGGAAGGCAACCCTGGAAATTTCTGTGTGTCTCTGAGAATTTGAGGGTTTAAGGGTAGAAAAGAGAGCACCATCATCAGCCAAAATATCCAGAAGGAAAAATACCCTCCAAAACCTCAAAACACTGGTCAAAGTAAGTTTTTTTCAATCTATAAACTAACCTGAGAAAACCTGCCCACATTTGGATTTCCTTTACATATCTAAAGGGTTTTCAATAAAATAATGCAATAATTATTAATTTTGTTAAGTTATTACATGTATGAAGGAGTAATTGTTTTACTTATTATTTTTTTTTTTTTTTTTTGGGGGGGGGGGTAACTTGTAAGAAAAATAAAATTACTTATTAATCAATTTACCTGGCACTGCTTATATCACATGATCAAATCAATATTTCAGTTAATACTTTTATTTTTTTTTTTTAAAAGGTTGCCGTTTGTGTGTTTTATTACTGGCTAATGTAGGTTTTTAGCCATATGAGGCTATTAAAGCACAGATTTGCTGGAATCTGATGCAAAGTGCACCTAACAGCATACATCTTTTGAGCAGTCAAAATTCTCATAGTTCTTAAGTATGTGCAAATATGCACAAATACATGCATGTCTTTCAATTTAATAACAAATCAGTCAAACATTATACTGCTGATGTCATAATGATAACACTGCATGTGTGTCGACACAGAGACTATGTATGTGCATTTTTCATAGAGGCCTGATGGGTGCATGCATAACACTGTCATAAAAGCAGGGGATGTAAATCACAAACAGAGTGTATGTGAGCTGTTTGTTATAAATAGGTCAGTACATGCAGAGGGAGAGGGCTTCAGGCAGTGCTTGCTTCTCACAGAATAAAGCTTTCTGCTTTCTATGTAATACAAACACACATTACATGCATGCGTGATCACACACACACACACACATACATACCCACACTATTCACAAGAGGAGCTCTTTATTTGTTTCACTTGTCTACTGTACACTCTTTTCCAAGAGTGAACTGTCAAAATATCTTCATCTGGAGAAATATCACCTACTCCGGATTTTGGATTACAAAGGAGGGAGTACGTACACTCATGAACGAATGCCCACACACACACGCTCACACACACACACAGAGTCAAGCTGAGTGTGGTCTGATCACATGGTAGCTGTCCTATCAGCTGATAGGCTGCTTAGACTGTTCTGCTCCACAGGCCACAACATAATAGGAAGTGTGCATCAATCTTTAATGTGACATTTGACACAAACATACACACCACACACACACACACACACACACACACACACACACACACACACACACACACACACACACACACACACACACACACACACACACACACACACACACACAGATGATGTTGTTTGAGTTAATTGCCCATATGTAAATGTTAATAGGAAAACGTAGGCACGCTCCCCAAGATTGTTACCTGTACCAGAAATAATACTTTTTTCTCCCCAACCCACCATGATATTTCACTACTTTCTCCTTATTGTTCTGTCTTTAAATTCATGTCACTCTGTCATTTAAACAACTTCAAATCAACTTTGTACATTTTGATCTGTTGCTAGTCTTCTCCCTCTTCTTCTCCCTGTATCTTTGGCTCTCTCTTCACTCTTTTCTGCTCTCTGGTTTCTATTCTGTTTGATGTTAGCGTCTGCATTAGCTCCGCTTCAGGACACTTTCATCAACAGATATTTTCATCCAAATTAAGCAAATGATCTTATCTCTAGATGTGGTTTCAGCTCATTTAAGACAGGTCTAATGTGAGGGATTTCCTGATTGCTGATCATTTAATCTTAACCTGAGGTAAATGTGCAGGATGGAGGGAAAACAGATCTCTGCAAGGATGTTGAAGAGGATTCAGGATATCTTCAGTGTTCCATTAAACACACGAAAAGGTTAACTTATCAAATATAAAGCTGCAAGTTTTCAAATGATATGCACTAACTTTGCATAAAAGAAAAAGGTGGCCTGTTTCACAATATTGGACATTGTTGCATCAGAAGCAACGTAACAGGAAGATGAAGTATTGTTGCCAGGCAACCCCCACATCCAAAGTGTTGGTTTAACTGCTGACCTGAACAATGGTTGATGTGTCCTAATACGTGACTTTATCAAACAACTCAGCCTGTCAGAAACACTTTCTTCCCCTGACTGTGGTATAAATGACATTTATAAAGAGAAGTAAGTGTGTAGTCTTAATGATCACATGCAGAGTCAGAGTAAATGTACCGTAAACATGCTGTTATGTGGACTGCACAGGTTGAGCAGGACCCCAGCACAAAGATCGGGGGATCCTGTCCACCCTACATGTGCTTTTCAACAGCAGGCACTTTCCCCAGGGTCGAGGGATCTTTTGAAGGAAAAACCAGGGTCTAAATTTAGTTCTGGGGTATTGAATCCTCCACCTGCTCCTGGGGAGGTGCTTTCAAAGGTGCAGGTACTTTTGGGGGCATGCCCTGCTCTCCTGAAGGTTTCTGATTAGTAGAGTCCTCCTGCAGTGATTTTATTTCACCTGCTGTCTGCAATAACATTACACTCACTTGAATTTAATTAACCTGATTTAATAACTCCTTAACAATAGTCTTTTCTGAGCCTGATAGAAGGAACGTGAAATAAATCTGTCAGCTCCTGGTGTTACAGTTTAAAGAGTGACCCCATAAACTCAGCTGAACCTGACAGTGATTTAAGAGCTTCCAACAGCTGTTGAAACACAGAAGGAGATCTCAGGAATTGTTTAGTTTTGTTTAGTTTTACACAAAAATGTCATTTTGTCAATCAGATAAATTTTTTATACGATATTTTAAGGCCATTTTTGATGGATGCATCAAATTAACCAATCACCAGGTGGTCTCTGGTTTTAAAATCCATCTTCTTGCTTTTAGTCGAAGCTTTTGGCATTTTAAATCCACTTTGTCTCAACTGCTTGTCTCTTTCCAAGTGTTGATTCAGTAAATCCATTTGCAATGATACGATGCATGATGAGAAAACATCACAAGCTGACAGGGATAACTGTGGTGGTTTGGCCAACATAATGAGGCGTCTGTCTGTTGCCTATAATGGTGTCTTCTTTGTTGTTAGGCCTTCATCTCTTTCTTATTGTGCCCTTCTGGTTGGGCAGTGTAGTCCATGTTTCTTTTGCTGTTTCTGATTTGCTAATTTTGATAATCCTCACGGGACTTCAGGCCAAAGTTTCTTACTACTGAAAGATGTTGGTACTTGTGGTACTTACATTTTAGTGTTTATTAACCAGCTCCCAACTAAAGCGACACAATATTTAAACTGACTTCTGAGGACAAATTCACATTTTTTTAGAAGGACCAATCCCAAGTTCACATTAGTTTGTGGTGACCAAAACAGATGCGATAAATTGCACAATAACATCCTCAATGCAGTTTTAAAATCAATTTAGAATTCAAATGTGAACTCAGGTTTCTCTCACAGCGCTGAGAAGCATGGGTGATATGTGAAAGAAAAACTTGTAATTTGAAACAATAGTAAAAAAAAATGGGTAGTAAAGTTTTTAGACGCATCCTGTTGCCTCTTGAGGTGAGCTTCTCATAAATAAGCTGACCTCAAATCTATGACAAAACATTTCACGTCATTTCATACTAAAACAAGAATCCTATGTTTTCAGGTGTGTGTACTGTTTTCCCAAAAATGGGGTTTCAGAATATGGATTTACCTTTTTATTGATAATAACATTTAAAATAAATCAATGCTCAAAAAACACATTCAATCACCAATAAAATGCTTAGACTTAAACCTAATGCTGACCTGTTTGGGCAGCACAGCAGTTGGCTATTCTTATTTCATTATCATTATTTTTTATGTATTTGAAGCACTTTTTCTTGTGTATGAAGAGTGCTGTACAAAAAAAGCTTGATTTATTGATTGATTAATTGATTGATTAGAATTTGTGCATAATAAGTTGTATTTTACATGGTGAAACACCATATGTGGTATTTGGTACCACAATAAATTAAATCATATCCCTGATAGTTGTTGTTTATATCACATGTTGCCCTTTACACAGTGTTAGCATCATATTAGCAGTGATAATGTTTAATAAATACACAGTAAGTCTCTTCCGTAGAATGATAAACTACATCATTCCATCTCTGCTAGGAGCCAGTAAGTGAGTTGCTGCATAGTTTATGAGCTGCACACAGATGCATGACTCTATCTGTCACTGAACTTCAATTTTTCTTCACGTCACTGTGTAATTTCACAGGATATATGGAGCACAGTTACACTAAGGCTGCACACACAAACATAACACTTGAGGGAAATGACTGCCCTTCTCTCTTTTCCTCTCTCTCTGCCCACACACAGGCACTCCGCATAAATCAGGCTGGATACTTGTACTGGTGATTGACTGCATGTCGTAATAGCTGGAGCATCATCGCATTTAGAAGATTAAAAATAAAAAAACAACCTGAGTGTGTGTTTGAGGGCATGTATTTTATACAGGGTTAGGGGATTAAGGGAGACTAATGAGTGACGTATTGATCCAGACTTCGAAACTCATACATACATAACAGCATACATACACACACTCACCAGCCACTTTATTAGGTACACCTTGCTAGTACCGGGTTGGACCCCCTTTTTGCCTTCAGAACTGCCTTAATCCTTCATAGCACAGATTTAACAAGGTACTGGAAAGATTCCTCAGAGAGTTTGGTCCATATTGACATGATAGCATCACACAGTTGCTGCAGATTTGTCGGCTGAACATCCATGATGAGAATCTCCTGTTCCACCACATCCCAAAGGTGCTCTGTTGGACTGAGATCTGGGGACTGTGGAGGACATTTGAGTACAGGGAACTCATTGTCATATTGAAGAAACCAGTCTGAGATGATTCCAGCTTTATGACATGGAGCGTTATCCTGCTGGAAGTATCCATCAGAAGATGGGTACACTGTGCTCATAAAGGGATGGACATGGTCAGCAACAATACTCAGGTTGGCTGTGGACTTAAAACCATGCTCAGTTGGTACTAAGGGGCCCAAAGTGAGCCAAGAAAACATCCCCCACACCATTACATCACCAGCAGCAGCCTGAACCGTTGATACAAGACAGGATGGATCCATGCTTTCATGTTGTTGATGCCAAATTCTGACCCTACCATCTGAATGTGGAGCAGAAATCCAGACTCATCAGAGCAGGCAACGTTTTTAAAATTTTCTATTGTCCAGTTTTGGTGTAGATGTGTGAATTGTAGCCTCAGTTTCCTGTTCTTAGCTGACAGGAGGGTCACCTGGTGTGGTCTTCTGCTGCAGTAGCCCATCTGCCTCAAGGTTGGACGTGTTGTGTTCAGAGATGCTCTTCTGCAGACCTCGGTTGTAACCAGTGGTTATTTGAGTTGGTACTGTTGCCTTTCTGTCAGCTCCAACCAGTCTGTCCATTCTCCTCTGACCTCTGGCATCAACAAGACATTTTGCCCCACAGAACTGCCGCTCACTGGATATTTTCTCTTTTTGGGACCATTCTATGTAAACTCTGGAGATGGTTGTTGGTTAAAATCCCTGTAGATCAGCAGTTTCTGAAATACTCAGACCAGCCCATCTGGCACCAAGAACTATGCCATGTTCAAAATCACTTAAATCACCTTTCTTTCCCTCTCTGGTTTAAACTGCAGCAGATCGTCTTGACCATGTCTACATGCCTAACTGCATTGAGTTTCTGCCATGTGATTGGCTGATTAGAAATTTGCGTTAATGAGTAGTTGGACAGGTGTGCCTAATAAAGTGGCCGGTGAATGTATATATACTTCATACCATGCTGAGTTTATGATGTGGGACTACTGAATTAGCTACACCAATGCTGGCAATATTCAGAACAAACAGCCTTTTTTTGCTTAAGGGTTGAATATAAACACACACCTACACATGCCAAACAATTAATGGAACAGGTGCACAAATTAGGTTTACTCGCTTCAGAGCTGAAGGTACAAATTAATTGTGAATGATATGTAAAACACAGCAGGCAGACATCAGCCAGGATATTTCTCTCAAAGCAAACAGACAAAATGTTTAATTTACAAGTTTGATTTGTTGTTCCCTGACGCAGGAGGCAGCCTCACAAACAACACAAACAAAATATCACAAGGACTGTACGTACTACTGCGCTGAGTCGTTGAGCTGGTACTCTCGGGCGCGGCTGAAACACTCCTGGATGCCAGAATCAGACCACAGACGCATCATGGCGGAGAGCAGCTCAGCGGAGTAAGGCTCTGTGTCCTCCATACGGCTGACCACGTCACACACCATCTTAGCATCCGCCTGGAGGAAACACAAGAGGGGAAAAGCAGGGGATTAGCATCGTCAGAGGCCTCAGAGTGTTGTGGCCACATCACCAGAAGAGCGAGAGAGAAATGACCCCTTTCATCTCCATGGTCCAGTTTCTCCACAGGTCAAAAGCTAACACATCCTTTTTTTAAAGCAATATTAAAGGAAGCAACTCAACAGAAAGCATCTGAAGGTTATTTCTTGTTCTTTTTGTGAGCAGAAGTCCACGTCAGAGGTTGGTTTCATGCAGCGGATTTCTGGCTCTGTTCTCCTTAGAAGCAGAAAATGTTGTTCTGTACTGAGCTCTTTCTACTCAAAGACATGTTGCCCCTAGTAACCGCCATATCTCAAGAGGGGGTTTAAACTACAAGGCTGTCAGAACGGACACATCAATAGGGTGACAGAGCTGAGCAAAGCTGCCAAAGCTGCCAGCTGTAGCCTGGATCAGGCTAATTCCTGTATCACATCTCTTCAGAAGGATGAAACTGATGATCAACTTACAGTTGCTTTACCACGTTTCTTCAGGGTAGAAATCATCACATATTGCGATGCATCCATGAGTTTATTCAAGTGATTTCTGCTTATATTCCTCTTTTGTATACTTACTGCTGATCTCCAGCTGCAGAGACCTGATAAAGTTTCTGCTGCTATCACCAGCATCATGTCTGGATCCAGCTATAGATCACCTCCCCTTTTCCTCGCCACGGCTCTGAGCTTTTATTGATTTCTTACCCCTTCACTTATCTCCTACACAGCCATCCTTGGTAAAAGTAATAATACAAGAACACTAGGCATTTAACCTTTGACCTTCTAATGCCTGCTGGCTTCAGATGCAAATAATTTAACTCCTGATTAAAGAGCGACACTTAACACATGCTGATAAACTCATTTCTATCCCTTTCCTTCTTAGTTTTATCATAGGACATCTTAAACCAGGGATTCAGTTATGAAAAATGCTTTTCTTTTGACTTTTGAAGTTAGTAATGTTTCTTCAAATTTAGTTTAAAGAAAGTCTCCCTCAAAGTCCTTAAAGTCATCTGTACATGGGATCCCTTTAGTTGATAGAACTGTAGTAATGGCCTCAGTTACAGAAATACCTCCTGAGCCTATACATTACATCGTGCTCAAAGTGGTTTCATAACACATTAGTCAGAGCAAACAAAAACAGACTTGTACCTATACATCAGCATATACTTTTTCAACCCAGATATACCTTTACAGACATCTCAAACTATGAGTCATCAGATAAAGTATAGAGATGGAGTACATGGGTAAAAATCAAGTGGACAACTCTAAAATCCTAAAATCCCTCTAACAGAAAACCTGGGTGGCTTCAGTCTCTGGAGCAAAATGTTGTTGCTTAAGGTGTCCCAAAAAATGAGTATGTTGTTGAGGAAACGTGTTTCATGTTTAAATTTCAAATAATCATTTAATCTGGTCATGAAAAGGAAGTGAAAGTGAGGAAACTAGAAGTTGTACTAATATTTCAATAAGAGGCAAAAAACCCTCAAAGTAGCGTGAAGCAGGGAAACCTCAAAGGCAGTGAGATGAACCATCTGTTAAAAAATGTACCAGTGCATTTATTGTAACCCTCTACAGGGGTTAATTTATTGTTACATAGTTTTCTTTGTATAAGAAAACTATGACCTGATTGTGGTGTTACAGGAAGTCTGGACATTGTTAAAGTAAATACAGACGATCCTCCTGTGACCTTCACATCCAAATGAATCCCAATCTATTACATCACTCTTTGAGGTATTTCACTGTGTGCAGCAAATGTCAAACTCAAGGAGTCCTTGGAGATTGAATTCAGGGAATCACAGAGTCACTTTGTTTTCTGGGAACCATAAATATCTGAACTATAATCCATCATGTGAATACTGATGAAATATATTAGAATGGACCACATCAGTTGCTGTTTCAAGAGCTATTGAGTCCCTGTGTGTAAAGAGAGTGAAATGTAGTTTGTTATTGAGTGGTATTTAGCATTTATTGTAATACACACAAAACTGACCTTTTCACAATAAACACATCATTCCAAGCGCTACTGAAACTGAAATCAGGTGCCTTTGAAAAGCTCAGCTGCATATCAGATTTAGTGCTCCTTCAGGTAACTGTTTTTTCCCCCATGGAGGGAGTCCAGAGGTCCTGGCTTGTAGCAGCATTTAAGGGGCAAAGATTTAACAACAGTGACTGGTAGGTAGGAAAAAAACTTTGGATTTGGATTTTGGGTTAAGGGCAGGCATTGTTCAGCAAAAAAAACCCCAATATTTTCACATTTCATATGGTATATGAAATGTTAGGTGCCGCCCTGTTGGCTTTGACTGCCTTTTGCAGCAGCTCTCTCTTCCTTGTCCGTTTCTTTTTATTTTTTGTCTCTTTTTCCTAATCTTTGTATTTGGAGTGGATCATTACTTTGTATGGCTCATTTGTTGGTCATGGACACCAAACTTTTTGTGGCTTCAGTGATATTTTTACTACTTTTTCTCCTGTGTTTGTCTGGAGAGCCTACATGTAACCATGGCTGCATTGTTTACATGTGAACTCAGCTGTTAGCATATCACTGCTAACTGGTGTAAGCCCTGATGTCTTCCCACAAGGTGAGGAGAAGGAGGTGAGGACGACGTGCTGGTTCTCAGGTGTGAGCTAAGAAGTGATGACATGGACCTGTCCTTCCATCCTTTGTTGTTGGGAACGTAAGGTCTATCTCCAATAAGATGGAGGAGCTAGCTGTGCTAACCCAGCAACAGAGGGAATACCAGAGGGCAGAGTAGCATCATGCTATTCACAGACATGGTTAATTGAGTTAACAACAGACACCGACGCCACATTGGAAGAACTTCTCCTGCTGTGAGCAGACAGGATTCAGGAGACAGAGATGGAGCATGACTGAAGAAACTCAGGCTGGCTGAACTGGAAAATGATGGACAAGCTGTCAGTATCTTCTTATAGACTTTTTTTGCACTTTCCATACACTTTCTTACTTTTGTTTTCTTGATTGCTGCTGTGACTTCAATTTTGTCGTACTTGTTGCAATGACAATAAAGTTCTATTCTATTCTATATGTTGAAAAGATGCATGGAAAAAAAGAGATGATGTGCTCAGACTCGAAAAATCAACACCCATAATCTGTCAGTGCTGACCCAAAGATGATTATTTTAGCAGAAAAAATGTGAGCGTTGACAGTTCCCTGCGCTAAAAGTGTATGAAACCTGTATTTTTTCTGTAAAGCAACACAAACAACTTGTTCAAATACCTAGAACATCCCCACAGAGTGCAGAATGATGAGTGTAGGACGGCCTAAAGGAATGATGGGTCTACCCAGTGCTACAACCCATCCACTAACTCCAGACTGAGACCACTAATACATTCACATCCAGTCTGGCCAGAGATATCTCCTACAAGGTCAGGGTGATGGAAACCTCCGGAGACTATAAAACATAATTTTGGCTAAAAGCAGCAGCCATTTGCTGGCTTGAAGTCTGTCATCAAACTTGGGTTTTAAATCTTAAGCTTTTATGATACAGCTTTCAATTTATTTAACTTGTATGTGTAATCTTAACTATTTGTGAAGACAGTGTGGATAGGTGTGCAAAGATAAAAGGAAAAACTTCTTTTCTCTAAAGTTAATTTAGTACACCTTTAAGAATGACCTTAGTGTTCCACTTATCATGTTTGTGTCGACAGATGCCTTTTTTCATTGATTATCCCTTTACATTTTCAATCGGGTTACTCCTCTTTTTCACTCTCTGCAGGAAACAATAACATCTCTCCACCCTGTCCATCTCATGCAGTGGTCCAGTCTGTCTCTCTCTATTAGCTATTCCTCCATCATCATCATCTCGGACACAGTCTCATTTTCACTGCTGCACTCATCTCCAGAGTGTTTTGTTTCTGTGTTTTGGATCTGCCTGCCCTCCATCTCTCCTTCCATCTGAACGACGTAGTGATTGGGTTTGTTTTCTTCTTCTGCCTTTGTCCTCCAATGGTGTCATGTCTCCATTTCCTCCCTCCATCTTCTAACTTTCTCTGTTTTCCTCTTTATTTCTGTCCATCCTGTCTATCTTATTATTGTCACTGCCCTCTGGTCAGTCTCCTTCTCTCCCTCACTCTATTTTTGTTTTTGCTCCCCCCTAATCTCCTTCCCTTTCTGTCCTCTCTTTCAATCAGCAATCTCATCTCCTTTCATTACTCTTTCTCCTCTCTCCTCTTTGTCCCAGCCCGCTCCTCTCCCTCTCTCTGACCACTGCTGTGCTACACCAATTTTAACTCTGTCACTAAGGTGTGTGTGTGTGGGGAAGGGAGGTAGAATGAACATGCAAGTATATAAAAACATGTGACCAGTGTGTTCCTGCATTTGTCCTGTATGGTTACTTGTATTGACTTATTGTTGTGCATGTTTAAATATACATCTGTATCAGCTTTCTTTCTGGACTGAAAAACTGCATCCACGTGATGACCTCGAGGGTGCAGTGTGCAGCAGCGTGCACTAAAATACATGTACACACACACACACGCACACAAAACAGTCACCGAGGCCTGCAGGTGCACACAGGTTATTAATTTTTAACCATTATTTACTGAGAGCACCTTTATGGAGCCTGTGTGGTTATTTTGAGCCAAGCTTTGCTTCAGGATCATACTGCTCATTTCAATTCCTCACTCCCCTGTTGTTAACTCGCACAGAGTGACTCAGGATTTTTCGCTGCCTGTTATTATTTGGAGACTAAATCTTCTTATTTTAGTCTTGCTTGTGATCATCTTATTTTTTGCCAATATCAAAATCTCAATAATATTCTTTACACAATCAGAGCAGTGGAATCACAGAAGTGTCAACATTGAATGTGTTACTAAAGAAAATTTTCTGCTCCTGAAAGAGTCACAGAGTTGTACTAAAAAGGCAATATCTGTTCTTTTTATTTTTGCCCCCCTGTATGTATTCCTTCACGAAATAATTGAAACCTCTCTCTGAGTAAAGTTCATCAACACAGAACAAGCACCAACACACATACACGCACACAGGGTGAGTTAATCCCAGCTCCAGCAGTCACATGCCACAATAGTCTTTTGGCAAGACACTGAACCCAAAATTGCCCCTGATGACAGTCAGTGATATTGTACTGTTACCGTTAATGTCTTTTGATATTATTAGTTTTTATCCATCTTTAACATGTATTCCTACACTCTGCTTTGAACACACTGTCTTGGTTTTCTTCTTTTATGTTGCAAAATAACATCTGGCAAAGAGACAGTCGATGAAAATAGGCCTTTTGGTTAACCTAGGAGCATTTGCATTTGTAAAAATGTAAATCGATGCACATTTTCCCTTTTCAATAACTAAATAAAATATGATTCATCAAATAAAATGACTCTTTATATCAATTTCATACTCAATTATTCTTTAAACTGATGTATTTTTGTTTATGATTGACTCTGACAATTAACTTTGTAGATTTGTTAGTGCCCAACCCATATCAACAATGAACCTACTTTTTAAATGCAGCATCTAAACCTGTTAGAGATGTGTGCTTTGGGCACACTTAATGATTTAATGTTCTTGTCCTCTCTCACAAGCACCAGAGCTACTGGTTGTTTGATGGAGTTAAAGTAAAGTCTTGAAATGCTGCTCCTGTGTTCTATCTTAGCTGTGGCGTAGCCATCCATCACCCGCTGGAAGTGGAGCTTTGGTTATTCGTTGTTGTCAAAATGCCGTAGCACGCTGCTGTCTGAACATGATGAATGTTATCTCCTAGTGTTGTACAATTTAGTGTTTTTTAAAAAAAATTTAATGATGTTGATGATACAGATGAAGTTGTATTATGGAAGTGTCTGATTACTGTTAAAACCAGCACAGGCATGGAGATAAGGTGGTGCTAGCTCTGCTAATGTTAGCCACTTAGAAAAACAATTTGACAGCATTTCTTTTACCCATGATTCCCATGACAATGTGTTGAATTAAGACCTTTTTCTTTTAGTCCATTTGAGTTCACAAGTTGAATTTCTGTTAAATGCCCAGTAAATTATTTGCTTTAGAACATCCACAGCAAGAGTTGCTATCACTTGCATCTTGATGACTTTTTGTAGATGGGCAGACTTACTCTACATCCTTGCATGGACATAATGGGAAATAATCAGTGCCATTGTCATCTCTATCATCATCCTCCCAGCATCCTCTACATCTGGTCATTTTCTCCATTTGCACCTCTTCCCTCTGTTCAATAGCCAATCAGTGTGCTACAGCACTTACTGGAGGACCTTTCACATGTCTGTTATTGTCCTCAGTCTAAAGCCAATAAATCCTCCACACAGGACATCATTACATTCACAGCCCTTTTAATTCAACATGTACAGGGTACCAACCAATGTGGGTCACTGCCACCTTACGTAGAGGCTGAATGAGCACAGCACACCTGTGAATCAAAAGAAGACGTTCTGTTCCAGAGTTACCGATTTACAAGCGTCACCTCCTCTGACCTTTACCTTCAACTGAGAGCCATACAGCTGGAAAGTCCTCACCTCATCTGATCCTTTCCCCAAAGATTACGCTCGCACTCTGTTTAATACTCTGCCTCAGTGTTACACTGACTCTGCACTCAGCAACAGGCAGGATGAGAGGACACCTCAGGTTCATGGCACATGGAAAAACGAATGGCTCTTTGTGCTGTGACCAGTGGGCTCCATTTGAGTTCAGGTGATCAAAAAAGGTCAGCTGTGGCACAAAAAGGCAATAAACCACAGTCTCATTGTGGCTATAATATGAGTATTCACAATAAACACGATGAAGAAATGTACATTTATAAAAGTACATGAAAATTTAAAAAAAAAAAAAAACCTACACCATAGCATATAAGCATATATTTTACCAGGATGAAGGCCTGAATGTATTTTTCATGCTTCTTTTCATTATAATGGGGTCAGATGAAGCTAAATCTGAGTTTTTTTCATTGTTAGGCCTAATTCAAAGCTAAAAAATATACTGATAATGATATTTCAACCTTAAAAAAAAACATTACCAACACTAAATATGTATTTCAGAAAGAAAACATGTGAGGGGATACACCTCTGTAAGAATTTACTCAAGTCAGCTCTAATAGAGACCAAAGCTTGCTTTATGCTTCTGTGTCAAATTGACGCTGTGGCCTACATCATGATTCTCTGAAGCCCTTTTCCTTCACAAAAGCCTCTGCATGTGCACCTCCTTCCAAATGCAACTAAACAACAAGGGCCACAAGCTGTGTTAGTCCTCTGGGCAGCATCATATTTCCTGCATTTACAACATTTCTACAATGGCCTTACATCAATGTCCTCAGATGGCTTCTATTGTAATAATCACTGTATGATAAACAGCAGCACGTATCGGTTTTGAAATGACACAATGCTCATAATTGCTGTGGAAGAACAAGCAGCAATTTAGTGGGACCAGAAACAAGTGATGTGGCTGTCAAATAGACCACACTGCCTATGAGTGTTTCAGAGCAGTGGTTCTTAAATGGGGGTACGCGTGCCCCTGAAGGTACGCGAGGGCACTCCAGGAGGTACGCAAGATTCAAAAATGTATATTCCAAATAAATATCAACCAAGAAAAATCCCTTTAACACAATTTATTCAATCGATGTTTGAATCCAAATAAGTTTCAGTTCTTAAACAGAGTACTTTATCCAATAGACACTAATAGTACATCGCTGTTTTACATCGCTGTGTTACATCGCTGTGTTACATCGCTGTTTTACATCGCTGTTTTACATCGCTGTTTTACATCGCTGTTTTACATCGCTGTTTTACATCGCTGTTTTACATCGCTGTTTTACATCGCTGTTTTACATCGCTGTGTTACATCGCTGTTTTACATCACTGTTTTACATCGCTGTTTTACATTGCTGTTTTACATCGCTGTTTTACATCGCTGTTTTACATTGCTGTTTTACATCGCTGTTTTACATCGCTGTTTTACATCGCTGTTTGACATCGCTGTTTGACATCGCTGTTTTACATTTTTTTCCCAACCAAAACTAATTTGCACTTGTTAGGGGGTATATGGCGAAAAAAATACATGTCATAGGGGGTATGTCACTGAAAAAATTCTGAGAACTACTGTTTTAGAGTAATTCAGAGCAATGTGGTAACAAGGCTAGCAGGCTAACGCCTTTCAAACGTTAATACTGATGTAAGCATGATGAGAGGATGAGAGCTGTTTCATCAAACAGCTTGAAAATGCTATAAAGCTAAGTTTGGTGACATTAGAAAATTTGATCTGATGACTGAGCCAAAAGAAATTCATCCAGATGAAACAAAGACTGTAATAACCAAATTTAAGGGAAGTGTATTCCTTAGTTTTTGACTAAACTGAGCAACTAACCATCAGATTATCAGAGTGGCTAACATTCTGTACAAACTTAGCCTTTTACTCATCAGCCAGGGGTTGCACTGACACATGGTGCACCATCTTGTCAGAGTGGCTTCTCCAGTCAACAAGGGCAATAGCATTAAAGGTAATAGGTGTCACTTATTCAGCAGGGATCATATTATGGAGCATATCTGTGCGAGAGATCAGCTGAGGACATAGTGCTTTTAGTTCTTCCCTGGCCTAAGCATCAATTTGTCATGTACAGCTAGAGAACCAATAACATGAACTTTTCCACGTTTTATCAGCATGAATAAACATTTAAATTACAACAACTTGTTTTTTAAATGTGTAAATATTTCAGAGTATATGAACTGAGGATGCAGATCTTTGTTTTCTTGCTCGTATGGTAATATTCTTGAGCCAAATGTGTTCCAGCACCGACGGAAGACTGTGTTTATGCTGATTAGGTGGTGCCGTGCAATCTTCAGCTATCGAGCCACAGCTCTCTCAATCTGTCATTCCCCACTCTGGCGCCAATCCCACTCTGAGCAGTTTGATTTGATGTAAATGCGTTTCAGCGCTTGTGAGGCTCTGTTCCAGCTCCCTCTCAGCTACTGACACTCTGTGCTGTCGCTCAGCAGACACACAATGCCTCCTCATATGGACGGAGCAAGAGAGTGTGTGTGTACATAGGGTGTGTGGGAATGAATGAGGGACAGCACGACAAGAAACTGAGCCCGTTTTCTGCTTGTGTGTGGATGTGTGTGTGTCCAGACAGAGTGTGTTCCAGTTTGGAGAGCTGGGCAGTGGGCCACCGACACACTTTAAGCCCACAGGCTGGGCCAGGCATACCGGTGAAACAGGCACAGTGAAAGGCTCACTGCTGGTATGTGTGTGTGTTGATGTGTGTTTGCTCCTGTGTGTGTGAGTGTGAGTCAGTGTGTTGATGTGTGCACACTGAGATAATTTTTTTTTCTTTTTTGGTGATACAGCCAGGAAGCAAGCAAGCATACACAGAAACTCACACATGCACACACACACATACACACACTCATGCAGCAATGTTGTCAAGGAAACAGAGAGTAATTATCCTCTAACCTTTGCCCAATGAAATTACCCCCTCTTATCTTCTGAGACATAACTAGATCAATGTGAGATATGTGCGTAAAACTCTGCAGGGAAACACTTCTGCATATATTTTAGATCCACTAACCCCATCTACAAGCACAAAACTCTACAAGACAAGGAAATCTATTCAATCATGATCATGTGCATTTAAGATTCAACGCTATAAGCTTTCATTTAGGCTTTGAACTACACAAGCAGCAGTCAGAGCGCTCAGTTTTGAGAGGTAGTTGCAGTCCAACTTAGTGATCTAATGATTTTGGCCAGAAGAGATAAAGCTGTGACTCATTTCTCTCTTCTCGGTACACCAAAGTCTCAGCAGCACTGTCAGGCACGTGGATATGACCAACAAGTTCTGAGTTTTGACAGCCAGACAACATTTCTTGAGCCAATATTAGGACAATGACACATTTGACATTACAATAAGGCCCTTCAAAGTCTTCCCAGTTCTCAAACTGATTAAACAGCTTCCAATACACGTTAACATTCAGTGACATTCATACACTGAGGCTGCTGTGCAGCGTCAACCTGCTGTTCAGAATCTAACTTTAAGATTTGCACACTGATGGCCTTTGGGATGACAAGGTTCAATACTTTCCAAGCGATATGTCTTAATTCAGAGGGATCCAGACTGAACTGTTGACCTTTCAGCTAGTTGACAAGCTGCTTTTCTTCCTGACCCCCTGACCCCCACCTCCCCCTTTATATGCAGCTGCACCAACTGGCTGATAAAAGTGGGAACCTCCGCTGTTGAAGCCAGTGCAGAAATGCACAGTACTGCAGCTTTTTCAGCGTCCACTTCAAGCCTAACTCTAAAAACTAAACAAACGTGAGAATTTACATCAAACATCAATGTTACTGCAGGAGTACATGTTAAAAGCCTGTTTCAAAAAAACTGTTTTAGTCTCTGTACCTAAATATTTACGTCAGACAAATGCACAGGAGGTGCACCTTACCCGTCTGGATGACATCATAGCTAATAGTTACACATTATCACACTTAATCAGGTCACTTTTGACTGACAGGCTGATGTTTTCCAGGCAGCTATAGGCTACAGCCTCAACTTCATCTCGGTGCCAACTTCTGGATCAGTCAGAAGTTATTTAGAGGCAGTGGTTTCAATACACTGACTGGCATCTCTGGGCTTAATAGCACCTCTTCAAAGACTAATGGGAGATGTCACTAAGACTAAGTCCATGTTTTAGAGACTACTGCCTGAAGGGCAGCTGGCTTGCTCTTTCCATCATGTTGAAGAAATCATGCGGCTACAGGCGGCTGACAATAATCAGATCACTTGACTGTATCTTAATGCAGAAAATGTGAGTACTTCCCACCATAAGGAGCTTTCTGTCGAACATTAATGTAAGTAAAGCAGCTGCAGAGTGGATGCATCTTATCTTTTCATCAACCCCTTGGGGAGCTGATTTTGCAATCATGGCAAGCTTTCGTGTGCATTATCCTATTTGTTCTGTAACCGTTTATCAACAGCATTAATCATCTGACATGAAATACTGACTTTAATTATTTCATTACAAGCTGGAGTAATTTCAGGACATATGCAGTAATGAATGAGTAATTTATTCTGGCTCAACATATGGAAGTGTAATTGAAATCTATCAACAATATAAACACAATAGCTGAGTGATGTAATTTCAAACCAACATGACACATGAAACATGATTCATGAATTACAGACCTCAGGAAATCTTTCCAGGCAGATTAAAATCAGGTGTTTAGATTTGTTAGATAATCTGATCCAACAGAAGACCTGCTGGAGCTCAGACTGCTGACAAAAGTGAAAGCTGGTTCTGATAGAAATAAGGATGGGTACCTGATTAGGTACTTTAATAGGTACTGACCGAATTCTTTTACAAGTACCGGGTACCAAGTCATGTAAAATCAAAAGGTACCATGTTTAGGTACCTAAATGCATCCTTGTGACTGTGAGGGAGTGGAAGAGTAGGCGATTTTCCATGCTGGACATGAACACAGCGTTGCAAGGTTATATATTGAAGAATAAATATGTTAAATAGAAAAAAGAAATATTTTATTATCAAACAAATTGATATTTTTTCCCACATAGACACAAAAAAGTACAGAAAATTGGTACCGTTGAGTACCGGTACCGATTGCCAGGTACCCAGCATTGATACAGTATCATTTCAAATGTGAAAGGTACCCATCCCGAGATAGAAAGGGGTCAGCTTGTAAGTTATGGAGCTGCAGACCAGTCAGTGTCTGAATCCCCTGATCTTAATCAAATCCAGACTCTGTGTGATGAGCTAAACAAACCAGTACTTAAAGGACACTTCTTGGTTCCAGATACCACAGCACACTTTCAGAGGTCTGGTGTCTCATCAGGTGAGGGCTGTTTGGCCTTTGGCTGATGGGGAGAGGGGGCTAAAAAAAATTAATTAACCGATAATCTGCCGGGCTAATATTCTGTATTTTGGGGCATATGAGCATGGGCCTTTTTTTAATGCATCAGATGATAAATGATTCATTTGAAACTGTTACTTTGGCTCTGGTGCAACTGCGCCCCTCCTTCTGCAGTAACTACTCCGTCTCCAGCATTGCCCTTCCCACAGTTACCCATTAGTTACAAGAAAAGCAAGGAAAACTTACTGTAGAAAACTTTAGGGAGCTACTTATATTTGAAAATGTTCATTGAACTTTATAAGACATGCTGCTGAGCCTGGGAACTGTTTAATATACATACAAAGTTAAGCAATTTCCCTTTTACTGTAAATGAATATCAGCTTCAAATATCAGATATCGGCCTCCTTGATGACTAATAATCAATATCAACCCTGAAAAAAAACATATTGGTCTGTCTCTACTAAACAAGATTCTGCAGGTGGTCATGATGTTATGTCTTATAAGTGTTTGGAAAAACAACATACCAAAACAACACTGACAGTGCATTAAAAATCAAAAATGTACATGTCAGGGTGTGTATGTGAGTTGGATGTGTGTGTTACTGACGTCACAGTGAGCAGCAGCCATCAGATAACCCAGAAAAAAAAACATGGCTGGCATTCTCCATCAACAATCTGCTCTCACTCTCACTCCCCCCTCTTTCTCTTCTATTTTTGGACACCAGTTCACTCTCTTTCAATCACCTCGTTATCATACTTGTCAATCACACCATGTCTCGCCTCTTTTTTTTGTCTTTCTGCCCTCCTCTCTTTCCTATATATCTGTCTGTCTCTTACTTTTCTTTTATCTCTTTACCTCTTTTTATGCTTTGCAAACACATTTCCACCGTCATCGTTTCCTCTCTGGGCTCCCCTCATGGAGTCACTGAAATCAAACCCAGTGTTTGGTACACGCACAAAAAGTGAGCAGAAATGGTTTTAATGTCTCTCCTCTCTTTCCATCACATGTTGATTTCTATCTTTATTATTTCTGCCAATTACCCCCCCCCCCCCCCCCCCCCCCCGACACATACACACACACACTCTGGTCCTCCCCTCCCCTGCTCTGTCATCTGCTGTCATGCCCCACCCTCTCTTTAGTCTCTTTTTTTATTCTCTCACCTCCCTCCCTCTCACTCCTCTGCATCATGTGACTCTCAGCTGCAGTTGCCATGGTGACCACCCTCATTTCCCAAGAATGCAACTTATCTCAGATTCTCTCTCTTTCTCTCTTTTGCCCTTCCCATCCATTCAACCGCACCCTCCTCCTCTTTCTCCGTCAGCACCATCATCTCCTTTTCCTTCATCTATCCGTCCATCTCTCCTCCTCCACCTCCTCCCTCCCTCTTCTATTTCTCTTAATAGAACTGAATCCATTTTCTGCTTAATTTCTTCACTTCAGTCGATCAAATTCGACTCATCCTGTTGATACAGATGTCAGCTGTTCTGTCAAAGCTGGAGGTGCGCCGCCTCCTTCACCCCCCGTCTCCCTGTCTCCCTCTTGGTCTCGCCCACTCCCTCCCTCTCTGTAGCACATGCTGAATAATGGAAGTGATGAAATATTAAATTGTTGTTCAGCCCTCCTGCAGACTGCCCCAATGGAGCTCTAACACACACACACACACACACACACACACACACACATATACACAAACAGACTTTGTATACATATTTGTCCGTGTGTGTGTGTGGTCTGTGCATTGCTCTAGTGAAACTTAGGTTGGCACCATCACAGGGCATCCTGCAACCACACCCAGAACAACACAAACACACACACACATAAGAAGGAGGTGGCGGTTATGGGGCCTGTACTGTGTACTGTTATATGAGCGGATCGTTAAAATACACTTAGTCAATAACAGCCACAGAGCTTGGGAAAGAAAAAAATCTATCCACTGTCCCCACCTCAACCCTAAAGAGCTGTAGAGGGTGGGGAGAGGCAGAGGTGGAGCAAGTAGGCTTTGCATTGAAACACAAATGTGTGACAAAACCATATTAATGCAAAAGTCTTTGTGTTTTTGCAGAGAGGAAAGTCTAATGAGCACAACAACTTAAGCAAAGGTTTGACGATCAGGAGCGGATCACAGCAGCAGAGAGAAGATGTGTTTACTTAACAGGCTTGTGTTTACACTAACAAAGCTCTGGTGTCCACCTTCAGCTTAGAGTAAGACTTAGTTCTTTGCATTGTAGTCAAATTACACATTTATATCCACAGAGCCACCAGTTCAACCATTTCTCTCGTCACCATCTGCTCCTCTGTAACCTGCCCCGCCTTTCTTCCTCTAAGCAAAACCCAAAAACCAGCCTCTCACGACAACAGCTCCTAATTGCAGCAACAGAGACAAAGAAAAGACTGCTGAAGAAGAGCTGCCTGATAAAATCATGTTGCAGCAAAAAGTTTGAGCACATCAATACTCTTCCACGATTTTTAAAGATGACACAAAGAGTGTGTAAAACTGTGTGTTGCAACCCTTAGCGTTTAGCCTTCACACCCTTCTGCACCCACGCAACCTGAGTTGCAAGCTGCATTTATCAGTCCTTTGCTTATGAAGAAAGTGAAAGTGGTGATATTATCAAGGCAGCAGCTAATCATATTGCTCAAGACATGATCCTCACTGAAACCGCTGAACAAGATCAATTTATACAGCTGCTAAAATAGCAAAAAAACTAAAGATATGACTCAACTATTGCAATACTTGTGCAAGAAACAAACTACCTAAAATATCTAATGAGAGTCTCCAGTGTCCAGTGGGTCCGAATGCCACAACTGGAGTAAAGTGGTGACTGACATATCAGGCTTAAAACTATTATAATGTTGGGAATTAGTTTGTTTTCTTGTGTTAACTAGTACGCTGACAATTTGTTTTCTTGGCTTAATAGAAATATTCCTTGTAGCACCAAATTCTGTGCTTAAGATCTGTTGTTCTTGTGACAGTGATCTCACTTTTGTTGTGTCCTTTCATATTGTCTTGTCAAAGATTTGAAAAGATACAAAGACAGCTGTTATGTAGACTGATGTTGCTATGCAGATGATATCTGGATCTTCCATGTCAAACCTGCAGAGAACCTACCTGAGAAAAAGTGGAAAACTTTTATAAGATTTCAGTCTAAAACTGTCTTAATCTGATCCGATCAAAAAAAAAAAACACTGTGGGGCCATTGTTTCAAACACACATAATCAAACATTAACTGAGATTAATTGAGTAAATAAACTGCTTTCACAGCTTTCCTCATGACATGAAGTCTCCTGACACTTCAAATGTAATTACTGCCTGACAGTGAGAAATGGGTCGGCACTAAAAATGAATGCATTCATACTCTAAGGATGTTAAATCAGGACCAATACATGGCTGAGGTACACCTACACACACCTACACACACACACCTACACACACAAACACACAAAGGGAATCCATCTTTGTCAGTAGCCATTCTTTAAAAAGGCTGCAGACAGCCCTTTATTGAAAATCATTGAATAATACCTGTGAAATCTTTACATCTTGACTTGAACAACCAATAAAGTGTCCTGAGTTTTACGTCTCAGAGCAAAAAGCAACAATGGCTGGCTATCAGACCTTCCCAGAGGTATAGATGATCAGTTTCATATGTAAGATAGGCCGATCACCTATTGCACAAAATTAAGGAAATTGGCACCAATCAAAGATGAGCGCATGTCTAGTTCTAAGACTAAAAGCATTATCCATGCAACACATTAATACAGTTAGCCACAAAGACAGGAACTTCCAGTTAATCCCCTGTACAGTATCTAATCCCCTGTTCCTCATCCTTTAAAGTCTGTACTGGATAGGTTGAGAATATTCCTCTTCTTGTTTTTCTTACTTTTTTTCCCCCTTTGAATTCCTTTTGGGTTTTCTCCCAGTGCAAAAACAACTCATACCCCCATAGGGATCAACAACATCTCCATACCTCTCTTGTGTTTTTCAAGCTAACTCCTTTCAGTCTCCATGATGCTCTGTGCTGCCTCCTTCCTCACTTCTTCTCTTTTCATGTCTTTGGAGTATCTAATGTCACTCTCTACCATCTGCCTCTTCGTCACTCATCGTCCCTTCCTTCTCTCACTTCAGTTATAGATAGATCAAACACTGAGCTGTAACCTCACCTCTGTCCAAACATACCTCGTCCTTAAAGTGAGCTAGTGACACACATCATACTGGCACAACTCCATGCACAGTGAATATACAATAAACCCAGAATAAACAATTGATCAAACACTAAAAATAAAGAGAGGTATCCAGTTAAACTTCTGTATTTCAGGCATGGTTTGAGTTCCTACACAAGGAACAGTGTAAAGCTGCATATAAAGCAAGAATAAACAAGAGAAACAGTTAAACAAAATGTAGTTTCTATCTATCTACCATCTTTTATCCAACATGTCAAAGGTTCTGTTTTAGAACAGCATGATTAGATGTTTGAGGAAATAAGGAAGATCTATTACAGACAAAGTTTGACCTGGCAGCTCTCGGAGACATTGACCAGGCTTCTCTGTTGTCTGGAATCATCAAAAATTGATTTCTTATGTATTTTTAGACTGTCACAGCTGAGCACTATGAGGATGGGAGGAGCAGAAACAAGCACCCTGCGTTGTCTGAATTCAGATGCAGAAAACTTGACCTTTGTTGAAATTTCTTGAGCAGGTTTAAGGCAGCAAACTTGACCATGAGTTGGGAACCAGTACAGCTTCATTTAGTGACAGAATATGGAGTTTGGTGATTCAAGAGTAAAGTATACCAACAGCATTCAAAGAGTCTAGAGAAAGCCAAGGTGCTTTAAGGCCATGAATGCCCTCAAGACAGGCTTTAAGAGGTTCCCACCAGAGCTGTAGTAGGCAGGATAAACTTTGGAGGAGAATTCAGGAAAAATCCTTGACATGGTGGAAAAGATCTCCCAACAGATCACGGAGACCTCAGGGATCCCAGTGAAAGAAGGAAGAAACCACTCTGGGAAAAAGAAAAGGGGATGAAAGGCTTTGCAGACTTCAAAGAATTAAAAGGATGATACAGTGGAAGGTACTCTGTTGTACACAGAGACTGATGAGTTGACACAGCGATTACTAGTTGGTAAAGCTAGTTATTTTAACAGACATCTCATGGAGTAGTGCAGACCGGCAGTGGTTAAATGTAGAATAAAGGATACAGGATGACTATGTCATACAACAACTTGACAGGAGAAATGTGTAACCAGCATATGGACATTAACCTACAAGGAAAACTGAAGGCTGAGGGAACTCGCTCTGCTAATACTGCTACACTGATATTCAAAACTGCTTTAACTCATCAACATTTAAATCTCTCTTCAAAACTCACCTTTTTAAGCTAGCTTTCAATTTATAAGTGTATACTGTTGTTTTGTTTTACTTGTGTTCCTTGCTTGTATTGATTTTAACATCTGTAAAGTTTCTTTAATTATGCTATGAGGAGGATCTGTTTGATTTGGACTCCCTCGCCACCTTGTGGTCCGGAGTCTCCACACACTGTTGTAAATGACTATTAGCGAGGCGTGTGTTTGTTTTGGAATGAAATGGAGATTCAATCATTCAAATGTTCTTTGCTTTTCACGTTTGACCGCAGAGGTAAGATATTTATCAGTACAGTTATGTAGTAATACAGTTTTGAAACATGACATTAAGCAAGCGTTGTAGTAGCCGGCTATATGTAGCGACTTTGGTAGCCTGGTGTTCCGACGTATCTGTAGGCTAACGTAACAACAGCAGATAAAAACATAGATCTATCTTCTACTTACTACTTCTACTACTAAACTTGGTCAGCTAGTGTGGTGTTGTCATAGAGACCTAGATGTGCCGCAAATCAACCCAGTCCTGCCCAACCCAACCAGGAAGCTAGGAAGTAGCAATTTAAAATAACCTGTCACCAGCAATATTGGTGCCGATAATCTCATTTTAAAGTGTGGATTACATTCAGGCCTATACCTAGAAGGGAGACTTCTTCAAGATCACTGAAACTCCTCACAGCCCCTTTAAGTTTTTGAAAAGCACTATATTAATAAAATTCTTCATTATTATCATCATCTCTGACCTAAAGAAGTTAAAGATCCAGTGTTAAGCTGTGGTGAATAAATCTTGTACTATTTTGACTGTTTTCTGAGTATTCAGACTGGTTGGCTAGTTTAAATAAAAGCTCTGAATCGGTTTGTGGAACAAAAATGAAGCAAGAAACTTTTGAACTTTTTAATGTTGTGGAGCAAAAACGAAACATTAAAAACAATTGTAACCAGTGAATACAGTGATCAACAAATTTCCTTAAGCAATCTCCCAAACAATGTATTGCCACCCAAATTAAAGAGATGCTGATTCGGACTGGATTGGTATTATCAGTGGACCTATGTGTGCCTCAAAATATGGAGGGCGATTTAACCTGGAAATATTTGTTTTACAAATTAAGGACATGGTCGATTCACATGGGATTACAAACACAGACGTCCTCAGCAATTATTAGAAATGATCAGAGAGGTCCCAGATCAGGTGAAACTAATCTTGTGTAAATAGGGCTTTTGTTGTGGTAAATAAAAGCCCATTTGAAAATGTGAATATATCACCAACTAATTTAAAATCCTATTACTGACATGGAGCAATATTCACTGATATTAATGAAACTTTTAACATCCTCTCCATCCAAAAATGGAGTTAAGTTGAAATAATTGCTAATAACTGCGTTTCATTGACAGAACCCAGGGATTTCAGTTGAGTGAAAAAAATGGAAATGAATAAACAAAATCAAAAATAAATAAGTTGTTTGAGTTCAAAAGTGTGAACTTTGTTTTAGTCCAACTTTACATTATTTTTACTTTTGCTGGTCTTGTTCTGTACGAGCAGTGCTGTGGTGCCAAAAACCTCATTTTTTAAACTTTTTTTTTAAACAGTCAAAGACACAGTTCAAGATGTGCTTGGGGAAGCAAGGTTTATTTTAATCCTAAACTAACACCTTGCCCAGTGTCACACACATGATCATTGAACATAACTAATCAGTCTATCTGCTGATGGTCTTTCTTTTGCTTATTTGAAGGCATCAGTGTTAAACACCAGTAGGATTAAAATACCGTCATAAAAAGCAGAGAGAGACATTCTGTTGCATGCATTTACCCTGAAGACAGCACAGAAAGTGACTTCAACCAGACACAAGGCATGCTGGACACATAATGAGGCAGAGCAGCACTGCAGTGTCACTTTTTTAAACTCTTATATACCTTGTTAGATAATAATCATGCATAGAAAAAACAGCGACTCACTACAAAGTGGACAAACCTCGTGGAGTGCTGATTTGATTGACAAGACAAGCGATTAGCACAGTGGGTGTGGTGTGAGTCACTGCACTGGCCTTGTGCATTCATCTGGACTTATCTACTATGAGCACGTCTGATGGCTGAGCTTTACTCATGTAACTAGAGTAAAGATAGCTGGCAGGTAGCGATAGACTGCATCTGAAGCACAGGTGGGAGTTATACCCAGATTTATGGTTGTATTGTACTACAGAAAACAAAAAACAAGAAAATGAGTGGTGAATTAACATTTACTGACTGTCTTTGGTTTTTGACATGCTGACTGGATAATCTGACTAGAAATGTGAAGATGCCACTTTAGCCTATGGGTAAGTTCAGGCACTATTCTTAGTACTCTGTGGAATTTACATGATAAGAAAGAAGACATCTCTTTTTATCACTGAAATGTTTTGTTAGTTAAACTATGATGCATAAAAAACCCTCTAAAAAGTGCATTTCCTCTCAAATATTATCTGTTTATCTAAGCCTGCAGGTTATGGGCACCAGGGAGTCACAAGATTTTCCATGATGGTGAGCTGGTGAGCTCAGAGCAATGTAGCTTTGATCAAAGTGTAAAAATCTCAAGATGCTGAAAATTGAAATTAAGAACATCTTTGATAGTGCTGAAATAAGCATAGAATAATTTTTAACCAATAATAATAAGAAAAATATCAGCAAACAAGCTCCTCGCTCTGTAAAATAATCTCACAACATCTGAGGACTGTGATTGTGATTTTAAGCTAATGCTCCCTTCCTCTCATACATCTGAGCAGACGTATTAAGTGTGAATCCATGCAGCAACGGTAGCATTATGATGATGTAATTCAATCCATGTATTTACAGAGAGAGAGAGACAGAAGGAGAGGGGGAAGGGATGAAGAGATGCAGAGAAGCAGAGAAGAGACGGAGGAATGGAGAGAAGAAGAAAAAAAAACAGTGTGAGGGAATGAAGCAGGGAGGAGACGCAGATTGTCGGGGCCCCATTTCTCATCCAATAGCATACAAACAGACGTGGCCAAAAAGCAGCACCCAATCACGTGAAAGACAGATGGTCAGGTGACCGTGTGCTCCATGGCGCTGGCCAGCTAGCTTGGTTGCTATGGTAACTGGTTGGTATCCTAGAGACTGGCAAAAAGGTTTATAGAAAGCTGAATGGTAAATCAGGAGGGTGGGTGGTGGAAAAGACCTTATCCCATATCCAACATAGTAGTGTCAAACTCACACACACACACACACACACACACACACACAAACACACACAAACACACAAGTGTATATGTATTGGGGTGTGTGGCCATTAGAGATAAAAGCTGTTGAATTAGATTATCTTATTCTCACAGCTGTACGCCCACACACACACACACACACACACACACACACACACACACACACACACACACACACACACACACACACACACACACACACAAAATAACAGACAGTACACATAGTCAAGCCTAATGAATCTATAAAAGACAGATCACGCAGACACACACTCAAACACAGATGCTTGGTGTGCCTGGAGATGCTGTGAATCATATATAGTGAATAGAGGTGTGCTGTCACAGTGTATGAGTATGTGTCATCATCGAACACATCATACTGCATTATGTATTTAGTGATGCTGCCTCAGAGGCTTCCTGAGGGGAGCTTTTTTTTCTCATCTCATTTTAAAGGTGGAGTCTTGTTCTTAGTCCTTAAGTCTGAGGTTCTCATTTGCTGTCCAGAATATTTTAGCTCAATCTTCACTGTTTGTTGAAATAAGACTAATTCATGTATCTCAATAATTAATTTTTAACAGTTGACAGATGTTTTGATATCATTAGAAGTATTGACATGTATGAGGAGTATTTGTGAGATGAGGAGAAATGCATTGGAAAGCTGAAAATGACACCTCATAGTAGCACCTTGCTCACCAGCTACTTCTTCACAACCATTAAAGCCAGCCTTGGCCAGAGATCATCAGCTTTAGTTGTATCCTCCCAGATATGAAAATATATTATCATGATCATTTAATCTGAAGTGTTTCAGGCCTGGTTACTCCATAGAGTGGCATACTTTGACAGATCATCTAATAAGTGACTCATAGTAAGGCTTGCTGGTGAAACACCTGAGCTGACACTTCATTCATACATTTTTATTAGCATGTGACTTGAAATGTGTTCACAGGATTAAACATCAGGCTGCATGGTGGTGCAACGGTTATTAATGTCAACTACAAGAGGTGGTTTTAATCCTGCCAGTGTAAGCCAAACGCTGAGCTGTGTTCTCACTGTACACCTGTTTGCTTCTTCTGGCATCCCCTACAGTCCAAAAATACGCTTGTTTCACTGGATGGTGACTGAGTGTTTTTCAGCAACTCTGAATGTGAGTAACAGTTTTGGCATGCACTCTATAGACATCCCGTTGAACAATGGTTTAACTTTTGACTCACAGACAAGTCAGAACAAATTACTGCGTTAGCAGGCCACTGTTGGTTAGCTAGCATGTTAAAATAACCAAGGTTTGCAGCCAAAGCCACACATATATTCAATATGTATTTGCATCATAGGCTCTGTTCCCACAAACCTCTGCAAACCCTAAATCGTATGCAGAACAAATTACAAACCTGCATAAAACGCAGGCTAGCGTGGGTAATTAGCTAAAAAGCTCCCTCCATGATAGACTCTGTATCTCCTTAAAGGTCAGCTCTGTTGAGAAATTTTTATCACACTGTGAGACAAATTACACAAATTGTTCCGTCGAATTATGCAAAAGTCAATTTGATTCTTTACTGACACAGAAATTCACGTCGCTTTATAAAATCTGCTAAATTAAGTGACATATTGTGTTATTGTTATTCACACTCAACAGGTTTTAACAAAACTAAGGTAACACTACTTACAGCTTTAAAAATGTGTGAGGAAAATTTGGCTCCTTTCAATGGTTTATCCACGACTGTGTGCGACTGTGTGTGTGTGTCTTTGTGTGTGTGCATGTGTAGGTGTGAGGGTACCCATTTAAGCATGCCCTCATGTGTGCGACAGACTGGATATATGGTTTCCTAAATCACTGTACTGTTACTTGTATGGCTGTTACACTTATCCTGCAAAAAGTGCAGTTTAAGTGTGTGTGTGTGTGTGTGTGTGTGTGTGTGTGTGTGTGTGTGTGTGTGTGTGTGTGTGTGTGTGTGTGTCTGTCAGCACCCTGTGGGCAGAACTTTCTGCAGTTCAAGACTAGCAAGCAGCACTGATGCACAAGCTGCTTGGCTGACTGGACACTTCAGCAACACACACACACACACACACACACACACACACACACACACACACACACACACACACACACACACACACACACACACACACACACACACACACACACACCACACACAGATATTCAGTCTTTTTTCTTCCATTTCCAGCTCTCTCTTCTCTCTGCTCTCTCACCACTTAGTCCATTATTCTTGTCTATTCAGGCTTCACCTCTCTGCTGCCCCTCTGTTGGAAGACTGAAGAATAGTGGTGAGAAGCCGCCATGGACAGAAAACAGCTCCACCACACAAACACAACCTTGCAGAGATAGGAGGGCGCGTTGAGGCGTATTACTGTATGCGTGACAGCACTCATAAAGGCCTCAGTACAATACAAAGAACACACTGAACCTTAAAACATTAAGTCTTGCTGCCTCTTCCTCTATCCTGCAGCGCTTGATATGCGCGTCATCCTCTTCATCACAACAGCCTCCAGTTCAGCCTTTATCTCTCTCCCAGGGCCTTAAAGCTGCACAGTGACTGACACTGTGAGTGGGTGTGTTAATATACAGAAGAGGAGAGGAGGGAGCAACATGAGCACTAAACTTTAAAAACAGATCCATAAATCTTTACTTTAGCTGATTTAAAGTTCAAACTTTTAATCTAGTAGCTCAACAATACTAATGAATACTGATATAGAAACAGAAAAATCCATAGGAGACAAAGTTTAGTGTACAAGCTGGTCACTCAACAAAGCGGTTCTCTGTAATTCCTCTGTGAGTCATTTGGTCATATCTTTGTTGGTAGCATCTCACTGCAGGCATGTGAAGATCTGTCTGTCCCTAAGCTAGCTACATGCTAGCACTGGTATGTCATCACTCTGATGATTGTAGGCTTTGTTTTTGTTTTGTTTTTTTACCACAACTTGGCATTTTATTTTGAGGTTTTGAATGATCAAATTTTACCCCAAAATGTTTTGAAAACAAGTTTTAGAGCTGGTAGGCACAGGATAAAATCAAGCTAAATGTCTAGGATGCTAAGAGATTTTACCCTGGATAAGTTTGTTACTTCAAAACTTATTAAAAGGAGTAAATTGTGGACCAGCTAAAGCTAGTTTGAGGTAGCACTATCAGAACAACGAGGCAAAGATTAACACTGCACATTAAGATGAACCAAAAAATGAAAAAAAGTTTGCTCTAGTTAGACTTCTATAGCTACTGACTGCTGTTCCTCAAAAATTAAATCTAAACTGAGTGTGAGACTTTTTATGTGGCTAAACAATTTTCATCTTGCTTTTTATCTCATTCAGGCCTTTTGTTATTTTTGGGGGGGAATTTAAGTCTCTCTTTATAAAGAGAGAAGTGAAAAGAAACATTCCCATGGGAATATATATCACCTTTTTGTTTCCTGCAACAGAACAACTGTATGACTGGCAACAAACAATGATGGTTGATTTAAAAACAGTGTGAAGCACATATTTCCCTTACAGTACCACTCATCACATCTTTTCTTTGATAATGATTCTTTGTGGTAGCAAAAACAACATTTATCCTACTCTCCATTTTTTTTTTCAAAATTTACGAAATACTATTTTTTATAGTCTTTAAGTGTGTCAGTTATGATACACATGGCCATGTTTGAGGTGTCTCATTGTCAAGTATTGCAAAGTGTCAAACTGCAAACTGTATCGGATTATAACCAAGCGGCAACCTCCGGTCTGAGAATATGAGACAATGCGGAAGTGCTAAAATCTGCTGTTCGTTGAGTGTTCGCTTGAGGCTGGCTCCGGAAGTAGCAGAGGTCACATACAGACCAAGCAAAAAAAAAGCAGTTTTCAAAGCAGAAATTAACCTATTTACAGTCTGGTTCAAAAACATCTCCTGTCTGAGTCGCTAATTTTACTACCGGCTCCCACTGTACGGGGGATGAATTTTTTTCTAACGCGGCCGTTCGGAGGATATTAAGATCGCAAGCTCCCCCAATAAGAGGCACAGCTGAGGGTCACGTGACGGCCGGCGCCCTATGGCTGTAGGCGAAGCCCTTGCCACAACCAATATGGCCGCTATGGCCAATGTGCTTCATTTTCCGTTTCAGAAACAGACGGATGACGTCGGCAAGACTACGTCCATGTTTTATACAGTCTATGATTATAACACAACATTTCGTATCATATTGCATCTTCATGAATGGTGTTGTTTTGTTACAAAGACAAAGTGGGAAGTCACTCCTTCATAAGTAAATTGTATTTAAAGAACTTTTGCAGGTCTTATCTCCTCTCAAAGTCATCTTCACCCGTTCACACCACATTCACACACTTCTGGCAGCTCCAAGGCAAAGAACCATCTATAATAACTTAACCCATTCACACACCGACATAACAGCCACTGAGGGCAGTTCATTGTTGAATATCTTGTCCAAAGACACCTCAGCATGTGGACAGCAGGACCTGGGCTTGAACTCCCAACCTTTCAAATGAGAGCTAACTGACTCTGCCACTGAGCCACAGTGGCTACTCACATTAGCAGACCACAGTAGGATAGCATACTTTATCATACCACACAGACACAGCGTGTGTCTTTAGTTACACAGTGACCCACTCTTAGCTGGAATACAGTTTAAATACATCCAAAAGTTTAATGATTACCTTGAATTAACAAAGGAAGCCTCAGTGTATGTGCTGACTAAAAAGACAGATGGGACACTAATGGAGATATTTCATCCATCCATTCACTGCAGAATAGATGGAGAAAGTCCCCAACATCTTTTTGTTGGATAAATAATGAGCATATAGTGATGAATGGGACACGCTCATACAAAATCAATAACTCCACTGCTGTATGGATGAGTGTGTAAGAGACGGGGACATTTTATAATGAAGTGCAAGTCTGCGTGTTTGAGCACATTTGGACCTAATCTTTTCCATCCTTGTAATATTGATTGTACTGACAAAACTTTTCAGTGAATTTAGTGAAATTAATGCATTTGCTGGAGCAGATAGAGACAGGACACAGATTTTTTTGTTCATTAAAAATAATCCATGACACGAATAGGGTAGGACACGTCAGTTAAGTGAGGCACTCATACACTTTTCCAAGTCTTAGAATAATGTAAAGGATAATCTTTAGACAATTAATGCATGTATCGAGTGCCATAACAACCATGCAGATAGATTTGCTGCTGTGCATCTGTGTTTCTGTGAGTGCAGAGAGAGGCAGGTGTCAGCACACTGGTGAGAGGCTAGTGCTCAAAGGAAACCAAAAGATGCCCTCATACAGATCCTGCTCCACACCCAGCATGCCAGTTTAGTCTCAGTCAAAAGCAAGGACAGAGTGAGGGAAGGAAGGAGGGGCATACATGGGAAAGAGGAGGAAAGAGAGGAACAGAATAAAGATGAAATGGAGGGGGACAGAAGAAAAGAGACAGTGGGAAGGGTGGGGGTTGGGGGCTGAAGAGAGCTAAGCAGCCCACCATTTGAAGTCCAGACACGTTGGGGCCCGTGTTATGTCATTGCCTAATACACAAACACACACACATGTGCACACACAGACACACAAACCCTTGAGCTTTGTTCCCCCCTGGCTAATCAATAGGAGTAGCACTCAGGACTGCAGCACAAAAAGAGCTGGAGAGTGAGAGGGGCCAATTATACAGCCTCGACACTGGGGAAGCATCTCCAAGTGAAGCCTTCATGGTCATGAAACTGTAGGAAACAGGATACGGTTGTTCTGCTGTCATGAGCTCATATGCCAAAAGGATGCTCCAACATAAAAGTCCAACATAATCAATACAGCTCAGATGAGAAACACTGACTCAAAGGCTGTACTGAGCACATCTCAGTTTAAGCATCTTGCACACACTGTATGTGCCCCCTGATATTACAAACTCAAAGCCTGACTCACAGAAGGTTTGCAAGTTGGCCACAGTCTATACAAATTATCATTACTAAAAAACTTTTGATTTACAAGAAGCCATGTCCAGTGTGAGTTTTCTGAGTTACATTACATAATTTGACACCAGGATGAGAGCTTACAGTACATCCAAGTGCAGCAGACAGTGGTGATGCCAAAGACCCATCCTGGACACTTAGATGCAAAACAAGAGCAAAGCTGAAACACAGAACTGTTTTTTTTTTTTGTTTTTTTGCTTTAATTTTTTTTCCAATCCTTAATGACTTTCTTTTCTGATTTATCCTCTTTTATTTCTTATTATTTTTCCCATGTTTTATTTACTTGTTTAAATTTATTATTATTATTATTATTATTATTATTATTATTATTATTATTATTATTATTATTATTATTATCATTATTATTTTTAATTATTATTTTTAATTATTTATTTTTTTATAACTTTTTTTTGGGGGGGGGGGGGGGGGGGGGCATCACAGAGCAAGGATGTGGGTTTAAAAGAAAAACTGTACAAGCCATATCATCACTGATTCACTGATACTGTATTAGGATTGACATTTCAGTTGTCTTGCATTTCAATTTATTGGAAATAAAAATGTTTTCCCACAAAAAAAAGAAAAAAAAAGTAAAAAAAAAAAAGTCAATTCAAAATAAGACCTAGAGCAAATGCAGAAGGCAAATTACCACCCATTCATTAACACATCATAGGTTATTGATTAAAAAACAGCATCATAAAGGTCAGTGAACAAAAGGCTGTGATGACTTCTGGTAAGTCTGACACCGTTTCAAAAAGAGACTAACCAGCATTAATCAAAACACTTTAAGGCACTTATAGAGACTGAGAGGACACACAGCTTAACCGCTCTGAAACCTGGGGGTCTTAACTTAAAGCATTTAGGAGGAAAGGCTGAAAAATAATTATTAGGCTTTTAGACTTAATGCACAATCTGCCACCTGGCTATGTGACACAGAGAAAGAACTCACTTAAAGGTGGAACCACATGCTCATAAAATAAGGTTAATTAGCCAAAGATGAATAAATTGACTGTTGCCTTTATAGCTTTAAAGATCTGAGAGATGCACTTAAAGACACAAATGATTTTTTTTAACGAGCTTCAGTCTGAGACCACACACAGGCTTTAAAACTGTCCCCAAAGTACTGTAAAAACACATAAGGTTAGTGAATGAGAAGAACATGTGACCACCTTTTCAGTTAATATTATTTCATAGTCTGCCACAAATTATGCAAAATGCATTAAGTTAATATGAACACTTTGTTCAGTAATGGATAAATGGATAAATGGAAATGAAGCAGCAGTTTAACTTTTAAAGCCAGACTGATGCATGGATGAAAAGATAAAGAAGGGAAACAAAGACCACAGAGGACAGTAGGAGTCCTGGACATGACGGTGGGACGGATGGATATTTCTTTTCCATCTCCATATGTGCTCAGGGGAATAGGTCTAATCACTCCCTGACTCACAGGCACACACACACATACACACAAACACATACACATACACACAGGGGACAGCCCATTTAGGAGTAAATTATTTATGCACAGGCAGATGCAGCTTTTTATGAAGTTAATAATTGAAGAAAGATGACTGAGGGAGGAGGGAAGGAGTGAGGAAAAAAGGAGTGAGGATGCAGTGATGTTTTTTTTTTAAGAAAAGTAACAAACACTGACTCTGATTAGACATCTGGCCTCTTCACCTCACTTTTCCTCTTACTGCTCACTGTATTACTGTAATCATCTATCTCACTGTTTCTTAACCTCCCTCTCCTTTTCTTCAGCTTTTCCACCTCTGCACTGCTCTTGAATTTCTCCATCGTCTCTTTCTCTTCCCTCTCCCTCTCAGGTGTCTTTGTTGCCATAGAAACAGCAGATATCAGAATTAATCACCTGTCACCTAAAGCACTCCCTTCTCTCACAGCTACAGGGTGCGCACACACACACACACACACACACACACACACACACACACACACACACACACACACACACACACACACACACCTATAACATGTTAAATTCAAGTTGTTTTTGATACTTGTGCTCAGATGGGAAGAAGATGAAATATGGCTGTTATTGGATCGTGTCCCGTTCAAACATGAGATGCATCATAACTGTGCTGCAACTCAAGCTCACTCTACTGTGAGCACGACTCAGAGGTGGTTTATTTGGAAATTTAAAGCAACCTCAAGTTGCATCACTCTCATGTCGTGCATCATGCTGCTGTCTGCTTAATCTAGTGGGAATATCATGAGATGGAAATTTTCTGGTTTTAACGCGTAATACAGCGGTGAGAGCAGATTTGCATCACCTACGAGGAGTAGTGCAACAGACTGTGTGGTGTTACTAATTTAGGATGGCATGTGAGTGTGTTTGAGTCTCTGTGTGCCACACTCACATCTCAGGATCTGTTTCAGATACAGAGCTCATGTTTCAATGTGAGGTTTCCGTTTTGAGCGTGTTAAGGGTTGAATTTTTCTGTACCTGAGGTGGACAAAAATACAGCTTTATTGACCAAAGACAGGAAAGAGAGAAGGGCAGAGCCAGAGAGAGAGACTCATGCTGATGCTATCAGCTAACCTTCAATTAGCAGCGGTAGTCAGCAGGGCATTGATTGGAGTCTAAATGCCAAGGCAGTGTGCAAACACCCACAACCACATCCAAAGACACACACTTACACAAACACAGAGCTGCACAGGTTCAGAATAACGTCTCAGGTCATTTCAGAGATTAGATGTTCATGGACACTATTAGCGAGATGAGGTTCAGATACAATTCATTATATGCTGTTGCAGATTCGGCTGTAATACAAACTGAGCTGCATCTGCAACATATCACAGCAGGACAGAGAGCAGCCTTTGTTTTTTTAGGAGATGATGCCAACAAAATGATGCTAGCCTATAAGTCTTCTGTCTCGGATTTAATTATAATCATGTTTTAGCTAGGGCTGTCAGAATTTTCACGACTACAACCATTTCCAATATCCTACTTGTTGCTGCTTCTCTGCAGTTTCTCTTAAAAATATTTCAAATGCACTACATGGCTATGAATGGCAGCACAGACTCAATTCAGTCCAGTTTTATTGTAATTACATTGAAATTTTGTAAAACTTTATGAACTACAGAAAACTTAAGCTATTTTTTTTTCAAGTTTTCATTAAACTTTATAAGACCAGCTGCTGAGCCTTGGAGCTGTGAATAAACAAACGCTTTAAGGCATTTGAATGAAGTTAAGTGCTGAAGTTTGTACTATTCCAAATTTGATGCCAATATTTTTACTTTTATTGCAAATAAATACCAGCTCTAAATATTGGTTATCTACCAATAATCCGAATCGACACTGGAACTGAAAAAAAAAAAAAAAAAAAAACATATCCAAAATTGGAGAAAATAAAATCTTCTGTCAGATGAATCTTAAACTTTACACAGTGCTAGAAGAAGACAGCATATGACCAAAGCTGTATAAAAACAGCTGTACACGAACACATGATCTTTTTTATGAAATACATAAAATGCCCACTCTCGTGAGAAAAACTTTTGCGGCTCTGCTGAATTGTGTCACGGTTTCATATGTTGTCTCTGACATAATTTACACTGCAGTAGGAACCACATTCTGCTGTAAAAGTATAGTCTTGCTGACAACTGAGCCTTTTGCACCAGCTGTTTCCTCTTCATCTGTCCTTTCACTGCTGTCGGAAACCAGCATAAAGACGCACAACGACCACTGTTGTGTACCAATTATTTATATTAGAGGTGCACCGATCCCAATTTTCTGGCCGATCATCAATCTTTAAAAATCCTGACCTGCCTATACTGATTTGTATTTTTTATAACTGACAGCATATATCTTCGATGTTCAAATCTTATTTTATTGAAAATCATTAAACAATACATGTGAAACAATACAATTTTTATCTTTTAAATTCAACAACCAATAAAGTGTCCTGAGTTTTAGGTCTCCAAGCAAAAAAAACAAAAATGGCTGGCTGTCAGACCTTCCTGGAGGTATGCAAGATCAGTTTCATATGTAAGGATGGGCTGATCACTGGTCCCCCAAAGCTATGGATCATGCATGTCTAATTTATACGGTCTGGTGCAACCTAAATGATGTGACATAACAAAACAGAGAATGCAGAGAACAGATCTTCTTCAGGCTCAGACTCAGAAACAGACACAAACAGCTCGATTTCTGTTCTGTCAAGTTCATTTTGTTGCCATGGTTTGGAAACAGGGATCAGTATTGTCTGATTTTGGTGCTGTATTGTAGTTCAAAAGCTCAAGAGTCATGACAACATGTTTTTGTGTGGCTTGACATTAGATTGTAAAACTGTTGTTGCGACTGTGTCTACTTTTCTTCATTCTTCTTGAACCACTTACATTGTTGCAGCCCACTCTGATGAATCACTACAGCACCAGTACTGCTCTACTTTGAACTTCAACTGAAACTCTGGGTGCTATCCCTTCAACAGGTTCAATTTTTCACTTTCATAGAGCAGATCCTTTGAAGAGACTTAAAGGCTTTTCTGAGTATTTTCAATGCTATCATTTCATTTAGAAGACACTTATGAACATCTGAGAGTAAAAGAAAACACACACAAGCAAGGACCTCAACAGTAGGAACTACAACATCATCACCCTTTCATCATAATCATGAGACTTTCATTTATAATTTAAAGTATGCAGAAAAAGACTGGGTTCAAATAGTACTGATTAGTAACATTTTAAAAAAGTCAAGTTCTCTGAGAGGGAACCAAAAAAAAGTCCAATAAACTCCCAAAGAAAAGATTTGTCCATTACATAAAGTCTTTATGAGGAAGAGCCAGTGGACAAGAAAATATCTGAGCTTTACTGGACCTCTTTTAATTCTAATGATTCAGCCTTCAGCCTGCTTTTGTCTCAAATTCTTCTTTTATGTTGTCTGTATCATGGTGCCCCAATCTTTTCCTCTTTTTTTCAGTCTCTTTATCTCTTCAGGCCCCCATCTGTCTGTCTGTCTGTCTGTCTGTCTGTCTGTCTTTTACTGTAAGAGCAGAAATGGGTTCTTCCACATTCAGGTTTAACAGCACGGTGACTGTGTGTGTCTGTGTGTGTCTGTGTATGAGAGAGTGAGAGGTAAACTGTGTGTGAATGTGACTAGCAGGCTGTAGTGGCCTGTAGCAGTTCAACATCAGATTGCTAGTCACAAATGGATGTGTGCTTGTCCTTGTGTGCCAGTATGTGAACTGTCATCTCTGTGTCATTGTGTGACTGAATCCCTGTGTCATTCTGTGTGCGTGCGCGCGTGTGCGTGTGTGTGTGTGGCCGTATATCAGACAGGGCTAAGCTGCAAAGCAACTGAGTCACACTTTCATTACCTGGTCTGAGACAGAGCACCAAGGCCAAGTCCTCATACATTATGCTGCCTAATACACACACACACACACACACACACACTAATACACAGCTTATAAGCCTGCCGTGAACAACTCTTACCGAGTCACAGCTTGTATGCAGCATAAAAACTGTAACTAGCATCATCTTGTAATAATCCCAGCCCAGTTTGATAACATTTCTACTTTTCTAATATGTAGCGTCCCACTCAGCCCTGAAAGAGGCAGATCAGTCCCAGCATTACATGGATCAGGAAATTAAAGCCAAGAAAACATGTTTCAAAAAAGGACATAAGGTTTCATCAACAGATGATGCGTTTACACAGCTAAATCAATTCAATCCACGTTGAGAATACCTCAATGACTTGATATTCCTCTTTGACTCAAGTAACCTGAAACACCCAAGTCACAAAGTAGAGATGCATTTCAGATGATACTTGTGTGAGCCTGTTTTTTGTTATTGTATATTTCACTTAAATCCAGAAATAAACGTGTGAGTGCTTCTAAAAAAAAGTGAGTTTAAACTGTGTTTTTTCCTTCTAAGCTGCAGTGTTGGCACGCTGCTGTCTGGCTCTTTGATATGCTTTCACTTCAGACTGTGTTGTGTTTTTCTCCCTTCCCCACATTTCTCCATGGACTCTCAGATTATGAGCAGGTGGTCATGTCAATAAGTGAAGGACTGGAATGATAATTTACGACATTCACTATGTGACCTGTACCTGTACATTGAACTGTAAGTTTCTGCTTAGTGTCAAGTTTTTTCTTACTCTAAAGTAAATGAATAACAAAGCACTACATCTGGGATGCACAGATTTCTTCATGTGTAAAAAAATAGCGCTTTCAAAGTTACTGAACAATGTGTTAAAGAAGGAGTATTATGCTTTCTAATATTTTAAACATGTTGATAAAGTAACAGGCTGTATGTTTGTATTAAAGGTGTGCAGTTTTTAAACTGTTACTGTTGTAGAAATACCCTAACCTGTCTGTAAACTGCTCATAACAATCTTTTCTTGTGCAACACGGTCTTCATGAGACCTGCTGAAATTATGAGGTCATCACATAAGGACCTCCTTACTGGTTTATGACATGTTGAAGGGGGAAAGCCCAAACATCAAGGTCTGCCCTCAGCTCGGCCTCCAAAAAGCCTGGCCAATCAGAGGGAAGAGGGTTCATGGAGCAGGGAGCCTTAAAGAGACAGTAGCTGAAATTAGGGGATTCCTAGTGTGAAAAACAGGAACTTCTTTTTTTGTCGGAAGTCATGTAAATATTCCACAAAGGCACCAGAGGAAACCGTAACAAAGGAAATGTATAAATAAATAAATAAAGTAGTATGTCCAATTCCAGGTACCACTTGCTGGCCAAATACCCAGCTGATGCAGAGAGTCCTCTTTCTCCTGTAAAAAGCGGGCCAAGTAACAAGTAGCAAACTTTCAACAGTGATAGCTAAATATAGGTTTTGCTTGCAGGCTGATTGATATTGTAGAGGATGAAGGGTCTGCTGCTTGATTCAATTGATAATACACAGGAAGTGTGTTTTTACAGCAGGGGAACCCCTCAGCCAGAGATGAGAAAACAGTCCTGCTCACCTAGTTTTGATTTCAATGCAGTGCTGCAGAAACTCTTTCATCAAAACTTTCATCAGTGACATTGAAAAGCATTAAGCTTTTTTTTTTTAGTTCATGAATTGGATTTTTTTTTCATCAGTGATTATAATCAAATCAAACAAATCATTTTATGACTGTAAGTGAAATCTGGCTGCATTGAAACAGAGCATCCAGGCCTCATCACAGATTTATTGATGCATTTAAGAACAGCCTGGATGCTCAAGCCACCTCGCTGACCTCACATCACAGAAATACACCCAGCAACAAAGGAGAGAAACTAGATAGCAAACACCTCTTACCCTTTCAGTCCCTATAAACAAACACACACTATTATGGAACAGCACACACGTATACACACACACACACACACTGCAGTCATCATGCTCTGACAAATGCCTGGTTTCTTAATAAGGGGCAGTCATCAAATATAGATATAAATGTGCTTCATAATTTAAATGAACAGGCCACAGCAGCTACGCATACATGTGTTCACACACACACACACACACACACACACACACACAAACACACAAACACACACACACACACACACACACACACACACACACACACACACACACACACACACACACACACACACACACACACACACACACACACACTTTTCCCCAGCTCCCTCTTTCTGTGCATATATTGTAAGTTGAGGGGAATGCAAACGTCACTGAGCAGGAAAACTAGGACACAGCAGCAGGAAAAAAAAGAAGAGGGAGGGAGAAAAAAGTGAAGTATAAAGACAGACATAAACAAAATGTTCTCCTATCTGTCATCAAATTTAAAAATGTCTCTCCAGTTGCTGCAGAGTGCTGGGTTGATTGTTATTTGAAGCCCGAGGTCAGTATTTTGTGGCTTTGTGATTACAGGTGGTTTGCCAGTGAAGCAAAGGTTTGAAATTTTGCCAGTTGCCATGGTTGACTATGGATGAATGGGATAAAATGAAATCTGGTCAAGACTTTGTGTTCACCTCAAAATATTTTTTCTTTCTTTCTTTCTATTCTGAACATTAACTACTACTACTACTACTACTACTACTACTACTACTACTACTACTAATAATAATAATAATAATAATAATAATAATAATAATAATAATAATAATAATAATAATAATAATAATAACAACAATGAATGATTGATTCATTTTACCAATTTTGACTGAAGAAACGATATATGTGTGGGATTCCTATAACCTCCTCTGTTAATAACCCTTTTTTTTTTCAAAGTATGAATAGAGACTGTCATTAGCTCTTGAAAGTGTAACCCGAAACCTCAGCATAGTAGGCTACACGGAACTATTTTGGCAGTTCTCATCATTTTGTTTCACGCTTTGGTGGACAGACAAATAACTCCAAAACTTTCCATCAGCCTTATTAGAGCCCCTTATGTAACAATGACCCAAAATGTAACAAGTTTTTACATTTTTGGAATTTTGTTACCTGTTTTTTTTTTTAATTTAAATTTCAGACTCAGCATGTTTGTTACATTTTGGGTTTTGTTTTTTATTTTTTTAATAACATTTTGGGTCGATATTACATTATGAGTCGTTATTACATTTCGGACTCCAACAAGCCTCAGCCTCAAGATTTCTTTGGCACATTCAAACATTAGCAGTGTTAGCTGGCTAAAACATAAATTAAGATGGTAGCTTGTCAACTGCTACCTGCTACATACTGTAATGCTATGTGCACTGTCAATACCAGTGTGTGAGCATGCTGTGGTTGATAAGAATCAAAAAAGGTAAAGGTACAACTGCAGACTCCTGACTTTGTATTTACTGCAAAACTTTTAAGGGATTAGTTTCTTAAAACCAACTGAAGCTTACTTACTCCACCAATTTGTTATATTATGATATGTTTCCACATCCTATAACGCTGGCTCTAATGTTACATCTCTACGCACTCTACATTAGGTTTCAGTGTCTTAGAGGTATTTCATTATTTTTCTGGGCTGTGCTTTGTCTTTAAGCTGTGACTTGATATCCATACACAGCTCATCCTTATATGCTCAACATGTATCCAGCACCTGCTCTGAGCCAGGCTTAATTACAAGCTGGCAGATTTTCCCTGGCACGGTTCAGAACATGGTTCAGATTCTGATTTTCTACCAGCAAACAAAGCATTGTGCCTCCCTAAAGATTTACTTTGATTACAGTTCAGTCTATTTTTAGACCACCAGAATAATAAGACAGCAATTCAACAGTGTAGTACTGAGGAACAGACTTCTCCACTTTGCTACAGTAAAGTAACAATGACAGGATGCTCTATATTTTGGTAGCTGACTTAGCCTATCAAAATTTTTCTCAAGTGTTGCCCATTATGCTATAGCACATCAGTAGCTTTGCCAGCTCTGAAAAAAAAAATCATTCAACTTAAAGCTCCTGTAAGGAGTTCATAACTTGCCTCTATGACCTACAAAAGCAAACAAGAACATTGGCATGGAGACAGACTTTTTTGTACTTGGTCGTTAATGCTTTGTGGGACTGATGTCAGACTACAATAATCTATCTTTACAAAAAAAAAAAAAAAAAAAAATTCCAAGGCTAAGTTCTTTGATGAGTGATGCCTTTTGACTACACTGCTTGTAAATTTACAGGCAAATTCAGGATTAACTAACCCCTTTCAAAGGCAGGGGGGCATGAAGAATCTAAATATACAAACATTTCAAGTTCTGCAATAGCTTTAAAGAAAACACAGTTTAGATTATTCTTACCCCAGACAAGTAACAAATGCGTGCACACATAACCTGCTTTGTGTAAAAAATGAGCAGTCTTGATAACATCTGCAGGCTGGATCCATACATTAGAGGTACCGTATGGCAGAGATGATGTATTAATCTTATGGGTACACTTCTATTTTTAGACCGGCCTAATTACCTGCACCAGCAGCAGCTGACTGAACACAACACAGAGAGGAACCCAAGCACAGCTACATAAGATAACATCGATATGTGTATTAATGTGAATATGTGTGTAAATGCATTTTTCATCCAAGAGTTTCTCTTCAAAGAAGTTTTTTATACATCGACATGGAGGCTGAATATCTACAGTTATTTTGTTGCAAAGTACAATTATCTTACTAGAAACTAGGGATGCACGATATTGGATTTTTACCGATATCCGATATGCCGATATATCGAAACTCCTTTTGGCTGATACCGATAATCACAAGTTTGTTTGTTTGTTGTTTTCACTGTAAAGAAAGCTAAGTCTATCCTTTACTGGAATTTATATGTTACTCTTATTGTGACGGTCTTATTTGTTTAAGAAACACACATAAAACAAGACAAAAAACATTTGATTTTACCATAAATAAGAAATGTATTATTTTTTCAAACTCAACACATTCAGTATTGAAATACAGAAAAATAATTTCTTTAGATCACATGAACTTTAAATGTGCAATGCATTTTTAAACATAACCAAGCTGCATTTGATTATTTTAGAGCTACTGTAACAACCTGGTGACAGACACAGAGCTCTGCAGTGCAAATAAATGAAGTGCTACATTTTATTTAAGGAGCTTATTTTTCAGATGGAAAATAATAATAATCCTAACTGAATAGCACCTTTAACAGCTGTGCATATCGGCAGAAATTTTCATATCTGCCAATACCGATAAACGTGTTTTTAAGCTTTTATCTCCCGATACCGATATTGTGCCGATAATATTGTGCATCCCTACTAGAAACACAAACTCATGATTAGATTTATGTTATATATAAAATAGAATACCTGACAGGTTTTATTTAAATCCAAAACCTTAGCGAGATAAGAGCTTTTCAGATTGGTAGCAATGGGACATATACTTTGTATAACAGTAAAGTGATATCATTTTCAACTGACAAATCCAATTTATCTCATTGTATTTATTGTCCTATCAGCCTACAGGAGTGTGCGTGTGTGTGTATGTTCTGCAAACAGCAGACACTGTACACAGGACGGCAGGATACTGCATCCGACACAGCAATGGATGACATTTGGCTGTTCTGCAGAGGCATGGAAATGTGATGACATTAACACAGGGTGTTCTGTCAACCTGATTCATCTAACACACACACACACACACACACACACACACACACACACACACACACACACACACACACACACACACACACACACACACACACACACACAATGACATAGTAGTATGCCAATGTGTTAACCCCTAAGGACCATGCTTCCTTTCTGTGAGGCTCTTTTCTTTCTCCATCACTCTACTCGTCATGCTTTACACCTGAGGGAGAATATTTTCCCCCGTCCCTCTCTCTCATCCCTCTCTCAGGAGGGTACAGTCCTTGGCCTTTTCTCTTTCAGCACCTGAGATTCTGATCCCTGAGGTAACAGCCGCATAACCCCAGAGAAATCTCCCCTGATAGACACACACACAGAGACTCACTCACACACATGCACACATTCAAATCCCAGTTGACTTCATGACTGACTGATCACCAGCCTGTTCGAGTCACTTAGTGACACAAAAAGTGTTTGCTAAACTTGTGTGAAACCCTGTCAATGGCTTTTGTGAATAAAGCAGACTGAAATCTTTAGATATATCAGTAAACTCCTTCATTTAAAACTAACTCCTCTTCTTTTTCACCCTCACAGGATTTTCCACAGAAAAACAAAAGGAATATTTGTCTTCTTCTGCTGTTCATCTTAAAAATTCACCAAGTGTTTACGAAGGAGCAGGGCATCATGGATGTGGTTTTAGTGATCCAGTGTTTTGACTTTGATGACACTAGTCCATGTGCCTGTCAGATGGAGCTGGCACAGCCACCCTGGCAAATACAGCGAGGATGGCAGTGAGAGTGTGGCCATGTATCCTGAATACTTTGTGTGTGTCTGTGTGTGTGTGTGAGTGCATTATCCGTGCAGCCGAGAGCTGCAGCACAATTTATGCAGCACTGGAAGAGGACTAGCTCTGTGTGGGTGCGTGTATGTTGCTTCCCTAAAGGCGTTATTCTGAGTTACTCTGATGCTATGCACTCTGACATGTTTTTCAGGGTTCCTGCTTCCTAAAAGGCAGCGCCGGTTCTCTCACACACACAGAGGGGACAAGAGGGCAATAGAATGAAAGGCTGCGGCTAAGTGGAGTCAAAAACACACTGAATGGGGCACAATCTGTACATGCAAACAAACACACATGCACACACACGGGCTTGCAGCCTGTGTGTTTTTTTCCCAAAACGTATCTAGTTCTCTATATCTGAGGAAAGCAAACTGTAAGAACCAACTTTTTGAACTCAGACCAACTTCATTCTCTGACATCGTTCAGTTAAACCGAAAAATGTAGCTTCCCTGCCATCACCAGTCAGATTCAGAGGCGGCACTGAGAAGCTCAGCAATGGTTGTTAACCAGTCAACTGCAGGAAAGTAGAAATAAGTCAGGTCTTTTTGCCTCCTTGCAAATAGTCTTAATGCACCTTCTTTTTAGTCAACTCAGCAATGCTCATCACACAGTTCTGCACACACTTGATTTTGATTGCTCTCTGAAGACTTTTATTATTTCTGAATAGGAAAGGCAATGCTAGATCACAAAAATGACACATCAAACTTGTTTGCAATAAGGAGCTAGAGCACGTTTTGTGTTCATAATTTAACCTCTTCCTGCTAATGAAGTGAGAGAAAACATTCCAGTTTAATGGCATGTTAAGAAAACAAAGAGAATATATTAAATAGTACCCTTTATTTGGAAAGCACAAAGCCCTATAATGTTGGCTGATGAGTCACCAGCAGAGAGAAAAAGACAGGAGGCAGCATTTAAACGTGGAGACTTGGCTCCCAACAACGATTGGTTTTCGCAACAAGCCTCAAGTGGACAACCCAGAAACTGCAGTTTGCTGCACTTTCCCTCTGGCTCCAAAATTCAACATAACAAACAGACTTGAAACAGACAGCAAGCATAATTTACCCACCTGTGCATCTGTAACAAACATCAAAAGGAAGGTGACAAAGCGTCAGTGTTTGGGGACTGGGTGAAAACATGTTGGACATTTCAATGACACACACACCATCCAGCAGATGCACGGTGCTTGTGTCCTCCTCACTAAGTACCACTGAGATGTTACCGAGTAAGGCATCCATCCATTTTCTAAACCGCTTAGCCTGTTCAAGGTTGCAGGACACTGGAGCCCATCCCAGCATGCATTGCTTGCCAGTCTATCGCAAGTGCTGGCACACACGCAGACACATTCATTCTCACATTCACACCTACAAGCAATTTAGGCTGGTCAGTTCACCAAACCTGCATGTCTCTGGACTGAAACAGAGCAAGGGGGGACATGCCAACTGTACACAGGCAGGTCCCAGCTGGTCCTTAGACTGAAAGTTAAACATGCCACTGAACCCAGCCGTGGCAAAGTACTGATGCTGTACTAAGCAGCTCACAGAATGAATAAGGTATTTGATTATTTCTTCTTTAAATGGTGAAAATGCGACTCATATGTCTTCACTCAAAATCAAAAGTTACATAAATAACGACACTTTACACACATGGAAACAGGGACAGAAAAACAGCACACTCCCCAAATCTCAGGTATGGGATCATGGTCCTTTCTGTTGCTAGGATACGGTTCATTTCACGGCTGTGACAATCTCACTTTCATGAGGCAGGCTCTTTCTCTCTGTTCTCTCTCTCTCTGGTTTACTATATTTATCTCTCTGTTGCGCTATCTCTCTCTGCACCACACACTCACACATTCTGCATACACACATCCACACAGCGCTCAGCTATAATCCAGCGTTTTGTGTTTGTGTGTGTGTGTGTGTGTGTTAATTAGGCAGCTGCAGTAACCCACAGACTAATGATCTCTTATTACAGACCTTAGAATGAACCAATCAGGTGCCCTGCACAAGGCTCAGCTCATCGATCTATTGGATTGACTGTATGAAGTGAGTGGATCGAAGAGTGTAAGAAAAAGAAGAAGCGAGAGAAAACTCCTGTGACAGGATTTAACCAAGGAAGCTGAAGAAAGGAAATGAAAGAGCATGACTAGAGATAAGAGTGTGAGCAACCGGGGGAGGGGGGCCGTCGAAAAGGAGAGGAAGGGAGGAAAAAAAAGGTGAAACAATGATAAAAAAAAAGTTGTGTAGAAAAGCCAGGCAGACAAGAAGAAATGAGTGAAAGAAAAGAGAGGAACAGAAGAGAGAAAGCATAGAAGGAGGTGAGAGACAAAAAGAGGATGCTGAAAATAAAAGAGAAAGAGAGGAGAGACTGAGGGAGGAGGCAACGAAAATCAAAGAGAGCACAGCACTGCAGGAAGGTGGCGGACTGACACACACTTCAAACACACACCCAGTCTCTCCATGAAACACACATTAACACACACAAACTTCAAACACCTGGATGTGAGTGTGTGTAGTGGAGGCTTTGTCCCCCCTGTGACCTTCTTAACCTGGCTGGAAGGAATCTATAATGACCCACACACACACACACACACACACACACACACACACACACACACACACACACACACACACACACACACACACACACACACAAACACACACACACACACACACACACACACACACACACACACAAATGCTTGATGTTCTGTAGTACAGTCATGTGAAGTTGTAATATCAAAGCTGTGCTGAATCTTGGAGCAACATAAGGCTTCACCACTGTCCACTCTCAAACGTCACTGCTGGTGATTCCCACACTGAGTGATCCACACAGTTAAATGATGAATCTCACCTTTGAAAGCAGAAATCAGGAGTCTCTCTATGTATTATGAGTGCTTCCTTTTGGTTTGTGATATTAGATATAGGAATCTGCTTATAAAAATATTTACAGCTTCAAACTTTTTCCATGAAATCTGAGGAAACAGTCAGAGATACTGAACAGCAGCTGTCAGGCTGAGATCAGTATAAACTACAAAAAGGATTCTTACTTTAGGAGCTGCAGATTAATAAAAACATAAGAGAATCAGCCCTACATTTTATCACAGCTTCAGCAAAACAATTTTAACAGGTTGGCTGTGACATGGCTTTTAACATGAATCAGTTTTCTTACAAGTTGAATGAGGATTTGAACTGCATCTGTGATTAATTAATAACTTTAACATAAAATAAAATTAAAATAGATGAGGAAAAATTAAATAACATTTTTAACGCTAGGTTAAGAATAGGGTGTTATCCATATTTCAAACATGGATATAAGATACAAACGCCAGATGTTTGTACTTAACTTGTTTAAATCTTCAAACCACAAAAAATTACTTTGTCGTAGAAATCACTGAATCTATCTGCAAACTGGATCTCCTGACTAGTTCATGACGTGTTGGAGGGGTGGGCCTCACACTTTAAAGTCTGCCCACTGCTATGACCCCTAGAGGTCTTCAGAGGGCTGGCCAATCAGGAGGAAGAGGGTGAAGGGGGCTGGGAGCCTTAAAGAGACAGCAACTAAAATGTAATGTATCAGGTAGAGGCTGAAAGAAGGGTTTTCTAATGATAAAAAAAATAAAATTTGGATTTTTCTGAGCTGTAAATCATGTAAAGCAACTAAATAGGTACCAGAGGGAGAGAAGGAGCCCTAAAAAATGTTCCCTGTGTAAACCTATATGATCTAAAGGTATAAGCAAGTTAAGCAAGATCCCCACTGGAGCTACAGAGGAGGTCACTCTCTATACTTAATGATTTTTGTGGCATCAGACTTTTGATTTCTTTCACTTCTGTCAAGAACAGAATATCAAACAGAAAGGGTTCACATTGTTTGAAATGGTAAAAAGTGCATTGAGGTTTGACTCTTTGAATTGCCTACACATAGTGTGTGTGAATATAGTCAAAACACACATGCAGCCCAGTTTATTTGTTGGGATCACTCATTTGTATTGTATCTGTTTTGGACACACATTGGAGCTTTATAGCATAGGTCTCCAGCCATCATGCTGACGACCTGTACTGGGCTGAGTATCATCTGGTACTGGGATATTAACCAACACCTCTGGGGAGCTTATTAGAAAGGAGAAAAGAAATCTCCACATGTAACCACCAATCTTTGTGGGGCTGGGTTTTCTGCGGTGTGAGAACACACTTCGAGTGACACCGTCTCAAATGAGACTGTATGACTGCAGGGAAACCAGCTCAGAGCACCCTATGATTCTGCATTATGTTAAGTTGTATGTCATGTTTGTTTTTATGTTGAATCTATATTACAGTCATTTAACTTCTCCTGCTGCCAGTCTGTGAAAGTAAAAATGAAGACAGCTGCTCGATAAGTACAGTGCAGGCATAATTCTGCATAACCCATTCACTCTGACTGCAAAATGTGAGTGACATTTAAAAATATAAATGACAGTTCCTGGTGGTTTTTCATTTGCACTTCTCAAAACATTTGATGCAACTTAACCCTCCCAAATAACGCAATAAAAACAACAATGCACATCTAAGTAGGCTAAGCAGAGGAGCTGCTGCACTTACCATCACTTCAAACTAGACTGAAGAGAGCACATGGCTGTTTTATTCTTTAACGAGCAGAGGGAGCATGATCACCAGAGGGGCGTTGTTCACATACCCGTACACACACAGTACACACGCCACACACACGCACACACATGCACGCCCATGAGAATAGCTGCCTGGTTTCCACAACAATAAGCAGCAACCTGTCTGACAGCTCTCTCTGTCTCCCTCTTTTCTATCGGTCTGTGTCTCTCATCCTTATCTTCTTCCTCCCCTCCCCCCTCTCATCCCTCCGTTCTTTCCATCTCCCTCAAGTCTTCTTCCCTCTTTTCCTCACTCCCTTCGAGAGTCCGCTGAGACTCAAGGTGTTTGTCTGATGTCAGATGTTGTGCATGTGTGTGTGTGTATTTGTGTGTGTGTGTGAGTGATGCAGCCAAACAGAGCAGCTGGCCATTAATTTTCTCCTCTATAGTGATTGTGCATAAGAAGCCACAATAAAAACTGATATAATGAAAAGAGAGAGATGAGATGGCAAAGTTTTATCAAAAGCTGTGCTAAAATTTTTCCCATACAGTGACAAAGAGGGAAGACTTTCTATAAGAGAAATTTATGATTACAAGAGGTGACACACTATAAATAAATCCCATTAATCTTCCATTTATCACCAACCTCAGCCACCAGTGTGTGTCTTTATCTTTGCACTCTGACTCTATTTTTCTCTACTGGCAGGTCTAATGACATCAAACAAATAAAACTGAACAAAGGTCGAGCATGCTTCTGCACACGCTTTGAAAGGCTAAAGAACTTTCACCCTGAAAAAAACTGTGTGGAGGCATTGGAGCAATTAGTCTATAGAAAATGGAGCCTAAGGCTGATGCATCAGTTAAGTACACACCATCAAACATTGAAACCACTAACTAATGCTTCAGGCTAGCTTTTTGAGAACAACCTTTGGTATGCAGTTTGAATTTGATCATAGATTCATATAAAACCAGCAAAACGAAAAAGAAACTTAGCTGTGTCGTGACACTTGACACAAGAGTAAAGATCATTTCAAGAAGGCTTACATTTAACAACAGGTTTACATTTAACATTAATGTCAAAAATGACAGACAATAAATTGTAACCTGTCTGCCTAAAAATGTTGAGTTAGATGAGTCAAGAAGATATAGTTTTTGCACTTCTGAGACCCTTAAACCAACACCAAGTTGGGCAATGACCAAGCAGCAACCTTTAACTGTTTGAAAATATGAGACAGTGCTTAAGTGCTAAGATCTGCTGTTTCTCTAGTGTCAGAGCCCGAGACTGGCTCTGGAAGAACCCAAAATCACATACACACCAAGCCAAAAAAAACGGTTTTTATGGCAGAAAGAAACCTATTTAGAGCCTCGTACAAAAAGCATCTTCAGTCTGGAATCCCTAATTTTAATATCGGCACACACTGTCTGGGGGTTGAATTTTTCTCTAACCCAGCTGTTTAGAAGATATTAAAATCACTAGTTCCCAATCAAAGAAATAGTTTACATCACTGTTAGGTGCCCTGTAGTGCAGACACTCCAAACCCACCCAACTTTCAATTTGACCGCACCAGCTGGTTTGCTTCAAAAACTTTTTCAAAAACAGATGGGTGACGTCGGGTCGACTACATCCATATCTATACAATCTATGGTAATGACATGAAGGGCTTGTTTTTTAAAATTACTCTTGATACATAATCATCAAAGATCATTAAATGCCTCTTCATTTGGTTTAAAGACTGATTGAGGCCTGTTAAGCTATGAACTGAATTGGTATTAAAGCACGGTAATGCCTGTGGCCTTTTTTCAATCCCATAACAACCACTTTGTTAGAGAAGAAATATTGGTACAGTAATATATATTTTCCTCCTAACCTGTGTGATACATTTACCAACATGTGATGATAAGTAATCAGTATTTTCATTGGGTGAACTGGTTGGCACTGTTGCCTCACAGCCAGGAGATCACAGCAGATTCCTGGTCTGATGGTTCTTAATTACCTCAAAGTAGACATGACCTCTCTGCTTGACCTCAGGCTCTCATCTGATCATGTTCATATAGATCAGCGCCCACGCAGTCCAGTAATATCCCAGCGTCTGTGTGTCATAATGGGATTTTTTATTACCTCACTTGTAACCAAACACAACAATGTTGAGGCTTTTGAAATTCCTCACCAGCCCTGAAAGTTATGCTTGGTTCAGTCCACTCTGCAGGTAGGCCTACATTGAAAGTTTGAATTAAATAAATAAAAAAAAAACACATAAATGAACAAATACATTATTTTTCTCGTAATATTTTCAATGGAAATCAATTTGTTACACACAGAGAATTTTCCATTTGTCTATGCTGTTTGGGAACTTCAGCAAACGGGTAACTAGTCAGCCATTAGTAAGAATTTTGTTTACGTCACAGACAAACAGCAATCAAGCTTTCATTCAGCTTTAACATCAGCCTCTTCTCTGAACCTCATTCCTTAAAGCTTGAGTGAAAACTGCTTGAAGATTCATACTGCGGTGACAACAAGCTGTCTATTTCAAGCTTGCTATCGTGTGAGTGTGTGTTTTGTGTAAGTGTTTGTGTCATGCCGCCCTTGAACATTGGCTTGCGGAATGTGTTGAGAGAGAGGCAAAACACTGGGTTACCACAGCAACCAGCCAAGGCCCGGAGGACAGACAGGGGGAGGTGATCAGGAAAGGAGTTGGGAGCTAGCACATGGACAGAGAGGATAGGACAGGTGGGGCTGAATATTAGTAAATAATGCACCATACTAAGAGGATGGAGGAGGCTGAGAGAGAGCAGTCAAAACCCAACAAATGTTATCCACACAGCTGATTTTGTAAGATCTATGCTTGCTAGGCGCCACCCTGCTGGCTATGGCTGCCTTTTGCAGCAGCTCTCTCTTCTTTGTTCCTTTCTTGTAATTTTTTCATCTCTTTTTTGTAATCTTTGCATTTGGAGTGGATCATTACTTTGTATGACTCATTTGTTGGTCATGGACACCAAACTTTTTGTAGCTTCAGTGATATTTTTACTACTTTTTCTCCTGTGTTTGTCTGGAGATCCTACATGTAACCATGGCTGCATTGTTTACATGTGAAATCAGCTGTTAGAAGCATGTAGCATGTCAATGCTAACTGGTGCAAGGCCTGATGTCTTTCCATAAGGTGAGGAGAAGGAGGTGAGGACGACGTGCTGGTTCTCAGGTGTGAGCTAAGAAGTGACGACATGGACCTGTCCTTTCATCCATTGTTATTGGGAACGTAAGATCTATCTCCAATAAGATGGATGAGCTAGCTGTGCTAACCCAGCAACAGAGGGAATACCAGAGAGCAGAGTAGCATCATGCTATTCACAGACATGGCTAACGGAGCTAACATCGGACACCAACGCCACATTGGAAGAACTTCGCCTGCTGTGGGCAGACAGGATCCAGGAGACAGAGATGGAGCATGACTGAAGAAGCTCAGTCCTGGACCCTGTGGAGGTGGAGGCTGGCTGAACTGGACAATGATGGACAAGCTGTCATCATCTGTTTTCTTATGGACCTTTTTGCACTTTCTGTACACTTTCTTACTTTTGTTTTTTTGATTGCTGCTGTGACTTCAATTTAGTTGTACTTGTTACAATGACAAAAAGTTCTATTCTATGCTATTCTATTTTTTATATTCTCTATCTCATTACAATATTCATCACCCTTTTATCATTTCCATATGTATCTGTGTCCTGTTACAGATCTTAGGTTCTCCATCTCTATAAATCTAAGAGCACATTTCAGTCAAATTTGGGGAGAAGTCCAATTCAATGTTGAAATGCAGCTCACTCTGAACTCTGAGCTCCCTCTTTTGTGCTGTCAGAGTATAATATGTCTCTCTTCTATTCAATGTTCCTATCCTCTGCTGCCCTCCTGTCAACCAAACAAAACAACAGACAAAACATAACTTCTAAGTTTGTGAGCTGCAGACTGAAGAAATGTTTCAGAGATGATTTTTAGTGTCAGCAAATGTTTCTTTAAATCATAGTTTTGGGGAGTTTGAGCAAACCCTTCAAGAAAACATAACTGTTTGTCATACTGTTCTTACAATACCAGTTGTCCCAAAGTTAAGGTGAAAGCTAAAGCATGCAGGTCATCAATAACAGCAAAACTGTGTTTGAGCCTCTGATAGCCATTGTACTGATTGGTGATTACACTTGTAGCAAAGCAACCGTGAAATATATTGATGTTAGCCTGCTAGCCACAGTTAGCAGTGGGGTGGGACTGGTCATCTTGGTATCCAGGAAAATAGTTTGGTGTCAAAAAATTGCAAAAAAGATAGAGACAACAATCTTTCAGGCATTTTTGTGCATCAACACAGAATTTAAAGAATCAAATTAGCACTGTTTAAGTTTATTAGTGTATGCTTTTTTATATCAAACCTGTCAATCAGTTATTCATTTCTTCTGTTTAACTTAACACACATCTTTATTGAAGTCCAAGTATTCTAAGTACTCTGATATTAAAATAATGATTAAAATAATTAAAACAGATTGTGTCCAAGTGGGAAAACAAATGTATTTGTTTTTTCCTAGAGCCATAGACTTTTAAAAGAAGGGACTTTCATGCAGAAATCGCAATACCACAACATCTTGAAACCCTGATAAGTTAACGTAAAGTTCTCGAACCCACATAATCCTACACTGGCCAACAGCACCCTGATATGAGTGTCTGATTGGTCATTTCAGCCAGGAATACCTGCATTTACCTGATAGCACAGTTTAAGCAGTATAATATTCTAATAATGATGCAAGCTGCTTTACCACTACAAGTACCAGCATTGGAAAAACTCTAGCATGATAACCTCTTGAACTAAGGATCTCATCTACAAGTAAACGTCAGTCCTACTGTTTTTCCATCATGCAGTAACCACAACCAACCACTGCTTAGGTCAGAGGAATTCATGTTAGAGAGATTAGGAGATCTAGGGAAATGAACTGTGACATATCCTAATGACTGCACACTTTGCACCCATTCATACCAACATGATTATATACAACCTCCACTTTAATAATTCTTAAACTATTTAACAGCAGCTCTTATCTATCATGCCTCAAGCCCTTCCTTTCACCTCTAAATAGAAATACAATACTATGATTTATTCAACACACAAGTCAGCATGCACACACACACACACACACACACACACACACACACACACACACACACACACACACACACACACAAACACACACACACACACACACACACACACACACACACACACACACACACACACACACACACACACAGAGATATCACATCCTAGTCAATAAGTGTATTGTTATTTCAGCTCTCTACTTTCGGTATCAATAGCTTCCTTGTGATTAAAAATATCCTGTGCCTTTGGATAAGGTTAACTCTACTGACACGTGTTGGTTTGTGTGTGTATGTGTGAGATAAATTTAAAAAAAGAGAAATCCAGGGTTTCTTATGATCTAATATTAATGAAAACTAGCTTCCAAAGACAAACTTTGACCGCTAGCAGAGTGAGTTAGAGGCCAGTGTGAACTGAACAGACTTATCTGCAGGCAATATAGTCAGCACTATATTTACTGAAGATTTATTAGTCAGTCATCATCATCATCATCATTATCGTGCCACTAATTCCCCTCTTCATCAACAACAACACACCCCTGACAATGTCACTGTAACACTGCAGAGCACAGAGCATGATCTGATGGGGTTTAGAATTCAGGACTAAAACCAGCACTGCTTCCTCTAAACAAACACCAAGTAATGACATTAAAGATGTTTCTGCAATAATCTTTAAGAATTTATCTCACAACCATGATTATTAGGCAGGTATGGTGTTTAAAAGAAGGAGCCAACCTTCACTTCTCACGCGGGCTATCGGCTCATACACATTCCAGATGGGAAACCCTGATCCATCTGAAGCTCTCTCCACACTTTACATTGTAGACAGGGCACAAAGGTAAAGCTAAGTCACACTTAAACAGCTCTAATGGTCTGAATTATGTAATTTTTGGGCCATGTAAGTGAGGCCCTGGCCAGCAGAGGTTGGTGTAATGCAGCACTGGGTCTTCTCAGTCCTTACATGTCTAATTAACCTCCTCACATTGCTGTGTTGAGATAGCACTGATGCTCGCCCATGGATTAGACTCATAATCCTCAATTAGCGTATCATATACTGAACTTGTCTGCTTCAGGATTTAGAGGATTTGGAAGTAGAACTAACTCAGATTGGCATGAAGGAATTTTGGCACAAGTATCACAGCGTTGGTTGGCAGCAGTTACCATTTAGCTCCAGGATCAGTGCTGGTGTGGACAGTTTTAATAAATAAAGGCCCAATGCTGTGTAGTGATAGTATCCCAGAGCACAAACTCAGGAGGTTTTGACTGTCAGAAGAAACTGTAAAATAAATCATAAACCTTGAATTTTTTTATCCCTTGTTTTTTTCTTGTTTGTATGTTTCATCTACTATCCACACTCTAAAAGTGCTTCATCAAGCATTTGCAAAAATCAATATGTTGCTGTTACAGCTTTAGATTGTAGTTTCTGCCTGAAAACGATAGTAGACACGTGTTTGGGATGATATCCAAACAGGGAAGCACAGATGAGCTGCGATTTCACCTCTGCTCACCTCCCACTGACAGCATGACACGCTGTGCTGGTGAAACAGATACACACTGCTGTGTGCACACACATGAAACCAGTCAAAACTGGTTACATCGCATTTGCAAGTGTAGAGAGAGCATGGACCATTAAATCCACCATAATCCTTGAATGGTATTGAGGCAAGTTATTGGGATCTCCTTCTGGAGAGTCTCTTCAGAGAACGTCTTGCATCTCCGGCAAACAAAAGAGCTGCCCTGCACTGCCCATGACAGATTACTTACATTTTAAGGGCCACTCCAATAATGTGCTCTCCTCTGGACCTGAAGATGCACAGACTTTTCCCAGAGGTCAGAGCAAGGATCTGGGGCTGCTAGAGATCAGTGTCCTGCTCAAAGAAACTTAATCAGGTCCAACACTAGAGCTGGGCTCTAAGTGCTAAGGTTGAAAGACAGTAACTCTCTGTAAGGCACACGCTGCCCTCTCCCTGAACCGCATCAGTTCAGATGGCGTTCATCCGGTGGCTACTTGCGACATTCAGGACTGGAGCCGCTGAGTTTTGAACATCAGCACAGTGCTTCATGTTGACATCTTCATTTAGCCTCATTCAGTAAACACTTTTAGACTTCAGTGCATAAACAATCTTGGGGCCACTGCTTAGTTAGTCTGTGTAACTGCATCTCATTATGGACTGTGAACTCTGTGACGTGTGTGTGTGGGGGCATGGGGGTTTAGTGCTGACCTTCCGCTCCTTGTCTCCATACTCCAGGCCCAGTGTGTCCATGGCACGCACGATGGCAGCCAGAGACTGGATGGTGTTGCTGTAAACCACAGGCTTGTACTGCTTTACATCGTCGCCAGAGAAACCGTCCTCATGGATGATCCTAACACACAAAAACATACATTAGTTAACGGAAGCAGTAACTTTATAACTGTCACTCCATACCAGCTCTTAAAATACACGCACACACAATCACACACTCAGGCATTCGAATAAGAATAGATTATTGTGCATTGACAAGAAGTCTAAAAATCACATGTAGAATTTATAGACGTAAACATAAAAAAGGACATTACAACTACTAGAAGATCATTGAGTGCGAACTGCACAGATGTTTTCTTGGCATATATCGGAAGGGTACAGTAAATAAAGAAGGGAGAAGGTTTAGGAAGAATGGGGTCAGAGGTGAGAGAGAAACACAGGTGGTTGTGGATGGCTTACAACAAAAACACAAAGTCAAGAGAAGGGGAGGAGGGAGGGGTGCATTACCAGTAGGCTAAGCTGACATTTAGGCACACAGTGCTACCAGCAGCCCATCCTGCTGTTCAAAATGTCACGCTGTCTTTCACTGCAGCAAACACAAGGACACAAAGACAGACAGACAGACACAAGGACAGCGAGCCAGTGAGCTGGGCAGACTCTATGACAGGAAGAAAGACTGGATGAATGGACGAATCAGACAACCAGGGAGCGATAACGCAGCTGAGAACAAGACAGGTCAACAGACAACTGCCTGATTCAGACAGACAGGAACAGTTTGGGGCGACACTGTGAGGTAATTCAGATGGACAACATCCCCACACATAAATTAACCTGAGAGAACAAGACTGATGAAACAACTACATCCACCTTTTTCACCTCACAGTACATCTGCTTATCTCTCTCTGTAGCTGCAGCTTAGTATTGGCCTTCTGACTTCCTGTCATATTCTGACACACCAAAGTGATTCGCTGTTAGGAAAACCACCAACACATCTCCGCAAATAGGGAACAAACTTTTTCACCTGCCTGCCTTTGACATGTAAGCTACACCGCCAGAGATGATTCTGCATCTTCAAAGTGCACACTCTCACACTTCATGATAACGAGCTCCAGCTCCTCAGTCTGTACCTTCAAAGACGAAGCCTCACTTTGAACGCATGGACTTCAAGTGTCAAATCCTGAATTCTTTAAAATCTTTATGAAAGAAGTTGTTGAGGTAAGAAAGTAGCATATCATTGCATGTGAAGGTTTGTGAAACTGTAAGGCTATGAATTCACTTTTAAATTAACTTTGGTATACCAACCACATGCTGCTATCTAACTGTTTAAAGAGGGGTTATTCTGATTTCCAATATTTTAAACCAACGCGATCTTCTCCAGACTTGCTAAAACGGTGAGGTCATCACATAAGGATTTCCTAACTGTTTTTGCAGTGGAGGAGTGGGCCTCAAACACCAAGGTCTGCACATAGCTCTGCCCCCAACAAGCTTTCAAAGGAGTGTCCAATCAGAGGGAAAAGAGGTGTGTGGGAGGGGGAGCCACAATGGAGACATCAGCTAAAATGAGAAGTCTCAGATCAAGGCTGAAACAAGGTATTTTTAAAACACCAGAAAAATACAGATTATTTATTTGTTCTTTTTTTATGTAAATCATGTAAAAGTTCTCAGGAATCACAATACAGGGATAGAACAAAGCCTAAAAAATACAATACTCCTTTTTTACATTTTTATTAATTATTTCCTTGTCAAAAACCAGGTGATAAAATGTGCTGCATTGCGACACACTCTAAGATGATCAAACTCAGACCTAAGAGTGACAGGGCTGGGTAAATAAAAACGATAAAATGGTTTAAATTAATATATTTTAACGATCAGTTATAAATCTTCTCATGTATTCTCATGTATTCTCATGTATTGGTAATTCAGCTTGAGCCTTAAAGTGTGTAATGTTTTATCTTGGGCTGCACGGTGGCGCAACGGTTAGCGCTGCAGACTCACAGTAAGAAGGTCACCGGCTCGATTCCCAGCTTGGCCGGTGGGCCTTTCTGTGTGGAGTTTGCACATTCTCCCCGTGCATGCGTGGGTTCTCTCAGGGTCCTCCGGCTTCCTCCCACAGTCCAAAAACATGCTCATCAGGTTAATTGGTCACTCGAAATTGTCCATAAGTGTGAGTGTGTGAGTGAATGGTTGTCTGTCTGTCTGTGTCAGCCCTGTGACTGACTGGAGACCAGTCCAGGGTGTACCCATAGACTGTATAACACATGGACGGAGCCAACCTCAAGTGAACACTCAACAAACAGCAGATTTTAGCACTTCCCCATTGTCTCATATTCTCAGACCGGAGGTTGCAGCTTGGGTGTGCCCTGCCTCTTGCCCAATGACAGCTGGGATAGGCTCCAGCCACCCCTGACTGTGGGAGGAAACTGGAGGACCTGGAGAGAACCCATGCATGGACAGGGGGAACATGCAAACCCTACACAGAAAGGCTCACCGGTAGGGATGGGTACCGAATTATGTACTTTTATAGGTACCGACTGACTTTTGTCAAAAGTACCGGGTACCGGTTCATGTGAAATCAAAAGGTACCATGTTCAGGTACCTAAATGCATCCTTGTGACTGTGAGGGAGTGGAAGGGTAGCTAATTTTCCAGTCAGTGTCCAGTTGTGTAGTCAAAAAAAACAACACATGTATTTTATTACTAAACAAATTGTTATTTTTTACCACAGAAACACAAAAAAGTACCGAAAATTGGTACCGCTGAGTACCGGTACTGAATGCCAGGTATCGGGCATCAGTACGGTATCGTTTCAAATGTGAAAGGTACCCATCCCTACTCACCGGTAGGGCTGAACGATTTCAAGAAAAGATTGAATTGCGATTTTTCTGGCAGATATTGTGATTTCAATTCGATTCACGATTTTCTTCAAATCAAGCTTTGGGATATTCACATGTAGGGCTGAACAATTTTAGGAAAAGATCTAATTTTTCTGGCAGATATTGCAATTCACAATTTTTTAATCATCAATAGTGATGATAAATAATCTGTTTTCATCAACTTCTACTCCTAAACAGAGGCTTTGTGTTGTTGACCTGCTTACCAGCACTTTTAACATATGGATTATCTACAAATTTGTAAAACCGAATGTGTATAATACTTGACACAACAGATCCTGAGTCAGTCAGGAGCGCTGCAAAAAATTGCTGCTTTGGCGATCTCAAAATTGCATTGTCTAAAATTGCGATTTCGATCTGAAAACGATAAATTGTTCAGCCCTACTTACCGGCCAAGCTGGGAATCGAACCTGTGACCTTGCTGTGAGGCTGCAGCACTAACCGTTGCACCACCGTGCATCCCTAAAGCTTACTCATTTTGGTTGAAATGAAGCACATTTAACTCCAAGAATTGTAAAAACAAGATATTCTGTCATCTCGTTGGATTTCATGCGTGACATTTTTGGTTTTACACTCACGCTTGCACAAGAAGAAAACACACACCCCCACACACACAGCCCCTCTGCATATATCTGTGATTTAACCTTCCATCTGTATGCAGATTGCATGCAGGTTGATGTGTATGTGTGTATGTGTATTTGCAGCCTTTAAGACAGTACAGTCCAGGCCAGTGTAATGTTTCAGATCAATCAGGCGCTCTGCCAGTGCTATATAAAAACACGGGCCTACTGTTTACATCAGTGACTTTCAAAAGGCCAAAGCACAGATCTATATTACAGCTGAATAAATAAACTGTTTATCCTCATCTGTATGTTGTGCACATCAGCTTTTTGAGAACTCAAACTGCAGGAGCATTTCTGTACCTTATTTGTATGTAGATCTGTGTGGACTGGCTCAAAATTTCTTGCAAACAGCCCCTTGTTTTAAATTATTCTTTGCATCTTTCTTTCCTTGCAGCAGAGAGGTGAATCGAGGACTGGCTCTCGATGGGTTGCTGCAGTCTCTGAAGGAACACTGCATTTATGCGATGCCAAGAAAGTGAGCGCTGTGTATTTCACAGCTCGACATAACCCCAATCAAAATAAATGAAAACATCAGAAAAAGGCACGCTTAATGGCAGGGGTTCTGAACTTATCTCACACACACTAAACATATAAATTAAACCAATCCCCTCTCTACTGTCTCTGGTGATTCTAGACAATTATGAGAGCAAGTTTTCTTTAGAAGACTACTAAAAAAGATAGCACTAGGGTGCTCTGATGAGATGTGTTATACATTCTTCGATGTGATCTTTGACCTGCTAAAGCTCTCGGGATGTTGAGGGATGAGATTGGAGAAGTTGACTGTATTATTAAAAATAAAACAAGGGACAACATGAAGATTTGAGTGGATTTGTAAGTGATCTCAGAGGTGTATCAGAGATTTGTGTTCGTGTGAGCTCCTGTAGATTTTTGTGTGTATGTGTGTGTGTGTGTGTGTGTGTGTGTGTGTGTGTGTGTGTGTGTGTGTGTTGGGTTGCTTGGCCTGCTGACGTGAGCTTTCATGCATGAGGACCTTTTCTCATTACCCACTCTCCAAGCCCTTCTGTCAGCAGAGAGAGTGAGCACTGTGTGTGTGTGAGTGTGTGTGTGTATGTATCGGTGTATGTGTGTGATTTCCTGTAGCGCTGGCATAATCTGCAGTGACCTGAAACATAGTTTAGTTTCACACCGGGCCAGACAGATGGACAGAGAGACACACATATGGACAATTAAACTGCGACATTATTCCATGATATCATTTGGTGGCTGTCGTTTTTGAAGCCAAATAGCAGGTGTTAAATGTAACAACAGATGTCAGCAAGCTCTCAAAAAACACATTAAATAATTTGCATCTGTGGTGCTCAAACATAATGCCCTTTGAAGTTTATAACAACCATGTTTGGAGTGTATTATTTTCCTGCAGTACTCTGAAAGTGAGAGGAACTGATTCATTAAGGTCAGGAGTTTTGGGCTAGTTCGCAGACATGACATGTGATCACTGGGACCACTCCTCTTGACGATCATTTTAAACAGCAGCTGGGTGTTAGAGCACTGTGCCAGACCAAAGCACCTTAACAGATCCCAAAAGTCTCTAAAGTATTATATTGAAGCCTCGAACTCCGACATCCCTCCACTGGAGCATGTTCACAGGGTCCTGTTTCTGGATTTTTGTGAATTTCCAACTTATTTATGGTGCAGGTTCTGGCAAAATTTGGTACCCTCTCAAGAACTGAGAATGAAGCTGAAAAATAAAAGATTATGTTTTCGAGGCTTTAATGTTTGTTTACGTCAGACCTTAAAGGTAGGTTTCCTAAAAAATAAAATGAGAACTTTTACAAGAATAATCCTGCTCAATCATCTCCTATGGGACGTTGACACACATGTATAGAGATACATGTGTGTCAGCGTCTGCTCCTGTATGTTGATATTTTGGTTGTATTGGGATGTTTTTTGGCAGGGAGTAAGCATGGTTACCTCAGCAAATCACAGAGCACCCAGTGCGCAAGTGACTTTGGGTGTTGAAAATTGTGAGTGGAAAAAGCTATCCTGGGTGGTTATGATAGAGGATGTGGCACAGAGCAAAAAAACCCCAAACAAAGTGAAACAAATGTCAAAAAGATAAAGCTTTTTTTGAAATAATGGTGAAGGTTGGCTCGACTCACTTTTGGGCACCTTGAGAGCAGCATGGGACAAGGAGTGATGTAAATTGGCTTTCTGCTGAGCAGCAAACTTGTGATTAGCTTGTGCCAGCATACCAAGTCTTGAGCACAGCTCACGGATCTCTTCCACGTAGAAATGTGGTGCTGCAGGTGGTTGCTGGTCTAGTAAATGTGTTTACGTAGTCATGGTCAGAGGCTGTGGGTGTGTGCTGCAGCTGGCACTGAGCCAAGAAGGAGGAGCCCAGTTTGAATTTGTCTTTACTAACAACAACCAAAACCCCTGCAGATCCTACTGTTAAAAATTGTCCAGTTATCCTCACAGTTCATTACATTTGTAGAGTACAGACATGCTTGTGGTATTATCTCAAAAAATAGAGTGGGAGGTAGAGCTGATCAATTTCAGGCTGCTCCCCTTTGGAATCATCATCCTCTTGGTCTTCAGGAGGCAAACACCTTCTCTACTTTGGGAAGCGCTGGCTTAGGCCTTGCCTTGGAGCAGTTATGCTTGTAATGGCTTGGTGTTTTTGGATATGGATAAACCAAGTACCCAAGTCTTTTTTTTCTCTGTCTGATCTGTACATTCATGTGTTCAACATTTTTTTTGTCCTTTTCTTTTGCCTGTGTCTCCCTGTCCATCATGTAGTGTCACATCCTTACCCAAGTCTTTTTTCCAACTGATGTTGAAAGTGAGCCTCAACTGAAATAAACAACAATTTTGGGGCACTTCTTTACCCAATAAACTTAAAGTAAAGTTTGAAAACATGCTGTGCTTTTTTCCAAGTATTTGGGGCTATAAAAATATAAAATGTGTGTTCAGCAGTGTTGCTGCCTTTAAGGGATGCATTGCAGAGGAGAATTATGTACAGATCAGCAGATGTCAGCAGCGGCAGCGTTCCAGGGAAACCAGTCACCCTGATTGGCCAGCTTATATGCAATTAAGTAATGACAACCACTCTTCAGCACCATTACCCCGAGGGACCTGGTGTGGATCAATGCAGCCTCTAAACTCCCCTTAGGGTCATGTGTGCTGATATGTTTTTTAACCCAAGAATGTCAGCACATCAAATGTTACAGCTAAAAGCATTTAAAACAAAGATTCATCAATAGATATAATGTGCTGTAAGATCAAGTTCACATGGTTTACCTTCAAATATGGAGCAAGTTTCCTCTGTGTTGGAGGAAATTTAATGTGATGCTAAAAGTGCTCAAATTTGATCCATCCTTAAGCTAAATGCTGTTTCATAATAACACAAACAACAGCACAGAGGTTAAAGTTTCTGTCAAATGGTAAACAAAGTAAACAAAGATGAAGATACAAGGCTTCTGTGTGTGTTGTAGACTTCTCTGATGATTGTGCTTTCATCACACAGACACACAAATGCACACTCACATCATATCAATCACAAGATGCCTGCCTCTCTCCTCTCTGTCTCCCATTATCCCTCGCAGTCATATTTTTATCCTCACACCTACTCATGTGAACACACGCAAACACAAAGCCTACAGCTGCACTGTGCAATTATGCCTTTATCTCTGTTCTGATTGTTTGTCCTCACACAACCACACACACACACACACACACACACACACACACACGCACACACACACACACTCACAAACACACATACACAGTTAGATGCACAGGAGTCTCTCTGTGATTGGTTCTTTATCGCTATGCTGTGCATCCGTTCACTTTGTAGTCCTCGTCGACAGAGCTCTTAGCTGTGACAAAGTGCACGCTGACCAGCTCCTGTCAACACTTCCACGTACAGTTACCTACCTTGAGTATGTTGCGTGTTGTGTGTGTGTGTTTGTGTGCGTGCAAGCATTTGGAGTGTTAGAATGAGTGTAGAGAGTGAGGAAGAATGATGGATAAGAATTTGTCGAGTGATGAAGATGGCATGAGAGGCAGAGTGAAAGAAGAGCAAGATAATTTGAAAAAAGAAGCTAAATATAAACAAAGGTGTCAGTGATGCAGCCCACAGCCCAACTGACATGCTCACACACACACTCACACACACTGGCGGTGGAACACAAGCATCAGCTACCCTGCTGTGTAGCTTCACTCACTTGCCTTCACGCTTGGAGGTCAAGCAGCAGCATCCTGAGCATACATTCCCTCAGTCACACCCCCTGCCCCTGAGCTCTGCTCCATGTTTCAGAGCTAGCAGCGCTTCACAGGGGAAGATAACACTGGTCACTTCAGATCAACCATCAGACTGTTAGGATTCAAGTCAGCTTGTCATTTTCTCAAGCTTTACTAAACTGGTTGCTGCTTCTTGGGATGTGTGGAGAGGTGTCCCAGTCCGATATTAATATTGGATATTGGTCCGATATCAGCAAAAAAACAAATATCGGTATCATATCGGAATGCATCTAAAATCTCCGATATAAGCAGTTCATTCCAGACTCCGCTCCTGCTGTTTTTATTTGATTTATTTAGGTTATTTTCTGGGTTTTCTAATTTATTCTTTATTTTATTCAATTACTAGTTTTTTTTTATGTTTAATGTTAAAATTTCTGTTACCCATTGGTTAATGATAAATGGGTCAGTTTTTCCTCATACCTACTGTTGATGATTAATGTTCTTTGTTTGAATAATATCACTTAATCAAGTATTTTCTAACATGACTTACTACAAAATAAGTAATAAAAGTATGCATGTTTAATGCTGATATCGTATCGGATTAATATCGGTATCGGCCAATACTCAATGCTGCAGTATCGGTATCATATCGGAAGTGAAAATGTAATATCGGGACATCCCTAGATGTGTGATCAGAGGCAACTTCTCAGGGCTAAAGGACAATACCCAGAGTAATAATATATTTATAGAGCAACCTAGCAGAATACATAAACATTGGATGGTGCTTTGAAATCTAACAATTCAAGCATTCAACTATTTTATTTTACCATCTTTTGGCTGCTGACAGAACACCATCATATTCTGAAACCTTAAAATATTTAGAGCATTTTACTCTCTCCGTAAACTGGACCTTCCTTATCACGGTGAAATGTCTTTCCTCCGTAAACATTTTAAGAGTGGACCCATTGGACAGCTCTCTTTTGAGCATCAGTTATGACTCTAACAGTCAAGTAACAGGCATGATGTTTGCCTTTAAATGTCTACACAGTGCTGGCACTTGTAAATGAAACCCTCTGGTGCATCAGGACTTTTTCTGTAGGTTATGTGTCTTTCTCCTTTTTTCACCAGAGAGAAATGTAAAATCATCAGGAAGTCAAAAGTTTCTAAAGCGATGGTTAAAAGAGGTTAACAGCTGCATAGGAGCATGGAGATTCAGAGATTCTTACTGTGACACACTGAATTAATTTATTTCATTGACTGTGTACGTCATGAAAATCAGCACATCATCATTCATTTTTCTGTTACCTGTTAAAGTTTAGATTTATTAGAATCTAAATTAAAGTGATTTTGACGATTTACAAATACTGGCCACAAAATACATGACAAGAAGAATTGGGGCAGCACCAGCACCTGTTTTTGTCCACTTAAAGCCCCACCTGATACCTAAATAAGTTTTAAAGTTTAGAATGATGGAGTAGCCTACAGAGAGGGCTGGTGATGGTCACTATTGCAGTTAATCATATTCACATCTCTCTGACTGCTAGAAAAAAAATGCATTGGTCTTTTCAACGCTGTCATATGACACAGTGCTCAGGAGAAAAGATAATGCAGACAAGGGGGAAAAAAAAGAGAAAAAAAAGAAGAAAAAAAGAAGAAAAAAAAGAGAGAAAAAAAAGCCCCACCTGATAACATCCAACTGTTTTCTTCCTCCTCTTCTGTATTATCACGAAACAATGGGCCAAGCTGTGACCATACTTGGCTCGGTTACAGCTGTAATTGGTTTGAAGTGCAAAAATGCTAATATTAAACTTAGAAAGCTGGAAGCTTAAACCCTATTAAAATTCATGCAATTCATGGTGCAATAAATCTTTCTGATAATCAATGAGGAGTTTACGATCAAACTTATGATCAGTCTTCATAGCTCCAGCCCTGACATAAAACAAGCTGCCAATTTGTGATGATGTTAAGAGAAGAAGCTGGAATGATTCTGAATAGCAGCTATCCATGATACTGATAAGAGCTAGGGTGACATGCCTTTCTCTTGATTTGATTCTCTAACGATTTTTGGGGTGCTTATTCAATTTAAATTTTCGATTTTTTTTCTCCCACTTATAACACTAAATATTATGTTTTAGAGTCCCCAAAGTTCGAGTCTGGGTCAAGTCTTAAGTCTCCAAAGATCAATTCTGAGCCAAGTAGTAAGTCCCCAAAGTTTAAGTCTGAGTCATCTGCCATCCATAAATTGCAGCTGTCATCCATGGTGTAATCTTTTACGGCCCCTTTCACTACGCAGCCAAGATGGCGACCATTAGGATGAGTGTTTTACACTCAACTTTTTGACCAAGTGCACCAGCTGAGAAATTAAAGTGCTCTATGTTTTTCAATACTGTCAGAATTAACGCTGTCAGAGGGTCTTCTGAACATTTAGAAAACATACTTCATTTATCAACATTACATCCTGACTCATCCTGTGCTCTCTACTTTTAATGAGAGCTACATCAAGAAAATATGATTCAACTCTTCAATGCTGATTTTTTTTCATTGCTTCAAAGCATTTGTGCCTCTTTGATAATATCTCTTGTAATTTATCCAGTAAAGGCCAAACTAATTGGTGGCCACACTTTTGGATCCTAATGGAAGCTCCTGGAGACTCAGTTCTGAGTCTAACACCTGCTGGTGTGGAGTGCAGACTCCAGGCTGGGTCATGAGCTGACAGAGAGATTCTGTGCCAGGGGACACAGTCTGCTTCACACAAGTTCAGCAGGCCTGTTAGGAGCTGCACACACATGCATATTAACTCAGGCAGACAGGAGAGCAGAATAATTACAGTTCAGTATTACATCTGGGAAGACCTCATTAAATCTGTCTGCCTTTATCTCTCCGTTTCACTGCCACATTTTATCTCTATCTGCCTCTGTCCTCTGCCAAATCTCCTTTCATCCACTGCGCCCATGTCTCTCCCACTCGCGCTCTGTATACTTTCTACCCAACATCATACTTGTTCTCTGTCAGGTCCTCCCCGTCACTGCCATCTTCACTTGCATCATTCCTTATTATTTATTTTTCAGCCCCTTCCTTCTGCCTCTCTTTCTCATGTTCCCTCTCTCCACTTCCCTTTGCAATCAACTACTAATTAAAAGAAAGCATTGGTACGCCCTCTCTCTTTCCCCAGTGGTTGATATCTACAGGGACACACACATGTAAGAAACAGACACACACACACACATGCACACCTTGCAGAGCTCAGGCTGACAGTTGCAGAGTGCAGTGTCATGACCGTTGCCTAATTAACAGTTGGGTAAGAGCAGCTGCTGAGGAGTCACACCCAGCACCCTGTGCTGAAACCCTGTATTAGTCAGTATTTATTCTACTTGTCTTTGTTCTGTTCCAGATACGGCTAAAATGGTTCTTTGCGGCTGACAAACCACACAGTAACATAACTCTTCACACTTTAATGAGCCAAGCTTGGAAATGTAGGTACTCCCACCGGTACACTATTTGGCAATCATAACATAATGCAAACTTTCCAATTGTTTTTTGGTGACTTGCAATAGTGGAGTAGCAGCTGAGCTTCAATGGCACATAGTATGTTTCCATGTTCCAAGTGGGGAGGACTCCTCATTTAGTAAAATGAAGTGTAAGAAATAGGAACATATAAAACAGGCATGTGAATAATAATGTAAATCAAATGTTGTGACCTTCATTCTGTGGCTCCAGTTGTCTGTAACTTTACAGGAAGTAGTTTTTCAAGCAGTAAATAACATCAACATTATACTTGTATAAGTCAGCATATGCTCTGTAAAGGACCTTTTGAATCAATGTTGAATTGATGGAACCTCCAGTCAGACAGGAGGGAGACACAGAGACTCATGGGACTCTGGTTTAATCAGGTTGTCCCACATACAAGGTTGAAATGTAATTATTCAGCTCAGCTGTCTTCCCCTGTGTCAATATTAATTACTTACTTTGAGGGATTCAAACAAAGTCAAGCACAGTCAGTTGGTGGAAACAAAGGAGTGAGGCCTTCATGAATTCTAGCAACAAGACAGGCAGTTCTCAAGATGTGCCATCGCTCTTAGGGTTGTTCTTTTTAACCTGGGGAATCATAGTGAGCCATATCTAATAACTAGGGCTGGGCAACGATTAAAACTTTTAATTGTAATTAATCGCATGATTTCCCTGATTAATCATAATTAATCGCATTGTGAAATTGCCATAACATCTGTCATGCAAACACTAAATCAGTACTTGTTATACAGTAATAGTTAAATCACATATTTAGTGCAAATCAAATTTACAAAATGTAAATACAAAATTAAAGCTTATTGCCACTGTCAGGGCTTTAAAGTGATACTCTTGGATGGAACAAGTTGGGTCCTATCACAAGGTTTAGGGCAGAAATTACCCCTACAGCAGTGTTTTTGTGCAGCAGAAGCCCAGGGCGCTCGCACCAAACACCCCCTCCCTGCTCCTCTGCTGGTTTCCTCTGCACTCAGACGGGGCCAATTTTTACTTGACCAAAAACACAAATAAACGGACTCCCACCAAAAAATCTGATATTGGTCTGCATTCACGCTTTATTTAGAGAATTTTCAGCGCGTTACTTTCACACAAAAACACCGCTAAATAAGGTTGTAGTTCTCATCGTGTCTCTTCGTCCTGGCAGACTACCTGCGTTTGTTAATATCTGGCACGCTGTGCGCGCGGACTGATACACTAAGCGGCGAGTGCCTTTAAGTTCCGTGGCGTTGCCCCTCCTCTCCATGCTTGTTTTGGTTACTCATCGTGTTTTTCCGCCAATTTCACTTCCGGTTCCACCGCGGTCAGCAACAGACATTCACAAAATAAAAGCATGTGAGCAACATGCACTAATGTGCGATAAAATATTTAACGGCGTTAATAGATTGACGGGTTAACGCGAAAATAACGCGTTAACTTGCCCAGCACTACTAATAACATATTTAAATGTAGTTACTGCTAAAAAAAATGATATTGAAAAATGTTTAAACTTCTTTGGTCCATTTGTGGCACAGCGCTGAGTATTATTGCTGTTTTGGTCAGTCTTCCTCTTCAACCAAATCTAAAACCCTGTAAAATTTATACATGGACAGTTGCATGTATGAATAAAAACAACTTCATTTTAACATTTTCAATCCATTAACATCAACGGGGTAAAACAGGACTAGTACTCAGTTAAAAACCTGCACAACTGATGGCACCTCATCAGACTTAGGTGAGATGGTTCACTACAGTTAGGTTAGGTTACTTTATTTGTCCCCTGGGTAGATTTTTTTTGCAGCATAATGATGATGACAGCCATAAGTAGGGATGGTTACCTTTCACATTTGAAACCGTACAGTACCAATGCCCGATACCAGGCAATCAGTATCATTACTCAACGGTTGCAATTTTCAGTACTTTTTGTGTATTTATGTGGTAAATAACATTGTTAATGTAACTTTTTTCAATTTGACATATCTATTTCTCGTTGTTTCAACTTGCATTGCTGTGATCATGTCCAGCATTGATAATGGCCTACTCTTACACTCCTTCACAGTCACCAGGATGCATTTAGGTACCGAAACATGGTACCCTTTGATTTTGAGTGAATCAGTACTCAGTACTACAGACAGATATGATTGGTACCTATAAAAGTACTTAATTCGGTACCCATCCCTATCCAAAAGTTAGCTTTTTTACAGACTTAAGTTTTAAAAGCAAATAGTGTCTAGCCAAATATATACCACCCTTTACTTGTCATTTATAAATAACATAATATACATTTATAAAATCCAACTGCCTAATTCATGTACACGGACAACACAAACATGCAAGCTAAGGATCATATCAATTCAGAAAAAAAGGATTTACAAAGTAAAGAAAAATGTGATACGAAAAATTAACATGATGTAATCTGGTGTAATGCTGCAGCCCTGGTGCTATCAGGTTCCTCCTCTTATATGTTTAGTCAAACCAAAGACTTTACTTTTATGTCTGATGACACTGCTGAATTTCCTGCACACATGCTTTTTAAAAAAAGGATCACATCAGCTAATCTCACAGTGGGACTACATCTGTACACAAAGAGTTCAAAAAGTTTTCACAGAAGTATTTAACTCTCAATAGCTTCTGTTTCTGCTCTTACTTTGATGATGCAAACAGAAACATTCTCCAAATGTTCTCCCTCAGCTTCAAACCCAGCCACAGTCACCATCAGCTGACTTTGTATCAGCTGAGTGCGGTCACTGTAACAAGACTCCTTTGTCTTGCGGTGCACTGAACTGACATCAAATCTGCCAAATGGTTCTAACACACAAAAAAGGAAACACTCTTACACAACTACATCCACATATGCACAAACAGAAAAAAGAAACACTCAGTTGAGTGTGAGTGCACAAGCACACACACTCACTGTCCTCCCACAAAAGACCATTGTTTTTTATAAGAAGCCCTGATTAGCGCGTGGACCACACTCAGTCATATTGACCTGTGCTCATATAACTGTGCAGACTGAGAGAGGGAAGAAGTGGCTTAGAGCAAAAAAACCCAGCTTTCAATTTAGGGAGCATAGCAGAGGGAGGTAACAAAAAAAGAGTACAGAAAGAGGTAGGACGATTTGTTCAGTATGCAGAGCAACGTCTTATCAATAGTGCCATAACATAATGCTCTGGTGTGTGAGACAGTTTGTTTGTGAGGTCCTGGAGAGAAAACGATCGTATCCCTACTTTAAGACTTCTGTCATGCTTTAGTACAGAGTGCATGAGCAATGCGTGAGGTCATCATCTGGTGGTATTGATAGTTGTAAGGTGGGGATCATTTCAGAACCCACCTTTGCTTGCCCAAAATTGAGGAGTCTTTTCAAACAAAACCTCATCTTACTGGGTTTATTTTCTTTTCTTTTTTTTGTTCCAACCCCATTCTTGAATATTAAATCAACTGTTAAAGCATTTTTAAACGATCTGGTTGAGCAATGGGTTGACCATTTGCATCATACTCTGTAAACTGAGCATAATTTGCTGCAGATTGCAAACATACAACGAACTTAGCATTAGCACCCTGTGGCTTAAGTGTCATCAGTGTGCACAAATTTGAAACAACAGCCACTTTCAATATGTTAAATATACATGAAATATCATCGTATTAAGAGCAGTAGAGCTATGTTCAATGCTTTGGATTCAGAACAACATGCAAAAACAAATTGTGCACAAAATACGACACATTTTCATAAGATAGAGTAAAAGACTTCAGTGTACAAGCTACAAACTTCTGAAAAGGAAAGATGAATGTATTCAGAAGAGCTAATAGGGTTGAGAAAGATTACAGGGTAGTTGAATTCTTCTCTTTAAACAATTGTCTTTGCAGCAAAGAGAAGAGCAGAGAAGTTTGAAAACTCGAGTATTAGGACACACACACAGACAAAGACCGAAATCCAACCCGGGTTTTACATCAGGGGCTGCTTCGTTTGGAGGATGCATCTCAAATCCAGCTGCATCAAAGCGCAACAAAGCTGTCTCATTTTGAAGCCTCTTTCAGATGCTGCCAATAAATATGTCCTTTTCCACCAAAGATTCAATTGTTGTATTCTTCAGGGCGCAACCTATTGCAAGTTTTAGTGATCCACATTATGTGAAATGTTGGATTGTCCAGCAAATAAGGACGCTTTGACATGGAAGTGTTTGATTTTAATCAATTGCGATTGCGATTGCGATTGCGACAATGATGCAGCCCTACTTAATAGGCCACCATTTAAGCATTAGCATAGACTGTATATAGATGAGGTGGCTTTGCCTGAGAGTCTGATCTCTTCTTGGCTCTCCCCCCTACGCATTTTACCTGTCCCCTTAAAACAAAACAATAAAAATATGGCAGCTGTCAATCATTGTTAAATGTGACGTAAAACCATGATTTTAACTTCTAATAGCTAATAAAAACAAAACTTTAAAGAAAGAAGAGGACTTGAATACAAGGCAGTCCAATAATATCTACATATTACCACAACAATTGGATGTGAGAAACATTTCTTCAAGGTGTATTTATTTTTTTTAAGTTTAACCACATCTTATCTGAAATGACTGGAGAGATGGGTTTTTTGACCTATACTGCAGGCAGCCACCAGGAGGGGGCAGTTTTTGTGTTGACCTAACTTCAAGCCGAGCAAGCTGTCTTCCTTTCTTTTAGTCTATGAGCAGGAGACATTTAGTTGGTTGGTCAGCTACCTGTTGCTAAGCTATATGTGTGGCGCTGTGTGAAACGACACCTGGGAATGAAAAAAAAAAATCGTCAGTTTGAATTTTGTTTGGACACAGAAGACGTTTGCTTTTCTGCGTGAATCCCTTGAAGGTTGTAGCCCCTGATTTAGAATACATCTTTAATTCCAATTATATGGATACTTCTAAGGAAAGAAAACAATACCAAAGACAGAATTACATTAGGTGTAGGGCTGGGTATTGCTAGGAACTTCAAAATTTGATTTTGATTCTTTAGGTTGCGATTCAATTCCTTATCAATTTGATTTGATATTGATTTAAATGGTTCGAAGTGTTTAAAAAAGAAGAAAAAAAGGGAACCATCCTTCATTGGGTCAGTGTGTATTTGTGTTTACTTTGATCAAGCTTTGATTATTTGGCGTCCTGCTGCCAAATTACAAGATGCAAACAGGGTTCAAACACTCTTCTTACCCACTGTTATCAGAGATTTCTTGGAAGCGCTGGCCAACACATGCACACACACAAACACAGCTATCATGAGACGTTCCCTTGCTGTTATTTCACAGCTCACTGAGGCAGCCAATCAAATCATTCCGCTGATGAGCACGCCCACGGCTATATTTAACCAATGAAGGATGACGATCTGGCTGACGGATTGCTCTCGATGACCAGTTACAGAGTGTCTCTTCATGCAAGACTTGAGTTGGTGCCAACATGAGTCCCTCACTCCATCTCTGTCTAACCCCCTCTCTTTTTTTTCCTTCCCTGTTTTCTCTCCATGTGTCTCACCGTCCCAGAGGAAGGCTAATAATTATCAAGGAGAGCAGAGTCCAGAGGAGGGGCACCCTTTGCACCCTGTCCTTGTTTCTCTTTGTCACTTCCCCTGGCTTGCTTAATAAGTGAGAATATGTTCTCTCACTTGCCAATCTCTCTCCTCTTGCTCAAAATGGCTTCCCTTCCTTCCTCTTACCTCCCCGGCCTCATTCACACTCATCCCCCCTCTACCCTCTTCTCTTCTGTTTCTTTTCACACTCCCACTTCAATTGAATTTTTCCTCCCTGGCTGCTTCTGCTGGGTGTCCCTCTCATTCTTCTTTCTCTTTTCTCCTCCTCTAGCTTCAGTAGTCTCACCTCTCTCTTCATCACCACTTTATGAAGTTCTGCCCTTTCTTTCTCCACATTGCTTCTCTCTATCTTTTTTAATGCACCAGGCGCTGATTTTCCTTCATTAAAACTCCCTCTCTGTGTCCCCCGATCTACCACCCCCTCTCCTCAGCCTTTCTGCACAGAGCACCACCACCTTTTTTCTTCCATCCTACTCCCCTTCCCCCTTTTATTCTCCTCTTCTGAGGCTTAAACCTAATTATCTCCTGTTCTAGACAAGCCCCCCCACACACACTCACTCACTCACACACACGGTGGGAAAAGCCTGTGGGAAGCAGTGCAGCCGTGAGGGACGGATAGCGTTTGTTCTCCCTTCGGCCGGTCGCCTCCAATCATGTCAGCGTCGCATAAACACACACATACTTTGTATGAGAGGAAAGCCAGAGATGAAGTAATGGAGGACAGGCTGAGAAGTTTTTTTTTATCTTTCTTTCATAGGAACTGCTTTACTAAAAAGACCTACGACTAAATCATTTGACGAAACACATGAAAATACTGGTAAAGTGTAAGAACGATTCATATTTAACATGTACAAACAAGGGCTGCAGGATAAATTATCAACCTGTGATAGATTTTTTTTTCCATTTATTATTCTGATGATAAAACTTGAACCAATAATAAAAAGTGGATTAAAGCTTCTTTAATTCACATATTGTAACTCACCTGTTCAGATACAGTAGATGGTAGTAGGAAATTCACTAATACATGCACAGAAGAAGAACAAGAACAGCTGCAACAAACTGTGAACTCTGGTAGGGATGTTTTACTTTCTTTCAGTGGAGGATATATGATTTAATTTGCAAAGCACGTCTCAAAACTATTTAAGGAAAAGGGGACAAAAAAGTCCTCATGTTTTAGCACCACAAACCTTTAAAGCAGGGCTATTCAACTAGAAATGTGGTCGCAAGGAGGACAAGAGCTGGGCCACACATTTACAGCATCAAAGTTAAGCTGCTGTGGTCCTCTCCTCAGCTATGCCAGCCTGCTTTATTGTAGTGCAGCTCCAGTTGTGAGATGCAGTCAAACTCTGAATTTTAGCGGCCCCGTCAAGAGATCCCTCGGGAAAGTTTGTCTGAAACGCTGCATGTTTTTCAGTATGGTGTCTTCAGACTCAATAAACTTTTAACATTGCATCACACTTGTTGCAGAGCTAACACCTTGTTTTTTGGATTGGGTGATAAAATAAAGAGACATGCTATTTTCACCTGTGCAAGACTGCTGATGTGAACTTTTCAAACGCACCTGCTCAGTGACGCAATGCATTGGGTTAGTTGCTAGGTTACGACAGGTATTGCAGTCAATATCTGTAATAATGTTGTAATTTTTGTAAGAACTTCTCAGTGTTGGTAAAGATGTTTTTCTCATCAAAACAAATCCCAATCACTTGGCAGCTGCTCTCAGGTCACTCAGGGGCTGCTTATAGGTTGCATGTGGTCTGTGGGCTGCTAAATGAATAGAGCTGCTTTAAGTCACCTCAAAAGTTGTCATCACAATGTACTGAAGAAATACAAAGTAGCAGTGGCTGCAGACTGCTTAGCCCCAAAAAGTGGTTAACTACCTGGAGCCAATCCATCAGGCATTTTTGAACAACAGAAAGTTTACCAAGGATAACCTAAAAGCTAAAACAGAACTTCATGAACCACCTTCTTCTGGGCTTTCAAAGCTGATGGTGTATTTTAAGCCCGTATCATCAGCAGTTGTTAGCTTACCTACTCTAGTAATATGAAATCTGCACATATCAACTGTCAGCTTGACATTAAAGGCAGTGACAGGTTTTACCAAACGTATGGACTTCTTTTGATAGTTCAGTGAGCGTGCTAGGTTTGACAGCCTGGAGGCTGGATGAAGATCTGCACATGAAAAAAACACAAATGCATGCACAGGAGAGTATCAAGGCTTAGCACATGAGTATACTACTATTAAATTAGCAGCGCTCCTTGATGTTTAAAAAAATATATGGTTGAGCTTGAATTGGTAGGTATGTTTGTCAGAATGAAAAGTAAACAGTTGGGTAAGGTAATCAGCATCTAAACAGGGGGGGGGGGGCAGGACCCAGGCAGAAGGATCTTGTTTCAACCTAAACTGCAAGCAGAATTCATGTTAGCTGAGCATCTACTGAACACACTGAAGACAAAGTGAGCAGGAGTCTGCAGGAGTGATCATCTTGGAATTTCTGTCCTCATTCAGCTTTTCTGCCTTTCTGCACTTTTCACATGACATCCCTTTAAACACAACTGAAGCTGAAGTCCCAGTTTTTAAACACTCTATTATCACCACTATTTGATTTACATTGCCCTGACTAAAACCTCCCTATTAAAACTGGAAAAGTGTTTCATTTGTACTCATTTGACAATATTCTAAAAATTCCACTGAATTTGACTGAATACACTGTTTAATTTCTGTCCCTGGCATCACTTTATCAATTTAGAACTTCTTACTAATGTCAAGGGTCAAGGTGATTAAAAGCTTTTGAAGAATGTTCCTTGGTTGTAGATGAGTCATTTTTCTGTCCTAATCTCCCCCTGTTCCTACCCTCAGGAGTGCATGTAGTACACATTTTAAAATACAAGTATGAGCAAGATGATATTTATCTCACTGGAATCAGTCATCAAGAGAAGCCTGCTCAGTTAATGTACAATCCTGTTCTCATCATGGCTGCATATTGATCAGGAGGATGGGTTTCTACTCAGCAGCATTAAGTACAGTCTTTTACAACAGCATTTAGTCTATCATTACAATTTGTACAGTATTCATAAAATATCAACTCATAAGAATAACTAGGGAAAAGCACCCCAATTACTAAAAAAAATGAAAATAATAATAATAATAATGATCACATGAAATTCCATGAAGGTGGACAATCAACACATTTGGCTACAGAAGAGCTGATAGAATGGTGGATGTAAATCAAAGATCTTAGTTAATATTTCAACCAAACTAGGGTGACAGCAAGGCAATAAAGTGGTCAGCTCCATTGCCAAACAACACCAAAGCTCGAAGTCTGAACCATGGACTGTAAATAGCAGTTTGCATGTCCTTCTCATGTCTTTTCAGGTCATGCCTGTCAGGCTCTCCATCTTCCCCTCAAAGTCCAATGAGATGCTTGTTAAGGTTTACTGGTGACTCTAAATTGCCTGTAGGTGTGGATGTGAGCTCAAATGGTTTTCTGTCTGAAGGTGTCAGCCCTGTGACTGACTGCCTTTCCAGGGAGTGTCGGCCTCTTGGTCAATGCAAAGTGGGATTAGCTCTATCTGCCTTGGTCCCTCTACAAACAGGAGTTGGAATGAAGGCTGTACTATGAGAACAGTTACAACTGACACTACATTGTTTCAATGGGTACAAAAACATGGTCTTAGACATATGGATGATTGAGTTGTCATTTTGACTTTGTTTCATTTAGCTCTGACTTTGCTACCCCTGCCTGTGGACAGCTAATGAAGAACATATGACTCTCAGTGTCAGTATCAGGGACCATCACCAGGCAACAAGACCAAGCCAATAGGCTGACCATGAGGTGTTACACAGCTGCTTTCATTAAGGACATGAAAAATAATAACTAGGCACTCATTCTAACGATTACAATGGGGTTCCCAAACTTCAGCCCAGGATCCCTAAAATATGATGCCAGAGACTGGCAACTCCCACTGTCCCTCCAAATAATCAAAAAATCCAACACATAAGAACACAGCAGTCAAACAATGACTGTTTCCTGTGCTGCTGTTAACCTGCCTGCTGAAACTGATGCTGTTGTCCATCTGCCATAACCCAAGGAGTCATTCTTTTAATGAAAAAATACAAAGGATGCAGTTTATTTCTTATGTGTCCCATGATCCCCTGGGGTGGTCCAGACTCTATCTTTGGGAGTTACAGATTTAAAGAAGATATTTGAATTAACTCTTTCAACACCACGTTTCTACTATTAGTGTTCAGGAAAACTGACTGTAGCCAAATGTTGCCAGAAAGCTCCATATGCAGTTCCTACATTATACATATCCATCTCAAATCACTTGATTTACATGTAGAGTAAAGTTCACATCAGTTGGTTTATTAGCTTAGACAACAACAAAACATATCATCAGTCTTAAATGTCAAATGGAAAAAAATCTGTTCAATAATTATCATATTGGTTTGTTGGCTTTTTTTCTTGGAAAATATGTAAAAAAAAAAAAAAAAAAAGTAAATCCATCTTCTACTGAAAGCCATCACTTTTAATGCCCACATACGTTTGTTAACAATGTCGTTAACCACCTGATCCTTTGTCCAAGCACTTCAAATTCAGGCCTGGTTATTATCAGTTGGAAAATAAATGAGAAAGTATTCATGAAAATAAACGTCTTTTCTCCATTACTCAGAAGAAATCACACCGTACAGCAAACAATTTGACACAAAATAAGCTGAAATGTTTGGACAGCTCCACATAAACACCGAAAATTGATTGTTCTAAAAGGGGTCCAGCTCACTCTCAGAGCAGCATGTTCGAAACCGACCACCAGTGCACAGTCAAAATAAATGAATTTGACTTTCTAATTTCATTTCTTGGATCATGTCATTGGTGGTGTCTATGTTTCTTTTGCTGGTAAGTGTGGATATTAGGCACCCGTGAATATTCAGAGCCCTCTGGAGTTGTTTTCTTCATCTGTAATCCCTGAATATTGTCAACTAAACTGGAAAGCAGAAAATAGTTTACCATAAACTCTCATCAACAGGATCAAGTGTCCTTGGTTTTCCCCCCAGGGATTAAGTAAGCCACTAGTGTTCAATTTGGGAAATATAATTCAGGAATTCAACACCCAGTCCCTAATGTGACTAAAATGTTTGCTTTTGATAATGTGACCTTTTCACCAATCATCCCACTTTGACTGCTTGGTTATCTTAAAAAGTCTGTTTGATATGACTCTGTCTCTTTTAATAAAGCCTCCAAACTCACATCATAGAAACTCCTCCAGCACCATGAAGATTATTTTTAAGTGAGTCTTAACCATTTTTTAAAAACACATGATCAAAACACTTCTCAGTTATATCATGATATAATTGCAAAGAAAAGCATGCAGCTTTGTGTTATCTGTGTTTTAAAAAAAGAGCTTGCAGACTTATTCAAAGCAGTTTGACTTATTAGTTTTATATTAAAGGATATTGAAAAGACTCCTTCCATTGAAGCAGAGCTTTTAAAGGCAGCAAGAAAACAATGTGCACATAATTAGCTAAAGTACAAAGTGCTGCAGACGGCTGCACTACAACCCAACACCAAGCACAACTTTAAATCCTTTCCTTCTCTTGATCAGCAGCTGTAGCAGGCTGCACTTTTTTTGGTTTGTGCTGAATTATATAGTATTAAAAAAAGGAAGTTAAATGATTTTTCTCACACAGTGAGCACTGCTGGAGAGGTCAGTTTGCCAGCTGGGCAACGAGAGGACCTTTGCACACGTCTAAACACACACAGGCGCCATAAACAGATGGTGTCACACACAAACACACACCCAGCTCCATGCAGGAGAAAGAGATATGTTGTTCACACATGAACGAGTCCCAGAGGGTGCAGGCCTAAACCTTACGCTCACGACAGGACACCACATACATATGTGCACCCGAGTCATTCACATCTTTGTCGTACAAAGTACTTTCCCCTCAGATCCTGTACGTCTGCACAGTCATACTGTCATTTTCTTCTGCTTCATTGTTTCTTCCTCCTGTTTGCGCAAACAGTTCTGCATTGCACTTAGAGTAACAGAAACTGTTATTACTTAATAACTTACTTCTCCATACACAACTGTACTCCACTCACCACACTGCTCTCTTTGTTGAGCATTCACACAGAGAACACCAGTCCTCACAACAGATTTTCCATTCCTGCTCTATCACCAGTAATTTATCATAATACGTGTTATCAGAGATATTATTGTCTCATAAAACATGATGTGTGTTTCCGAAGAAAGTTATTAAAGACAAAACACAGAACGTCAGGAAATGTTTCAAATGTGATTCCTTGAAGATGAGATCTAGCCTCGCAAGCTTGATATTGTCTGTTGCAGGCACGGTGTCAGTATTTTTCCACTGTATCGCACAGACTTCTAAGAGACTCCTTAATTCGATTCACTGACACCACATGCACAGCTGCGACCAACCCTGCCACTCAATATACACACCATCTAGCCTAAATCTTAATCTAATCCACCCATCTCTGTCTGAAAACACTAACACACACACAGTCTCTCTATCTCTCTTAGACACACACAGAACTGGTCACTTGAGCACGCCCCAGATGTTCAAAGTGCTGTGAAAAGAAAATGCAGTCAGGGTTTTCCACTCCTCTGATGCGGTTCAGGAAATAGCAGAGCGTCTCTGAACAGGAACATTAAGGGTTCCCCGGCAGGGCGCTGTCCACCACATCAAAAGCAGCTTCCCTCTCTGTAATAACGACATTCTCCGTGGGGCAGTACAATGAAATACACGTACATATTGTCAGGAAAATATACGTCTGTTTTACCCTGTGTCAGCAATTATTCAAGTAAGGAGGATATATATTTTTGCAAACACAGAGTTGACCCTCCTGTATAAATTTCTGAGAGTGTCTGGCTGCTTTAAAGCCTCTGATATTGCAACAATACATCATGAGGGCCGGCGCACCTTATCATGAGGAAATATTGTGGAGGCATATTGTATCACCCTGCTCTTCATCCTGAGAGAGAGCAGCCTCTGTGAGGCATTCAGAATGTTTTAAATAAAACATCTGATTAATTTTAAAATTTAACAGGCAATGTTGTCTGCCAGATGCACTTTCATCAATTCATTAATTAGCATAAGTAAGAATAGCTTGTAGACAGTAATCAGTCGACAGAAACACGGAGGTGGCAGGGCTGAATTCAAAAAACAAAAGGAGCCAAATAAGAAATGAGAGAATACTGCTTTCTCTTTCTTTGTGATGAAAAATACTCACAATTTCATGGGTTTACCTTTTAACTACAGAAACAAACTATAATCTCCAACATCATACTGCCTAACCCTTATAGAAGCACCTCATAACATCTATCCGCATCATATCAATGTGCCACTTACAACAGTCTCCAGAGGGTCCAGTAATTTCAAAGGTTACTGCCCTCTACACTAATTTAATGATCTCACAGGAAGTGATGGTCAGTCAGTGTGCAGAACGCACTGTGCAATGGAAATGACCATTAACAGCTGAGAAATGGGCTCATCTGGATCCGTTGAATCATGTCCTCATGTGATATGTCACTGTGCAGCCACAACCAAAGCCTATTATCAGCTGAAACAGGCCTCAGTGAAAACGACACAGCAGAGGAGATTGAGAAAAAACATATGTCATGACAGGATTACCAATGACATTACAGAAAAAAGGGGCAGGGGCAGGATGGGGGCTAAGTGTACTGTTGATTCAACAGCTGATGTGCAGCTGATCTTGAGGGCCACAGTAAATCCTATAGTAATGTGATATATTAAAGGATTAGTTAAATAAATACAAAAATACTTTTAAATTATGAGAAGATTCTACATAGAGCAGCACATGTACTATGAAGAGTGACTATAAGGACATTATTATGTAACCATAGAGGCAAAATAAGACATTTTTAATCAAGTCTATAAAATTACTACCAAAGGAACACATTTACTCCCTGCAGAAGAGGCTGTTCATCATGGTGATATCAGACTGACCCCAGGTTAGTACACAGGCTTTCACAGACACACACCCAGCAGGCTACATGGTCTTCATACAGGGTGTAACAGACCACAGGAGCCAGTGATGACACAGGTAACACAAAGAGTTCCCTTATTACTAAAACAAAAAAGCATTAGATGCCTAGCTCTTTGCTACTCTAAGTCTTAGGTTTCTGTCTCCTTTAGTGCCACAAAAAATAAATCCTGAATAGTTTCAGTTAAACGGAAAACTCTCACATCTGATAAGCTGAATTTTTGGCTTTTTTGGGATAAATGACTCAACAGAGAAACAGCCTGACTGATTCATTTTCTGTCGATCAGCTGAAGAACTAATGGATTGATTGTTTCAGCTTGATAAAAATAGCAGGATTCAGTAACACTGGAGTGAAACGGAAGGATCTGGTCATCAAAGCATATGACTGAAGTCCTGCAGGGAGTTGTAGTCACCAAACACATTGAAATGATCATAGTTTGTTGTTTCTGTGAAGGTGGGCAATAAAAACGAATATCTCAGTTGAGTCAAATTAAGTCCTGATTTTAAAAGTGTTTCACTTTAAAAAGGAAAAAAAAAGCTTTGTCAGTGTATGTCATTTTAAAGAGCATTAGCATGGTATCTCCACATGTCTGCTAACCTCTGCCCCTCAGATCACTAAATCACTGAGGTGAGAACAGGAGAGGAGAATCCCACCTGAGGCCCTCTTATCCTGCCCTCAGGTATTCATATCAGTCACTGTGTCCCAAACTTCCCTCCTTCCAAATTACATTTTCTGACATCAATCCTGGTTAATGAGCTCTTTCTGTTACAATGCTTGGGATAAAACCACACCTTAAATTTGGACAATAGATAAATCACTGGAAGATCAAACGTGCTAAGGCAACCACTACATCCGACATGTACTACAGCAAATCACTGCACCTGCATCATCCTTTCTCCACACCCAGCTTGATCCATGTTTCCACCCACACAGAGCAACATCAGATGTTGTTTGAGGGTTGAAAGAGTAAAGCTTGGGCGGATGCTTGACAGGGCCTGCTAGGGTTAAAGTCTGGGGCACTACAGGGTCAACGACTTGCCTTTTTCCAGGAATATGGCACCAAATCGAGGTGTGATCGTGATGCGGCTACACTCTACACTAGAACCAAGTGTAAAATTTCTGTGTGTGTGTGTGTAATGTGTGAAAGAACCAGAAAGAAAGAGTGACAGAGACACACACACATACACTATAGGGTTATTAGACCGTGCTTATTTGAGACTTACTTCATCTGTTTGACGATGGTGCTTTTCCCTGACTCTCCAGCCCCTAAGGGATAAGAGACAAGAGGACAATGTAAACAGGGTGTGTGTGAGTGTGTGTGTGAGTGTGTGTGTGTGTGTGATAGAGAGAGGAGAGAGCACAACACACAGTGAGATAGAGGATGGGGGTGGGAGAGAGATAGAAAAAGAAAAAGAAAGGGGAGAATCAGCCTTTTTAAAAACCTGTAAGTGAATAAAGGCAGCAGCAGAAGGGTGGAGACAAAAAAGATGGAGCAAGTGGCTGCACCCTTTCTTCCTCAACCCCATCCTTTTCACGCTCTCCTTCCATCCCCCACTAAGTCAGACACTAGAAATGCTAACTTCTCTCAAAGATCAAATGATTAAACCTCCCAGCACAAACACATGAAGCTGAGCTGCCTGTGCTTGGCCTTCCATCGCTGCATTCTGCCATTTTTACTGGACTCCTCCTGCAGTAATCACCTGTGATAGTTCTCACCTTTTACCCAAAAAGCCTGTGTGCCCTGAACGTTTTTCCACCTGCAACACACTCGATGGATACAATCCTGTTGTGGCAGGTGGTTTCAAAGTGATGCAATAACAGGGCAGGGTGTGTTTCTGTGTAGTGATCAAGCTAATCGATCTAAATGTTGGATTGTTGTGTATGAAAAAAAATGTTAATACGCTTTTAATCGATGTCATGTCTTCTTTTTCACATCCTCCATCACTATAATCAGTGCTGATCGTCTCTTACCAGCCGCCCACCCCTGTCACCACACCTTGCAGCCCTCTAAGCCTCTCTTCACTCAATCCTGGATCTACAGGCCCCACAGCGGGGGATTCATCAGGCGTCTCTTACCGAGCAGCAGCAGTTTCACATCTTTGGCCGCAGTAAGACCGTCCTCCTTGAGGTTTTTCTCGATGGCTTTGCTCCGGTCCAAAGCCGCCCTCTCCTCTGCGCTCAGAGTACATCCCATGGTTAGAGAACACAGCTTGATAGCGTTACCGATACCGGGATCCACGGCAGAAAGATAAAAGAACACACAGGTGGATGCAATGAAACTTGTGCGAGGAAATAAGGCTGCTTGCAAATCCTCTTCTTCCTTCTTGGTTAATTTCCGTCTTCTTTTCCTGCGCTATGCTCTCGATCCCTCTGTGATCCCTCTGTCTTTCTTTCGCTCTCTGGGCAGCTCCCTCTCTCGCTCTCAAGCCGGGGACTCGGCACCGTTAAGCATTTAAACACTCGGTTTGGTCCACAGAGCAGAAACACCACGATGTAGCCACCGCAGTTGTTCGTTTCGCAAGCGTGGTCTCGGCGCTTTTCTGTCCGTCCGGTTCTCCAGCAGTCTTCTCGTTTTCCTGTAGGTAGGCTAAATCACGGTAACGGTTCTCTTCTCTTCCAATAGTCGGTAGTAAGTGTTAATGGGCGGAGGTGTGCAGCGCTCGCATCGTTTGGTTCCAGCACGACGTTCACACAGCGGCTCACACTGCGCTTTACTCCGTTTGGCTCCTCCGTGGCGGGTGGCGGGGACTCGCTTTGCAACGCTACTGCCTCCCGGTTGCTCCGGTAGAGGTTCGGTTGTTCGTCAGATCATTCGTTCAATTGCAGGTTGGTGACGTCAGAACCGTGAGGAAAGGAATTGGTGAGGGAGGGAGAGCAGATCCTACTCCCAGTGGCGCAGCCTGGCGGTGCACTTATACCTCCACAGTTGAGAACCAGGGTCAGTTTTTTACATCAAATGTAAGGGCTCACGTGTTCAATGAGTTTCAAAGCCAAAAAGTGAAGAATTATGGAGGTTCTAGCCGACAAGCGCCAATCCATAAGGCACGTGACCAAGCATTGTTTGCTCAGTGTATAGATCTTTGCGCACGTGGCCAAAACAATCACACCTCACTGTGTGCAGTGAATAGTCGGGAAATTATGCTGTTGCTTATTTATTTGGTTTATTTTTTTAATTTTTAATTTTTTTTCTAAATGATGTTCTTATGGGAAAGTTCACATATCTGAATCAGAGAGTTTTGCAATAACGGTCCACTTCCCGGAAACTTCGCAGAGCCCTCAGTGACACCAAGTGACCTTGTTTGCTCAGTTTCTATAGAGATAAGCTTCACACGGGTTTTTCACTTTCTATCATGTGGCCCGTGAAAGAGAATTTGGTCACGTGCAGCGGAAGCTCTGCTGTACCTGGTTACTCCTCTGCTGTTCACCTTATTAATTCTCATTATGTAGTTTGAATGAACTTCTGTATTGCTTCAATTTGAACAGGCTGTCTAAAATCTGGCAGTGATTGTCGTTATAGAATTGTTGCAGCAAAGGACAGGGGGATCTTTTTCTCCTTTTACGACCAGATGTCCTGTCTGTTTTGTATTATCACAATTGGCAAAAAGCAAATGTCTGGTAACATAAAGTAACACTGGTAGAGACAACAAAGACTGTTAAGAAACAACAATCCTACAGCCAGCTTTTTGACTGTAATGGATACATCACTATGTCTCAACATCAGTCAAAAGTGGAATGTCAAATGTTTCACATTTGAATTTTCAAGAACCCAATTTCATCATCGTGATATTTTTCCCATAAATATCTGTTAAAAATGTGGGGAAAATGTATTCTACCCCCTTTAAGATTCACTATTCACAGATTTTTTAAATGTCTGTTCTCATGAAATAATCCCCCCCTTTTTTTCAGGAACATCATTGCTAATTGTCAAAAAGCTGTGGTAAGAATCATTTCTCAATTGTCACCCTTTAAAAGAAATCTGCATTGAAAGAATGCACATTTGCTAAAAACTATACTAAAAAATTTGCCAAGATTGCCCTGTTTATTGAATGTAATACAAAATAATATACTACATACAAAATTACATTGACATGTTTTTTGTGGATTTCCTTTAACCATTCAAGAAATTTCCCAGTTTCAAAAGACAAAGTTTTCCGCTTATGTTACTTTGATGGGACAGGCTTTGAAGGGTTAAATAGTATTTGTAGGAGCAGAGAACAGATTGAGACAGTGATTCTGTTCACTCTCCAGAGTTGCAAACCGAACCCCTGAGGACTTCAGCCTACTTTTGTTGCTTGTTCACCCTCATGAGGTCGCGTCTGCAGGGACTTGATCCTGCATAGCTTTATGAGCAGCTGACAGTCAGGCCCACAGAATACAACAGGGGATATCATTTTTGTGACATAATGTAGTGTGAAGTATAAGCTCTGTTATGTCTTCAGTACTGATTCATAAAGCAACTGTTTTACAAGTGAATCAAATGTGTTTTTTTTTTCAAAGGTTAAGAGTATGTAATGATGAGATGTGTATCTTTCCATCACAAGGTTTGAAATAGTGGATTCCATCTGTACAGTTTTCAGGAGAAGAAAATTGATCCCACCATCTGCTCCAGCTATAATAAGAACTAGAAGTGGGGAATAAAGTTGTAGATTTGCAGCAAGCCGCTCCACACAATGTCACTCAAAGCTAAGCCTGCTTGCCACGAAAAACCATGCAACACCATGCCACAACATCAGAGTGACACTGGATGATTTGGGTGAACTACTGCAGTGAAACACTGAAATACTGTGGTGTGTGCAGACTTTTTGTAGGGCAGGGGAGAAAGAGAAAAAACAACAACACACAAACATAGATGGCACTAGGTTAATGGTAAATGGGTTGTGAAAGGTCAAATGAAAAAAGGCAAACTTTAACAACATGGGTCAGCATCATTCAATAGTGCCATCATCATCAATACTTTGTGCATGAGTAAAACATCTGCATTATGCAGTCAGCTGATTTTACCATTTAGTAACACTAATAATACTAGGTGCAACTATGAATTCTGGATAAACAAATTAAGAAAGAAACAAAGAATATGAAACAGAAAGGGGAAAGACACTTAGCACCAACACTACAGCCTCTGCAAGGATTTATAGTATATGATGCTCTTGTCAGTCATTGCCTCAAGGAGCAATAAGAGGTAGATGTGACCGTTGGTTTCTCAAAGGGCTTATCACTTTGTGAGCATTATGATTTTGAACATGTAGCTGGCTCCTTTTGTAAATGCAAGATCCAATAATGTTAGCAGACACAGTGCTCTTGGCAGAAGCCTCACCAGGACTGTTTGCTGTCTGTTGTCAGAAACCTGAAAAAAATTTAAAAAAAAATCTGGTTTTCATTTGCTGCTTGTTTTCAAGCCTTTTATTCTGTTGCCAACATTTGAGGAAAGCTTAACATCATGTTCATCATGTATGATCAAGCACCACAAATGTTTTCATGTTGGCATTTTAAATTTTGCAAGTGAGTCTGTGTTATCACATTACTGAGACGCCCACAGAGCAAAATAAGTAAATAACTCCAAAGATTTCTGTGATGAAATGATTGAAAGACAGGATGTATTGTTGTCACAGTAATGGAAAAAAACACTATACATTTTTTTTTCACAGATTTAAATCATATCTCCTCATCAGTTCAACATCCTGCATGCCTTCCTTCTCTATCTCTTTAAAATAAAAAGCCCTTTCTACACTGTGGCGTTAAACTCTAAAACTCAGTTTTTGTTCAATTTTGTTTGTTTTTTATCTTCTCACATGTTTTTACACCTAATTTCTGAGATATAACAGAGGGGAGGAAATATGTAGTCTCTACACACACCTTTCACTTTGGCCCATGCAGAGGCTTTGGGTTTAGATATCACAGCTAATATCAGATCCCCATGATGAAACCACAGGCAGCTGTTTCCTGCAAACACCCTCACACATGCTGAGTGAATGCTGCCCTGCCCATCTCTAAATGGCCGTTAGCCAGAAAGAACAAGTGACTGGCGCTGGAAGTCAAACATTTGCTGAGAGGAATACAGCAGCAACATCCTAGTGTGTTTAAGAGAAAGATGTTTTATGGGCTCCCTACTGACGTAAATGCAAATTTCTTTAACAAAAAGAGAAAAAAAACTCTCATAAATCCTTGGCAATTTGTGGATGAGAGCACCACCTGTTTATAAGTCCACAGTGAGTGTTGTCTCTCTGATATGAGCTTTATGCATAAACTGCACCGTCAGGAGTTATCCACAGTGAAACACATAAAAAGCTGCACTCATCAGGCTGTCTACAGCAGCTGGCTTCCAGTTGGACAGTTAACACCTTCAGCTTTATCTCTATGTACACTGTGAGGGTTCATGTGTGTTTTCCCCATTAAAGCTGCACAACACTCATCCACCTGTTCTGCAAATAAGATATGAGCTCAATTAAAGACGGCTGCATACGCAAGCTAATCTCAGTAATAAAACAAAAATCAGCACTCGTTTTTTCTTGAGTCCTGAGTCCTAAGCTGCGCTGCATTTTGAAAATATAGTGAAGAGGAGCTAAAACATTTTTAGTAACAAGCACAACTTTGAGTTTTCATGTTGGTTGTTAGATCAAAAGTGCAAAATACGTATTTCATCAGAGAGTCTGCAGTAGAGAGCTGTAAAAACGCTGTACATCAGATAGATTTATTCATGAAAATAACAACACCAACCCCCTTTCATGAAAAAACAGAGGGGGAAACAGCCAGATATTTTTAATATTATAAATTATATCCAGAGATGGGGAAAGAAAGAAAGAAAGAAAGAAAGAAAGAAAGAAAGAAAGAAAGAAAGAAAGAAAGAAAGAAAGAAAGAAAGAAAGAAAGAAAGAAAGAAAGAAAGAAAGAAAGAAAGAAAGGAAGGAAAGAAACAAAGAAAGAAAGAAACAAACAAACAAGAAAGAAACAAAGAAAATATTCCCAATGGATTCAAATTCTGGGGTTCAGAATTGTCTAACCAATCAGAGTAGGCAGTCAAAAGATGAAATTAACTCATATAAAACCTGGCATAGACTTACGGAGTCATCAACCTCAGCCATTCCCCTCCTAATCTTTAGTAAAAAGGGTGCAGGACTTTGCTCACTGATGGACTGAATCCTCTCTTATGGATTGCCTTGTTCTGTGAAAAAGATGTGTGAGGCTCCTGGATCGGATTAAAGGAGACTGTGGCAACCTCATGCCTGCCGGGACTCTAGTGAGTGCACTTTTCCTCTTTATTCCTTGCTAAATGAGCACAAACAGCGAGACACACACACACAAACACACACAAACCTGCTCTAACATGCACACACACACACGCACACACACATACACATGATGCAAGTCTTCCAAGTTGAGCTTAAGCACTGTGCTGTTACATCAGATGCAGCAGATGCAGGCTGGCATTGACTGATTGAGGACACAAAGTGAGGAAATAAAACAGTTTCTGCAATTTATTAAAGCCTCGAGGAATTTGGCCTGAAAGATTTGAACCATCCATCTTTTCTGTTTAAAGTATGGACAGGCTACTCCCAGGTACAGGGTACACTCTGAACATGTTGTTAGTTTTCCATTGGGCAAATGAGATGGTAAAACCACCTGCAATCGTTATCACATTTGCATTCAGACAAATCTGAGTAAAATATACATTTATATATATATATATATATATATATATATATATATATATATATATATATATATATATATATATATATATATATATATAATTTTTTTTTTTTTTTAAACATACAAGAAAGTGGGGCATGGCATATATCAAGTTCATTTTGCAACCTTTCTGGAGAAAAAGTAGAAATAAATTCTAGACACTACTCCACGATAGGCTAAGATAGAAGCAGTGAATAACGCAACCAAACAAAAAGTGTAAATTTTACAGAAGACCCCACATCTTATTTAAAAATTTAAGGTAATGAGGGCAAGGCCTGATGTACCCGGTGAAAAACTGAGTGTGGGGAGGGCTGACTGGAGTTGACAGGCTGTAATTTGCACTCCTGAGTCTGCGAATTTGGAAGTAACAAGAAGATGGAGAGAGCTAGATTAAATGAGGACACAGTGATGTGGGGAGGAAAAGACAGACCTGAAGGCAAAGTGGTTCAGGAGGGGATTGATACAGAGCAGAGGCAGAATGAGACATCCTGATCCTGATGATAAGGCTGACTGAAGTACTGAGTAAATAATCTGTGAGAGGAGAAAATGGAGAAGATTCTTAAAAATGTACCAAAAATAAATCCCCACCTCAAACATTTACAACATTATCATGATTTAATAAAGCTACACTGCAGTGACACAGTGACAATTCAGTTCAGAGTCGGATCAACATGATATTGAAACATGAACATAGTACAGGGACTGTTCTCTGAAAAGATCTAAAGATTACAGTTAAAGTCTTAGCCGGGATCAATGTCAAGCTATGGCTTTGTTTACAGCATTTATATTTACAGATCTACTTTGACTCTGATAACAGATTAAACCTCCATTTTTAACTTTATTCTCTTTGTGAATTTAGTTAAAAACTTTTGGCAAGATTAAGTCATTAAGAGTATATCAGAAAACCCTTAGTGTTATTTCAACCCTTTATCTAACATGGAAGTGTGAAAAAGTGTGAGATGTGAGTGTAAGTTCACTGACAGTGGTAAATACATCCTTTAGTTTTGGGTTATCAGCTGCCTCCACAGTTGTGGAAAACTTAAGTGTTTAGACAGCAGTTTGAGTAGAAGTGACCCAGACATCCCTCTCCCAGCAACATTTTCCAGCAGCCCTTTTGAGGAATCCTGAGGCAATCCCAGACCAGGTGGAATATATGACCCCTCCAGGCAGTTTTTGGTTTATCCTGCGGCCCACCTCCAGGTTGACGTGCCCAAAATACCTCTTAACCTCTGAAGACCCAAGCTTTTGTCTAGTGCACAATTTTTAATTCACCTTGCTATTTGGGAGAAGTAAGACCTAATAAGTATAATAACTACACTTGGTCATTGTTACGAGTTCTTTAATAGTTGTTTGTCAGAAGTGTTAGTGTACTTAAATATGTTGTTTTTTCACTAAAATGGGTGTGATGTTGTGATTTCAGCAAAAGATGATGTGGGCAGTGTCCCCAAATGTGGCTTACAGGTCGAACTTTAAAAAAGTGAAGTATCATGGGTCTGGGAGGCAGGACGCCGGGTCTTAAGAGGTTAAAATAGGCATCCAAGAGGAATTGAAATGCAAAAACCACCTTAACTGACTCCTCGGGATTTGAAGGAATAATCAGCTCTAATCCAAACTCCCAACGGATGTTCAAACTCAAACTCTAATTCTGCATACCTTTGTAGGAAACTCATTTCAGCTGCTTGTATTCGTTACCTTATTCTTTTGGTCAGTTTACATAGCTATAGGATTTTTCCTTTGGGTAAAGGTTTAAAACAGAAATAAATAAACAATTCTGAAGTGAATCATTACATAAAGAGGGTCAGGTCACACTATCAAGGTGATTTGACTGAAGAAAAGCTTTAATCCACCAGCTGTACATCTGATGATTGTTTTTCTGTGTGTGTGTGTGTGTGTGTGTGTGTGTGTGTGTGTGTGTGTGTGTGTGTGTGTGTGTGTGTGTGTGTGTGTGTGTGTGTGTGTGTATTGTGCCACATACCCATAGGATGTAGGGGTTTGTATTGTTCCCAGATGACCTCAATCAAAGTGATGAGTGGCACAACGTTTATCATTTCAAGCTGTATTCAATGTTTTCAAACTGTGGTGTTATAATAAACTGTAGAAAAGTATAACAGTTGTCTGTCTATTCCCCATTGTGTCATTCTGTTTTTTTTATTTTGCTAACATCTGTCTCCCTCTCTTTCAGTTTTGACCTTGTCTCCCTTCTGTGTGATCACCTGACCCCTCCCCAATGTGTTTCACCTGCGTCTTGTTTTCTGCGCTCCCTGATCCTTTATATTCCCAGAGTGTCTACTCACCAATTGCCAGATGAACCTGCGCTGTTGAAGTTATCCAAACTTAGACCTTGTACAAACGTAGCTGAAAAAATGAATATCCCCCCTCATTCATTTTTTTAAAATACTTTCATACAAAAACTCAGTTTCCAGACGTTCACACCAAACACCATGAAACCAGAGTTTTCCAAAAACCTTCCCTTTGGCTGCAGTTTTCAGAAAACTTTGTTTTTAGTTTCGTAAAACTGGGGTTTCGTGTGGATGACAGGCCCTAACGTACAAAAATTTATGCGGTTTCCCAGATACCCGGCTACATGTGGACACAGCCTCATTTCCAAGTGTTACAGCCCTTTCTGAATAGTTGGTTTTCACCCATTGCTGACCCTGTACCTCTGCCTTTTTTATCACCTCTTTGTGACTCCTTTCTGAATAAAGACTACGCATTTTGGTTCAAGAGAATTAAGTCTTTCTCCAGTTTGTGGCGTCATTAAAAAAAAAGTTCACAATTATCTCATCTATGTTTGATAACAAATTGTGTTATGTAATAAAGTTATGACTTGTCCCAGATTTTGAACAAATGAAAAATAAAATCCTGGAGAGGAGGATTCTTCTTAAGAAGAGCTGTTTTAGGCTTTTTATACAAGACCCTGACACCTCTCTGATATTATTTCCTTGCTCCAAACTGAAGGCATGAAAAAGCTGGCTCTAAGTATAGATTTAAAGATGATTTTACTGATTTTAAAATGATCGATTTACACAGCTCAAAAGCTGGGGGAATTGGATTCTAATTTCAACTCAGGGTCAAGTTAAAACGTTAACTTGTTGATTTGTTAGAAATAACAAACTGAGTAATGCTGTTGAAGGTAAAGTTAGAGCGCTCCTGCAGGGACATTCATATCTCAGAATGTCATCTGGAGTTTTAACTGCTTGTGTAACAATGCTGATACTGATGCCTCCATATCGCCTAAAACAGGAAACATCACTATTAGCACCAAGACTGACATTTGTTTTGTCAGTTTTGTATTGTAAGTTTGGATGCTGTAAACAGCTGCAGGGGGTTCAGTGCCAGATGGGATAAGTGACAGCAGGCTGAGCTAACGACCTCATTTTACCTTTTCAACAGCAGATAGTCAAAGAGAGTGACACAAACAAGCAGGATGATATATCACTGAGCACTGAGTTTTAATTAAGGAAAAATTTCATATACTGGGTAAATTCAGAAAAGGGATAACATGTACATGTAAAATGTCCACAAGCGCTTCAAAAGTTGACATAAACCCCTTGAGATTTATTGAGGAAAATGTCACAACTTTAATATTCTTGCTATTATCATGGCTGCTCGGTAGTGATCAGCAGCTAAAGCTGCGTTTCCACCAAGCAGTCCGGGTGGGTTCAGTACGGTTTGGGACGGTTTGGGACAGTTAAGTCTAATCCGGTTTGCGTTTCCACAGCAAACTGTGCCCTCTCGTGGTGGGCGGCGTGTAAGCTGGATGCTGGAAGCCGCAGCTGGTAAACAATAGCGCGACGCCATAGCAGCTTACCACACTATTAAATCCTACAAAGAAGAAAAACGTGACACAGTAAACAAAGAGCACAGATGGAAGACATGCAGCGTTTCGTCCTCTCTGTGATTTTCATGTAACTCTCTGTTACAAAGTGCAATCAAGCTTCATTTCAGAGAAGTCTGTGTGCCGCCAGGAGAAATACAGCCGCTGTCTTTTGACCAATCAATGGTCTGCAGTGTGTTGCTCCACCTCCCGAGAGCGGATCGGTTCAGTCTGGCACCCATACGAAAGGGTCCTAAAAAAGTGGGACGGCTCGTCTCGGTTTTTAGGGATCTGTCCCGGGATGAGTCAGTGGAAACGCCGCGAAAAGCGCACCGTACCGAGACGAACCGACCCGGACTGCTTGGTGGAAACGCGGCTTTAGAGATTCTCACACCAATCCAGTTGCCTGAATTGTGGGACAAAATACTTCTCCACTCGTACTCATCAGTTGAGTGGGCAGAGTGGGTTGGGGTTTAGGCCGAGTAGCTTTTCAGGGAGTTGTTACATTTGTGTCCAGCAAAGCCCTATCTCCACCAAGCGGTTCAATTAAGTTTGTCTCGGCACGGCACACATTTTACTGCGTTTCCACTGACTGATCCCGGGACAGATCAACAAATAACTGAGAGGAGCAGTCCCACTTTTGGGACCTTCCCGTAGGGGTGCCAGACTAAACCGATCCAATCTCGGAAAGTGGAGCTACAACACTGCAGACAGATTGCTGCATGTCTTCTGTCGTTGCTCTTTGTTTACTGTGTCACGTTTTTCTTCTTCGTTGGATTTATTAGCGGGGTACACTGTGTCGCGCTGCTATGGCGTCATGCTGTTATTTAACAGATGTGGCTTTTGGTATCTGGCTTACATGCCACCTACCACAAGGGACCAAACTGTGCCAAACCGTACTGAACTGAACAGGACTGCTAGGTGAAAACGCAGCTTAACAGTCATTATTTCCTGACTTTCAAGACCAGCCCGAGCCAAAGTTTTTGCTTCATTTGTTAATTGAAAATGCCTGTTGACACTGTGGCAAATACCTAATTATCAACAGGCAGAGGACTCCTGTGCACATAATGGTTTGTTATGTGTGGTTTGTTATGATCAGGTTGTTCCTGGAGGCACTTTTGTTTTGCAGTTTTGACCAATCAGAATCAAGTATCTAACACAGCTACGTGTAGTTTTTGCTCTTTGCTGGAAAGGGCCACAAAACTCCCAGAACTCCTGACTATCTTGCTATTGAGCCATACAAAATTTTAACTTTGATAGTACTTCATAAGTGTTATTGATGAAACTAAAGAAATTCTTCAAAGTCTCCATTGTATCCTGCTCTTTTTGCTACTTGCCAAATATTGGTAAGCTTGGATTCACATCAATCATACCAAATCAGTAGAAACATATGTGTGACTTACCTTAGACTTACCTTAAGGGAGCTGGACATTTCTGATCAACTCTGATATCAGGTTACTCTCACTGTGACTGTGCTCACCCTACCCAACTTCGACAACAGTATGGCTTTAAACTCACACAGTGTTCTCTCCCCTCTCCCCAAAAGGTGTTTCATTTCAAAGAAGCGTTTATTGAAGTGGTAAACAATCAAACAGAACACCAAAGCAAGGGCTGATCTGGGGGCAGCGCACTGTGTGGGCCTTCAAAAACAACACGCCTACTGCTGCTTCCAGAGTGAGGCCTGGACAGATTGGAAAGCTGCTGGCCTATTACAAATACGTCTTTAAATAACACCAAATCTATTGCACAGGTTGTGATGTACATGTCTCTGCCTACGACACAACCTCTGCTCTGTTTTAGCTTTGTTTTTTATTACATAAGAGCTACAATGGTATATCATTTATCTTTTGCTTTCTGTTCTTTTCATTTCCAATCAGTTTTTCAGATTAATGAGCTACGTACAGGTGGTTTTGTACTTTATGTTTTCCTTTTTCCCCATATACACAAAAAAACAACCCATTTTTCCTGGATGAATGAGTGAACAATAAACTAATATTTAGGATCAGAGCTTGATGACAAAAAAAAAAATAATAATTTAAGGATTAAGTCAAGGAACGAAGGTTGATTTATCTTCTTCTTCTTCAACAGTAGGGACTTAGATGCAAAAAAAAAATGTGGAGAAACAGCTCAAACTGGAGTCAAAACAATATGTTTTAAAAAGGGGCTATTGTGCTTTCTGTAAATGGGCTGGATTTTCATGTGCAAATTATAAAACTGCAGCATAGTCATATGTAGTAGGAATCTCTGAATCTGTCTGTTAACTGATCAAAAAGGATCTGTTGTAAGTGTGGGCCTTAAACACTAAGGTCCATCTGTAGCGCTGCCTCAAAAAAGCCTCCTGAGGGTTGGCCAATCAGAGGGATGGAGGTTTGTGGAGCAGGAAGCCTTAAAGAGACAGCAGCCAGAAAGAAGCGTTTCAAACAGAGGCTGAAAAAATGGGGTTTCTAATACACCAGTGAGACAAAAACAGATTTTCTTTGAGCTGTAGATCATGCCAAGCTACTACAGGGGTACCAGAAATGCAGTTAAAAAAACACAATACTTCCTTTTTAAGTATCTTGATACGTCTCAGAAGCCACATTGTTTGAAGCAAATAACATACCTGATAGCCTGTGTGACATTGACACATTTTCTCTTTGCCCCAAAACAAAACAGACCATCGTCATCATTTTGAGCAGCAGATTACAGAGCGTGCAGCCAGACTCTGTGTCAGATACAGCCAGAGACAACGAGCTCCATGACTGACGAAGCACAGCACTCCAGAGAGTAGCTGGGGGAAAATGACGGAGTCAGAAACAGAAACACACTCTTGAGGTAAGTGATGCCGGAAAATCTCTGCTCCTCTGAAAGAGAGAATGGCTGCGGGAAAAAAAGGAGTAGCTCTGCACTAACAAACACAACACTTCATAAGACATTGTTTGTAATAGCCGGTGCAATGCAGCTAGTAAGATTCATGATTAAACTACTCTTTTTTAAAATAATCAGTTACTTTATTCTGGAGCTTTAAAGACTGTCCCAGAGCATTTTCTCTGAACACCAAGGTTATTTTGTAAAATCAGCTTTTCTATAGATTACTCCCTACAACAGGGGTGGCCAACCTGCGCCTTTCGGCGTGCTGCTGTTTGATCTATAAAAACATACATAAATATATATCGGTATGCGTAGTGGTGTGCTGATCACTTAAGTTTCAGTTTCTCTTCTCTACATGTGCTCCTCTCAATTGCTCATAGATAGATAGATAGATAGATAGATAGATAGATAGATAGATAGATAGATAGATAGATAGATAGATAGATAGATAGATAGATAGATAGATAGATAGAACTTTGTCTCGTCTGCTGTAAAAACAGAAATTTGTCTTTGGCAAGGCTCCAAGTACAAATTTAAACACACTTACAAACCCACTAAATCTTGCTTTGAAAATTGGAAATGTATTGATTTCATTTTATGTCATTTTGTTATGTGTGATAGGAAGTGTGTTTGTAAGTGTGATGTGGCTCTTTGTAGTACCACTGTAATTGTTGTGGCTCTTGGTCTCTGACTGGTTGGCCACCCCTGCCCTACAAAATAACTACTGCAAGACTTATAACATTAATGGGTTGACAGACATTTAGACCAAATGCCAAGTTCCTTTGTAGTTGATGACATCCAGTCACTGTAGTGGAAAAAAGCATCAAAAATGGGATGTATGAATATTATAAAGTCGTGATGTTGGAGGTTGAAGGTGTTAGAAAAATTAACTACTACAGAAGCTTAAAAATTAAAGGGTTCCCCTTTACTTTGGATGTCCACCAATTTTATTACACTTAGGTAATAATTAGACAAAGTTTTTTCTTAATTCTTTGAATTTACACTGAAATTTCATGAGAATTTGTTGAAAACCAGCACATGACTTCTGGCCAGATTCAGGTAAGGCCAATTTACAACCCCACTCTTGGTGAATATCAAATCTGGAGCCTTCAGTTGTATCATGTAAAACATTATAGACCTAATCATAAAGGTATATCATTTTACATGTGATCTCAAATATGCATATCAACAAACAGGGTACTAAAGAACTTGGTGAACTTAAACAACAAATAGCTAACTATCAACTGCTTATTGGGAAATTGAATTATTCACTTCACATTTCAAAGGTAATTATCAGAGGAAACAATTAATCTAACTTCTGTATTCAAGAACTAAGCAGCTTTTTATCACCTGCTTCTCTGGAAATAGCAGAAACTTTGGGATACTTCTAAAAACATTTTGTGGTGGGTTGGGATTTAATTTTAAGTAAATTATTTGCCAATCGTCACCTTTTACCTTGCAATTTGGAGTAAAGAAAGAAACCGGAAAAAAACAGTAACCCAACAATTGTGACTTGCGACAATAAATTTGGACATTATTTTAAAGAAGTTTTGTGCTAACCTCAAAGAAATAAGAAAAAACTTTGTCTAATTATTTCCTAAGTGTGATGAAACTTGCAGACCTCTAAAGTGAAGTGTTACCTATTAAAGATTGCTCTCTCATGGAGGAGACAGATAATGTCATGTCTAAAGATGGTCGTATAAGAAAATCTCCCTGTTTTCTTTTCTCCGACTTGGACTGATATGAAAAAACAGCCATCAAAAACAAAGTACATGTGGGACCCTTACAGCTCTGAAAATGAACCCAACTTTTCCATAAATCTTTCAAAAGCTTTCTGTACTGGAACAAAAGTAAAAAGGAAAAGTTACTTTTTTTAGCCAGCTGCGTAGGAGTCTGCAGTGCTTCTAGGACAACTTGGAAATGAAACACACTAAAGCTGCATTATTTACACATGTCAGACTGTTGAGTTGAAGTTAGGGTATGCTCAGAAAGAATCAGACCATACAAGAGCTAACCTGTCATAACTGTGTAAAGCTTTAACAAAGCCTGTTAAAAACATGCAATAAAAGTGATAATGTGAACAACACCAACATCTCTGCTGCAGATGCACTCTTGTACCTCCTTACAAGGTTAAAACTGACAGGTTAAAGAAATGTATGACATTCATTCATAAGATCATTGTTGTTGTACTGAATCTAACTGAACACTGAAGCAGATGACAACTTGTGTAATAAACACAACAGCTGCTGGATCACAGAAACCAGTTGGCGTAGGAGCTGGTACGACAGTATTTACCTCTGCAAAGGCTTCATTTGTAAGGCTGTGATCCTCGTCTACCTTCTTTTCACTTCATTCAGCAAATGATTGAAGGTTGTATTAGACTGGCCTTGCTTTTGAGTTCACTCCATTGATCAATAGAGGATCCATGGGCGGCAGAGATGGTGACATAACTTGCAAAAGACTGTTACTGCCGAGTGGTGACCTTGGGTGTTGAAAAAACGTTATGTTACAGCTGATTAAAAACCAAAGAACAATTTGCTGTTTTCACAGCAGAGATGAGGATGTTTGAAGCCTAGAAGGAAAAATGTGATGGTCTGTATGACTCATTTTATTCTTTGTGCATGAGAAAAGGTGGTAACTGTATTTTACCTCTTGTGTTCTGAAGATACAGAGACGGAGACTTTTTAATACAGTATGGCTGAGCTGACTGACTGGTGGACATACTGTAGCTGTTTCTAGTTCCTTTTAGTCAGTCTGTTTGTGAATGGATTAAAAACAAGGTCAGTATGGCGACAGCCAACATTGGGTGTTCAATCTTCCATTTGACTATCAGCTGTCATGTCTCTTCGGCTACAATAACTTTGTACTTTTCATGATTGTCATATTCACTTTTATTTCATAGTCTTTTCTCTCCTCTTGCTTTGATTTTTAGTTGTTACTTTTTCTAAGTTTTTTCCAGCATTGCTGTGATTTTTTTGTCTATAACTTTATGATTTACCTTGTAACAAGTCTCTCTTTGTCACCACTAAGAGTTGTGTTTTTTTTGTGTGTCCAACTTTGTCATATGCAGGTGATGTTGTTGAGACTAAATCTGTATTTTCTGCAAAAAAATAAAATAAAATAAAATAAAAGTCTGGTCCCTTCACAAACCCTCAGATTGCCATTTATTTGCGGCCCCTTGGACCAGAGTCAGCTTATCTTCCCATTTAGATCAGGGGTTGGCAACTTAGGGCATGGGTGCCATAGCTGGCACGTGAGGCTATTTATGTTGGCACACAGAGCGTTATTACAAGGAGGCAGAGGACAAAATAAATAAATGAATGAATAATAAAACCATTGTGTTGTATTCTTTTGCACAGTATGCAAGAAATTGAGCATGCTATAGATATTCTAAGGTAAAAACTTAACAGATAATGTGAAATAATAGATTTAAATAGGGATGCACAATATTGGATTTTTGCCGATATCCGATATGCCGATATATCGGAACCCCTTTTGGCCGATACCGATACCGATAATCACAAGTTTGTTTTTTTCACTGTAAAGAAAGCTAAGTCTATCCTGTACTGTAATTTATATGTTACTCTAATTGTGACGGTCTTATTTGATTAAGAAACACACATAAAACAAGACAAAAAACATTTGATTTTACCATAAATAAGAAATGTATTATTTTTTCAAACTCAACACATTCAGTATTGAAATACAGAAAAATAATTTCTTTAGATCACATGAACTTTAAATGAACAATGCATTTTTAAACATAACCAAGTTGCATTTCATTATTTTAGAGCTACTGTAACAACCTGGTGACAGACACAGAGCTCTGCAGTGCAAATAAATGAAGTGCTACATTTTATTTAAGGAGCTTATTTTTCAGATGGTAAATAATAATAATCCTAACTATCCTAACTTGAACACCCAATGTTGGCTGTCGCCATACTGACCTTGTTTTTAATCCATCCACAAACAGACAAATTGACTAAAAGGAATGAGAAACAGCTACAGTATGTCCACCAGTCAGATGGTAAATAATAATAATCCTAACTAAATAGCACCTTATCAGCTGTGCATATCGGCAGAAATTTTCATATCTGCCGATACCGATAAACGTGTTTTTAAGCTTTTATCTGCCGATACCGATATTGTGCCGATAATATCGTGCATCCCTAGATTTAAATCATGAAGTTGGAAGTGTGAGAATGTCTCCTGCAAGTGTGCCACTGCAAATCTCTTGGGAGGCCAGTCTGCTAGATCATCCATTTAGCGGCGTCATCAAGACAAACAAACCAAGCTCAGTCGTTTTTTTCCAACATAGTTGGATGAGGGAATATGAATTTCACACCAGAGATTGACAGAGATCGAGCGATATGCACCCTTTGCTGTGAAAGTGTGGTATGTAGGACGTCAAGTGTGCAGCATCTTTCTGACCCAAACATGAAAACAGTGTTAGCAAAGTATGTGAAACAGAGCAACACATTCAAAACTTCCTGTACTGTTATAAAACAAGCAACAGAGGGAAGTTATACCATTTCTTACTGCATAACTAAGCATGAAAAACCATTAAAGGAAACTTTCCTATTGACTGTTGATGATTTTATGAAAGGGGTATTGACACTTTGGGCATGGGTGTATTTTAATTTGGCACCAGTCCCTACCCCTGATTTAGGCCTGAACCACACGTATATGGATATATCCCTCTCAACCACACGAACACGGCGATTTCACCCACATAAACAGAGATTTTTAAAAACGGATAAAAAAGTGAAGAAATAAAAAAATATCCGGTTGAGTGGATCCGTGTAGCGGTGTTAAACGGAGCTGGTGTTGACGCGATGACGTCAAGCGCCTAGCAACACGTCACTGTGTTTGACTGCGCATGCTAATAACGTTCTTCTTCTATGGTTTTCACATTTTGCAAACCTGCAACTTATCGGCCAGGCATGGCATTGCAGGCTTCAGAGGCGATCGTTTTCAGTTTGGACTCTTCATATAGACAGAGATATTTCTGTGGTGTGGACGGAGATTTTTTTTTAAACGAGGGAAAAGATATCCGATCAAAAAAAGATCCATATACATGTGGTTCAGGCCTTAGAAGCTTGAACACTGAGCTTGGTACATTGTTTATCTCTTAAACAGACCCAGGAAAAACAACAAAGCTAACCTAGGAGTGTGCACACTAAGCAATAATTTTTGGTCCACTTCTTTTTGATGCTTTCACTGTAAATGTCTTAAAACTTGAAGTAAATGTAATCATTAAATGGCTAAACAATTCTGAAACCAACAATCTTTTACAAGGTTTTCATAAAGCCAGCCAAGTTTTCTACAAGTGATGTGCCAGTCAACTGCCTCAAAAGGGCTCAACCCTGTGGGTACTTAAACCATTGTTTAAAACATCCCTGTCACTGGCAGACCCCTAACCAGCAGCATGTAGACATGACACAGGCTGCCAAATATAAACACAAGTAGTCTGCAGTCACTTAAAGGCTGTTAGACAGCGACAGCTAAAGGCTGGAATTCACAGTAACAACAAATAAAATACACAAATCCCCCAAGAGGCACTGAGGCATGTGTCCATGAAGTGTAATCCCTGTTAATCCACACAAACAGCAAACAGTCAAAAGGTGATGAGTGTGTGAGTGTGTGAGTGTGTGAGTGTGTGCGTGCTGGAGTGTGAATATACTGTTGACTCTGTGGAGAAGGAATATAGCAGGAAAAAGAAAGTATACTCATCCAAACATAAGAAGTATACAACACTTCATTTGTGTTGAAGTCATAAATGGAGGAATCTTTGGAGTCTGTGGAGTGGAGTCTCCACAGGGTGAGACAAGACCCTCACACCAAGTAGAGCTGTTCACCCAGCTACCAAGCCGCAAAGTATGTGAATGAGATGAGCAGCAGTAGAAAGCTAAAAGTTTGTAAAACAAGCACCTATAAAACAAAGACCCTCTATTTCCTTGCCTCTCCTTCTCCCTCACTTTACTTTTTGTAAAACTAAAATAAGACCTTGGGGGAAAAAAATGAAGATGCAGACGTTCCAAGGGAGAGAGCTGGGATTATGTGCAGAATAACAACATCAGTCTGACGGGACAGTGAGACAAAACATGATGGCAGCTCCACAGCACTGCTGTTTTTCAGTTAAAAATAAGGACTGAACTGCAGGACAGAGTTTCTGTTACACAGCAAAAATCATCAATAATTTGTGTGATAAACACAGATACAGGTAAAAAAAAATGTTGAAATCCTTTTCAAATAAATTATTATGATATAAGGTGAACTGCTTTGCATCTGTTATACTCATATTCTGTTGAATCACAAAACTTATTCCTGTGTTCCACAATGGTTCCTTTTCACAGATTTATCTTCACAGAGCAGTTCATTTTTCATTATTAAGAATGCTGCTTCTTTTGAAGCTGAGGTGGGGAAAATTAATGGTATTAGAATTTGGTACGCCACCTGGTGTCTGTTAAACACGTGTCTGTGATCATTCAGCCCTTTGTATTCATTTTTTCTTTTGACTCTCATCCACTCTGAATCTGACATCCAAACAACTTTAGTTTGCTCATAACAAACCTTTCACACCCATCTTAGCACCATGTCTTCTAGGCAGTGGGGAACCCTCTGGGCCTTCAAGGTATTCAGTGAAGGCCTAATAAAAACTATTGAAAGAATTTTTGTACTCCTAAATAATTATTTTATTTCTTTGTTTTGTTTTATTTTGTTTTTATTTATTTATTTTACTCAATGAAATCATAGCAATGAGTTTTATATTATTTTTATAAACTTGTCCTGGCAAACAATGGGTTAATATAACTAAATGGAAAATGGATCAATCACAATTTTCCTTTAGATGGTATCTGGGTAAATCAGCGACACATTCTGGCAGGCAGGGCCTTCAGTAACTGCAACGAATGCCTGTGTAACTCAAGCGAATGTGGACACAATTTGACAAGGACAGCTGTCTTAGCCAATCATATTTTGGTAAGTTGTGGGCGGGATCATCTCCTGTCATCTTCCGGGGATTCACGAATACCTACCAAATTGTGTTGTAAAATGGCGCTACCTCTGCTGCAGAGCCACAGCTGGGTACGAGGCTCTTGCCGCTTAGTGTATCAGACCGCACGCGACGTGCCAGATATAAACAAACACAGGTAGTCTGCCAGGACGAAGAGAAACGATGAGAACTAGAGCCTTATTTAGCTGTGTTTTTGTGTGAAAGTAACACGCTGAAAATTCTCTAAATAAAGCGTGAATGCAGACCAATATCAGATTTTTTCGGTGGGAGTCCGTTTATTTGTGTTTTTGGTCAAGTAAAAGTTGGCCCCGTCTGAGTGCAGAGGAAACCGGCAGAGGAGCAGGGAGGGGGTGTTTGGTGCGAGCGCTCTGGGCTTCTGCTGCACAAAAACACTGCTGTAGGGGTAATTTCTGCCCTAAACCTTGTGATAGGACCCAACTTGTTCCATCCCGGAGTATCACTTTAATGGATAAGCGCCTAACTGTAGCTGTGAGTGAGTGAGGAGAAAAGAGAAGATCTAGTTGGCAGAACGCGAAGAGAAATGGCGGGAAGTAATGGAGAAGACTGTGTGGTTGCTGGATTACTTGAAACTCCGTTTTGTTTTTGTTTTTTTCAATTTTATATCTTAATTTTTTTAATTGTTTGAGGTTGTGTTAGGTGTTGCAGTGTTCAGGCACATGATACATTTTTAATCCCACAAAACTATCAATATACTAAACTTCCATGTCACATGATTCTGGCTATTGTTTTTATTTCTTTGTTTGATTGTTTATTGCCACGTGTGGTCCCATGGTCCTACTGAAGGCCCAGTGGCTGGGGCCACGGTTCGCCACTGCTTCTAGGTAGCCTTTGTTACCATCTTAATGTTCTTGGTACCCAAGTCAGACACAATACAGTGCAAACTCAGGCTGCTTCAGAGCCGCTTCTTGAGTAACAAGGCTGATTTTCAGTCACGCTGTTCATTGCTCGATCAGTGGTTCCAGCTGGTTGGACATGAATAATAATCCATCCACTGTCTATATAAACCAATGTTCCTGTTTGTGTCCCAGGTCTACCCTTTTCAAAAGCAGATGGAGCAAAAGGCAGAGAACAAGAACACCCGACAGGGTCTATCACAAGACTAAAAACCAAATGCCCAGAGCGAGAAGTATTTACTTCTATGTCCAATTCTGAACTGGGGCACCCTGAGGAAATTCACAAAACAACAAACCAGCAAAAAAAAAAAAAACACTATAGCAGTGTATTTCAATTGAAGGACCCTGTGTGAGGACAATGCACTCCCTGAGCCTTTGTGCCACCCATTGATTCAGAGCGCATACTAATAATTTTGTCCTCATTTCGCTTTATCTCACAGACGCTCCCTCTGCAGCAGAGTCACTCTGTACCCATCCTGTTTACCACGCACTGACACAAACAGCAACAGGTCAGGACTTGCCAAGTTGAACATGTTGTAGCTGGTCATTAATGAGGATGTACACAGTCAAGAGTGAGGGGGAAAAACAGCTAACTTGTCAAAATGTGTACACCAAAAGTTCACACAGTTGAAGATTTTCAAATTTGATTGTCTTCAAGCACAAACATAAATCATCAGGTTTCTATGAGTTTATAAACAGCATTATTTCTGGGTTTGTTCAAGATGAAGCTGATGATGTGCATATTAATGTTTATTTAGTTTGTAGTTTACTGGCTGATTATTTTGGATGGACATATTGCAACAGATACAACACTTTTTGTTTTTCCTAAAAATCCTTTTTCTCACAGTGTCACAAAACTGTAGCTATGTGTTTGTCCTGTCACAGAGTGTACCCCCTTCCTTTGCTAGCCATGACTGTGTGAAATAAAAGACACAAGTCTCTCTTGTCAGTGTTTCATGTTGGACTTCCTCTAGATCTGTCTGGTCTGACTCTGCTTCACTGCGTTTTGTCTCTGTGCTCCCTCATCTGTCAACACCCACCAGCAGTGTTCTCTGACTGCACAAGGAGCAGGACCACCGGGCAGCTGGGGTCACGAGGCACAAGATTCCCCTGAGGTAATTACCACATCAAGTTCAAGTACAGTTACTTAAATGAAATTTATCTGAAGTAGAAGTGAAAGTATCAGTTTGCCACTGACTTCAGTAAAAGTAAAAAAAAAAAAAAAAAGTGTTTCCTTCAAAATCTCTTTCAAGTCCTGAGTATTTGGTTTTTAAATCAGGGTGTGTAGGTTGAAGGGGGTTGAAAAGATGTCAGTGAGACACGGGCTCCAAGAATTGTCAGAGCATCTCTCCCTGTGCTGATAGTTGAAGTCTAACCAACAAGAGAGTATTAATGTAGAACAACACATCAGGTTGAAGAGTTTTCTCTTTGCTTATTTTTTTAAATTTTGCACTTTGTAGATGCCCCCTACGTCAAGTCAAAGCCTGCTGTGAGTTCAGAGAGTTCACTATGAAGTGTCCAGATTGCAGGACAGCTTTTTCAGAACAGAATCAGGTAGGTGCTCACATTTGACCAGACTGTGGTTGGAAGAAGCGTCAACTTTTATACGGTAAAACATCTATATTTCTCAGAGTAGTTGGACCAACCTTTAAAAGTATTTGTGGTGATTTCATATACTGTTTATAACATGGACGAAGCATCTGCGACGTCACCCTCCTTTTCCTGACACTTGAAATGAAGCCAATCTGCGGACGCAGCCACATTCACTATGACGCCAGCTGTGAGTTTTTCTTGGAGCAGCTACAGGGCATCCGGCGGTCACGTGACCTGAGCTGTGCCTCTGATTGAGGAAATCAAAATTATCCTAATAATTTCCAAACCACAGAGACAAAAAAACCCACTCACTGTACAGTGTGTCGACAGTAAAATCAGTGTTTTAGACCCAAGCCGTTTTTGAACCAGGCTGTAAATATGCTCTTTAATGCTGTAAAAGTCTGTTTTTATGGCTGGGTGTGTACATAACTTCCGGTCTTTCTGCAGCCAACCTCAAGCAGATTCTCAATGAACAGCAACTTTTAGCACTTCTGCATAGGCTCCATTTTTACTAACTGGATGTTGGCCCTTGGGGGATTTCTAAAACACAATTATAATCACAGTAACTGGAACACATGTCATCAGTTACATCCACCCCTGTATGTCTTCAAAAAAAGGTTATCAGTGGAAAATGTAAAATTAGTAACACAAACAAAAGAAGACATCGAGTAGAGCAGGGCGACCTGTTGTCTGCTTGGTTTTTGAGTTTTCCTCTATGACTCTTCTGTTCCTGGACGTGCTGAGTCCTGCAGAATCCAACTGCAGTCCAGTAGCAATGGCATTATGTACGCGTGTCGATTGAGATATGCTAAGCAGGTCTTGGTTTGACTGAGTTGTTTACATGCAACTTATTAGTCTGACTAAGCTCATAGTCTGATTTCTCAAGCTGCATATAAACAAAATGGTAATATTCAGAGGTGGGAGAAAGTCATTGTTTTGCAAGTCTCAAGTCCTTAAACCCAAGTCTCGAGTCAAGTCTCAAGTAAAGAGAAGACAAGTCAAGTCAAGTCTGAAGTCATGGGATTAAAGTTTTCAAGTCCTTTCAATTCATAAGCACTTTTTTTTAACCAAATAATATGTAATTTTAACAAATAATCTATCTAACTTGACCAGTACGATTAATGTATTTTAGGGTGCTTTATTTTTCAGATAAAATGTGACCAGCGTTACAGAACTTGAAGAGAGAAAAAGAGTGCTGACATAGCATTCAGAAAACAATGAGTGCTGAGCGCTGCAACAACAAATGAACTTTTGAAAGTGTGGTCATTTTGTGGTGATAATTCACATTAACTCATCTAATGTGTGTGTGTGCTGAGTGTGTATATATGCAGGGTGTGTAAGTGGGTATATAGGGTTAGTGTGTGTAAGTGAAGATGTTGGACTGGTTAACATTAGATTTAAGGTGTTATTACCAGTCCTTAACCTCAAATTATGTGTTAAAATTTCAGTCTTACTTGAAAATTTCAAGTATTTCAAGTCATCACGCTTAAGTCAGAGTCAAGTCCCGAGTCACTGATGTCGAAGTCCAAGTCGAGTTGCAAGTCTTTGATGATATTGTCAAGTCGAGTCCAAAGTCATCAAAATTGTGACTTGAGTCTGACTCGAGTCTAAGTCAAATGACTCGAGTCCACACCTCTGGTAATATTAGTCAAGAGAGAATAAGAAGTAGAAAAAACAAAATAATCAACACAGCAGTTTTACATTGGTTAGAGGCTCTAAATATTGTTAATATTTACAACACTGAATCTAAGAAGTGACGTCACTTCACCATTGCATTGTCTTTCATTAATATCATAAATATGGGGGGCGGGGTTTAGAGATAGTGATGAAGAGGCCTGAGTTCAACCTCAACATGTAGCCTCTTCCCCACACATCAATCTGCATCCTCAGCTTTCCACTTTGTTTGTACTCAGCCACTCATGCAGTGTAAGATGTAGTTAAGACCAATACTTCCCACAAAACTCTTAAGTAAAAACACTGGTTTTTAAAACTACTAAAAAATGTACAAGTACAAAATTGCTACTTAATTACAGTAATATGAGTAAATTTAATTAGTCACTCCCAGCCCCACATACTGAAAAAGAAATATGTCTTCTCTGAATAAAATATGTGTGTGTGCAGCACAGCCATATCATAGTTCTGTTTCTCTGCTGCTGCTGTCGGCATTTAACTCATGTGTCATTCAGTTGTTCTTTGAGACACAAGTTTAAGATTTGTTATCCTTTCTTCTTAAATTTGTTCCAAAAACAAAAAGTGTCTGTAAAATATCATCTTTTCAGCATGGGAACAATGAGCAGTGAAACATATGTTGGAAGGATAAAACTGAGGACTTGAGACCTTAAAGATGTCGGGGGTTTTGGTAACAGACAAAAATCATCACTGATTCTGTGTCTTATGCTTGTTTGACGTCAGAAACGACATTCCTCTGGCAGCAGGCAGCATCATCACAACGAGAACAGCTATAAAAAGATAAATTGCATGAAAAATGCAAAAGGGCTTCAACCCTGATGCCCCAGTCACATCATCAGTGCCACTGCTACCGCTAAGCTCGACCTGTTTCTGAGAAGCAGCGCTCACATCCTCCAGTTGTGTTCATTGTAGTCGTTTGCACAGCTTCAACGTTAATATTAGCAGCAATCAAAAAAACATGGTGTCTGCGGTGCCAAAGAGGACAGGTTGCTGAAAAAGGAGGGATTTAAATAAAGGAGACATCTGCCAAAACTCTCAGAGACTCTTGATGAGTCTCTCTGAGACTCATCAAGAGCTTAAAAAAGCAGCTCAAAGTTCTGTTCTTTACCTCTGCTGTGACATACCAGCGACCTCTATTAGCATGTCACCACCTTGTGTTAGCAATGCAACATGTGTCCCAGTCACCCCTCACTGACTCTTTACATCTCAGTATTTACATTCACTGCTCACTGCCTCTTCTCAGTGATAAAAAATGCAGAAATGTTCCAGCTTTTCCTCTTTTTTTTGTGGTTGGTGCAGAAAGCTGTCCCCACTCTGTGTCGTCGGGCTACAGATTGACTCCTCCAGCTCAATGCTGCTGCTGGTTATGAATAAAAGACACTTTTTTTTCTGTTGTAGTCTGGCCCTGCATCTGCCTGTAGCTGCTGCTGCTTAAGTGATCTCAGAGGACCCCAGGGTGGGATTTGGGGATGAAATAGAAAAGAAGAATAACAGGAAGCATGTGTGACATGACAATTGAGAGAACTTCTTAACATTCAGCTTGGTATCTGCAGGAAAAACGCCTTCTCTTGGATGTTTGCCGGCATGAGACTTCATGGGTTTGACAGCCTGTATGTGTGTGCAACAGTCTGACACGGTGCGTGTGTGTGTGTGTGTGTGTGTGTGTGTGTGTGTGTGTGTGTGTGTGTGTGTGTGTGTGTGTGTGTGTGTGTGTGTGTGTGTGTGTGTGTGTGTTCCAGTTGCAGTCATGGGTTCTGCATGGAAGGGTTAAACTCCGGAGTGATGCTCCACGGAGCGCGATGAGAGGAGAGGTACTCAGGGACAACACAAGCCATTCCAAATAGCACTCAGTCTGAATAATGCAGCAGTTTGGAAGAGGGGAGGGAGGGAGGGAGAAATAAGGGGGCAAGGGAGGAGGGGAAGAGAAGAGGAGGCATAGGAGGAGAGGTTGTGAGTGAGATTGTGTCGTGAGCGAGCAAAATAGTCGCAGAATGAGGAGAGCACGGTGAGCAGATACGAGAGGAAATAAAGTGCTGGATGAAAGGTGAGGAAGACTTGGGAGAAAAATGTCCGAATGTGGAAAAAGGCTGATTGACTGACACAGAAGAGATAGAGAAGAAGGTGGAAGCTGAGGAAGAGGATGTGAGAGGGAGGTAAAATGGGATCATGAAACAGAGTGAGTATTGATTCAGAAGAGGAGAGAATTTATGGAGCAATCTGTGTTTAGACAACGTAAAGGAACCGGAGACAGCAGGAGAAAAATGGAGAACATGAGAGGACAGGGAGGAGCAGTGGGGAGGAGAGGGGAGACAAAAGAGGACAAGAGAGAGAGTTATGTGGTGAGGCTGAAAAGATTTTAGAAGAGAGGATCATTCCCGCTTGGCTGTGGTTCTAATTTTTTTAAAGCTTTTTTGAGGGTCTAATAATAACTCTTCAAAAACAGCTCGGCTCTCCTGTTGGAGGAGCTGAAAATACCCAGAATCAAATATCAGCCTGTGCTCACATACACTGCTGTTATTAATACTGTGAGTTCCTGTGAAACATTAGGAATCACACAGTCATTAAGGGCTGAGGGCATACTGCTGCAGTTTTGAAGGTTAAAGTCAATTCACAACAACAAATAACATTAAAATGCAAACGAGGGCGCTAATGATGCTGCTTGTCTGTTAAATGTACCACTAAAGTACACTGATTGAGCACTCAACAAGTATCAGCCATATGAAGTGGTGTAAAGCAACTCAGCAGGTGGTCTGATCTAAAGGTAAACTGGATGGTGAGGTGTGAATGGTACCAATGCATGTCTGACTAAACCATTTTGACATGTTGAGCTGTCTTCCACAGCCTCCACTCTGACATAGTCCACAGACTGGTATGTTAAGAGTAACATCTGTCATTCTAAAATAATAAAAACCTCAAAACAGACAGTACAGTTTACATGCTGCTTTAGAAATCAGACTATTAGCTCAGTTAGCACAAGATTGGACTATTGAGGTGCATGGAAACAGCTTAGGCCGTGTTTACACGACGCCTGAAACTTTTGAAAATACTTTCCAGAGTGGAGAGTTTTTAAAACGCTCCTCCATCCAGCCTCGTATTAACACAGAGCAGAGCGTTTCAGGGTGAAACGCTGACATCACAGCATGCGCACTTGCGCAGTTTCCGGTAAAGGTTGTGCGCGCTGCCACAACTTCCAGTTAAGCCATTCTGGTCCAGTTGGTGGCGGTAATGCACCTCAAGGTTGGATTGCCAACCGTCTCACACAATAAAACGGCAGAAAAAGAAAGAACAACCACAACAATCATGGCTGATTTCCAAGTAGCATATATACACGCATATATCCACATTGCCAACTACTGGCCTGGCATGGCCACTACATCGTTGTGACATATCCTCTTGAGGTCGTATGTAAACAGATTATTTTCACGCCATTCTTATGTAAACCCAGGTGGCTTTTGAAAACGCAAAGGAAGAATCTTTGTGGGAGTCTCCATGTAAACGTGGCCTTAGTTAGACAGCCTTAACACGACAGATACATGACCTCAAAGAGGAAGTAGGTGACCATGACTACAGAGTCACTGTGCTCTGACACACCAAACACCATGACAAATTTGTAAAGCAATTAACACAAACAGTATGTAAGAAACATAAAAAGCTACAGCTGCATCCATCTCGGCCATCATTGTTAAAATGTTGCTTCCTCTTCAGGTGAATGAGAGGTGGTTTAAATATGCACGCAGCATCGCATATCACGTTTTCAGCCAGAAGTCCCATTCTCTTTCCACATGCATATACAGACAAGACCCCCCACTGTGACTTCCATCATAAACATTGTCACACAGGGATTATGTTGGCTGTATCTTTTACAAGTGATTGTTTTTAATGGATACCAGATTTCATGAGAGAGCTGATCACCTCAACAAGAGGTTAGTCATGCTTTTATATCATGCGACAACTATTGCTCTTTAACATCTCAGGCTTAATATCAAGGCCATACAGTGACATGAAAAACTGAGTTTGTGGTTTTCTTGTGTGGAGTCGGTTTCTCTCTTCTACAAGTGACTGAGCTCCACCTGCACCTCACCAGAGCAATCACGACCAGCAGCATTTAAGCCCTGCTGTGATTTTCTGTCTTCTACTCCTTCAGTGCCTCCATGAGCTCCCTTGTGCCACCTCACAATCTCCACCACTCTGTGGAACCGAGACGAACTAAACCGTTTCATCTGTGAAAGGTCAGATCCCTAGCCTGAATTGACCATTGGCTAAGTCCCGCCTACAAACACAACAGGCCAGTCACAGTGCTGTAGCCTTCCCATACACTCAGACATTCTCTTCCTTGATGTCCATTGAAATGCATTGCAGAAAGTCAGTTTTGGTTCTTTTTTATGAAATATTTTTGTGAGATTTTTGCATGGCAGGAATTCCACACCTTGCTTCTTCTGTTCTGATTTTCTGTTTCCCTACACAGGAAGTCAGCTGTCAAACTTTTGACCAGAAGAAAACGACTCAGTGAGGCCAAAACAAGAATACAAGTACTAAACATTTCCCAAGTCTTTTTGATTTAAAGCTCTACCAGTAGAACATAAACTCTAATCTGATTACTATTCCTAATCATACAAATATCTCCTTTTAAATATCTTATTTTTTGGGAATGAGTTGATGTATTTTAAATACTCTTTTGATACATCACAGGATTAACACCACAGCTTTTCAGGAAAAAAAAAATACACATTTTATTAAGGACTCATTCAATTTCCAGACTTGAGGAATTTTAAGGCTGGGCGTCAAACCTGCAACTACTAGCTCTATATATAGGGTGCCTGCTTCACCATTTGAACAACACTGGAACACTGTATTGAATTTTTATTTTGGGAAGTATATTTGGGGAACAAAGCCCTTTCTAGTTGCAATGATCTGGGAATTCAATTAATTTTCAGCTCGCTGCTCAACACAACCATTACACAGACAATCAAAAAGAAATTGATCATAAGAGACATTGGTAACTAATTAAATATCATAGATTGCATCAAATAGAGCTGTTAACACATGGATGAATTTAAGATATAATTTTCAAAGGCTGATCAGAATACTATCGAAAGTGTAAAAACATATGAATCAGTAATAACAAGCTTAAGCCCAGCCAGACCCAGTCCATGTGATGTGCCTGCAATCGAGGAAACCATCACAACATTACTGCCGAGGACAAGCTCCAGACAGTGACTTCACCACAGCTAACACTCTCAGGCTGATGGCTGGTTAAAAGGAAAGGAATCTAATTTGGGGGATTTACAAATGTATTATGTGCTACATCAGAAACAGGAGAAGAGTGCTGCTCCACCAACACCAGGCATGAAGAGAACCTGAGAGACACATGTAAAGAAGAGAGAGGGACATTTATAACACATTCACTTTGATATGAATCAGGAAACAAGCCAGTTTGCATCAATATGAGATTAAACTCACTTTTTTTTTTCTCTGTAAACTGAAAATAGAGCAATAAATAATTAATTTTTATTTTTGATTTTTACTGGAGCAAGTGCAGACTAAATAGGAATGTTATTAATCCAGAGAAAAGGCAAAACAAAAGTCAAATGGGCTGTATTTATTTATCACTTTCCAGAGTCTTCTTCACAGACATAAAGAGAGCATCATGTAAAGTTTTAGTTAATTTCATTCATGCAGTGTTTGCACAATTTAGGGAAAAGTGCTGAGGACCAAACCCCCAACTTCTATCTGAGACACAACTTTCTCTTACTGTCAAACTATTCCATCAGAAGTCAAAATCAAAGTGTCCAGAAAACATCCATCTAAGTTTTTAAAAGAAAAAAAATAAGCAATTCCACGAGGAAAAATCTAACCAGGAGTTAAGATGCAACAAACCATTGGGACTTTACAGTGAAAGTGTTGATAAGTACGTCAACACATTTGTTTTTCATGACAAATTAGAGATTTTAACCAAGATAAACAGGCTACAAAAATATGCTAAAAATTTCTGCCCTGAATGAGAATGAGAAAGAAAAACTGGCTTTGTTCTTGGTGACGACCTGTTTGCTTTCCTTTTTTACTAACTATTCCTTATGATGTACAGCCAGTGAAGACACAGAAAACATTTGGTGCTAAAAGTAAAATTAGAATTACAGTTTCATCAGATCTTTCTATGACAGGAAAATACATTTTTCTCCCTATATGACTGATACCATGAATGTTAAAACTTTGTGTATACTTCCATGTTCCAATTCTAACTTTTAGATCATGAAAATAATGCACTACAACATTAAAGTCCTTTTTGCAGTTAAAGCTATTGTTACAGTCTCAGTCAGGGTGTTTCCTGCTCTGTTAACTTACACTCTTTGCAATGCAGTGGCTGTCCCCATTATCTTTGCCATGTCACTGATTTGTCGATGCCTCTCCTTCTTTGATCTGACAGTCACTGTGATCCTGCTGTGAATAAACCATTAGATAAAATCCCAGTCTCTGCCTCCAACAGAAGACACATCTGTCACTATCAATGACCTCAGACAGCAAACTGTCAGCATGAAGACTCACTTATCCGTATAACTTTGTACTCTCTTGACTCCAGACAGCATGTTGCTGTAGAGGCCTTTTTGTTTCAAATTTTCCACAGTGATGAGTGACACTGAGAAATAGACTGTTAAAGAAAGCAGGGTGAATGCTTTTCAACAGAGAAAAGATGTAAGACTTTGTTTATAGGGGTCACTGAAATAAGCACAAAATCCTAAAAGGAGACATAAGTTTTAAGTATATCCTGCCCATTTCCTTGCCTCCTTTTTTATTTTAACATGGAAACGTCTGTTTAACTCCAGAGATTTTCGCCAAATGGCATCAACAGGTATTAATGTAAGACAGTGTGTGAGTGCAAACACTGCACTGCCTCATGTGTCTACCTGTGACTGGCTCCAAAAGCCATGGAAACTATATGACGTCCTTGTCAAAACATCCTTTGTTTCGGTCTCTATCACTGTGGCTTACACATGCGAGCTAACCATAGTCTCAGGTCACACAGCGCTCCCAGTCATTGGTTTTTGTTATTCTGTTTTTCTGAGCTAGGACAAAAGCTAATTGGCATTTAGATGAAAAGCACTATTTATGGAGCGTTTAATCATTCAGTTATTACAGTTTGCTCAGTTCTTGGTCCTCAGAAGTCATGTGAGGAAAACTTAATTTGCGTGGGGCGAGCAGAAAAAAAAAAAAAAAAAGAGCTTTCTATTTTGATAATTTAAGCAAGATTGAATGAAAAGGAGAACGTGACAACAGAAAAAATAAGAGGAGCCAGAAGCAGAAAAATAAAAACAGAACACAATAAACCAACAGAGAGACAAAATGCAGCTGAATCAACAGAAGCATTTCAGAGAACTGAGTGAATGTTTTTTGTCTTTCTATAGGATTCGTATGATATTAACTCCCCAAATGAAAACAACAGAGGGGCTCTTCAAGGATTGAAACACGGAAGAAAACACGACATAAAATTAAAATGACATTAAATTGAAATCTATTTCAGTTGTGTGTTTACTCATATTGTTAATGTACGAGAAATGCTATGGACACTATTTGACAGGATCAGATTTAGACCATACTTTAGTCCCTCATCTCATGATACTGCCATCTTCAGCCAAGCAGCAGCATGTTACGTTTGGGAAGAAGCCATGTCAAACAACAGCTGCGAGGTATCAGTGCGTAGTAACATGCCACATTTTACTCTCAGTAAGTGGAACGGCATTGTAACGTTTGAATCAGTGATTAATCAGAAAACTCATTAGTGGAAAACAGTGATGTCATTAGTAATGCTGTTATGCCAAACACTGTCAATGACAAAGATAACACTGAAATTTATTCAGCAGACTGTCTGCAACAATGATCCAGAAGAAACTACACAGGACACAGGATCTCAAGAACTCCTGCTAAGATCTGTAGTTAGTACACATGAGCAGCAAAAGTAAGATCTGGTTAAACCTGAGCCAGCTCTGACTCAAAGCTTTATCAGACAGGAAAGTTTTACATTTATCATTTCAACGTAGAGCCTGCAGGATTTGAATGTCAACTTTTACAGGAATAATCCTGCTTAATCATCACTTCTGGGCCTCTTTACATGTGTTTCAGTGTCTGTGTCTGCGTCCAACCCTCTCCTCTGCCTGTTTGTTGATATTTTGGTTGTCCCGGCTGGGCAGAGAGTAGGTGTGGTTACCTCAGCCAAGTGCGCAGGTGACTTTGAGGGCTCTAATTTCGTAGACCAGGCGCAGGCGCTCCTGCCCTGCGCCGTGTGGACAGGGCGTGACCGGCGCACTTTGCAAGTTTCCTGCAGTGCCAAGAGAGGTGCAGTCAAGGCGCAGAGGAGCGCAGAGGTGCGTGTCCACGCCTCCCTCCACACAAATGGCAGAGAGGGAGGAGAAAAGCCATGAGTGGGTTTAACACAGCTGAGCGCTGTCTTCACCAATCAAATGAGCGTCTCTCCTCACCTTTAAATGCGCTGCAACTGAGGCGTAGTGTCTGATTGGTCTGACTGATCTCCAGCACCGCGGAGAGAGTGCTGGTAGTGGAGACGGTCAGAGCCGCTGTCCCTGCAGCAGGAAAACGGACAGTGGGGCACATCTGAGGACACAAAGCGCGTCACCGTGTGGGCCAGCTCCCGGGACAGATGTAATCTGTTCCTTTGTCATTAATAGGAGTACAAAATGAAGAGACAGTTACACAGCTGGCTTATCCATTCAGAATACTTTTGATCCACCTGCACTCCTGGTTTGTCATCCCCAAATAGCAGAACCTTTGGTGATATACTGTATACTCTCCCAGTGTCTCCACCTCATCCTTCTCACAACAATGTACTCCATCTTTTTAGATCACGTTAAAAATAAAGAGTAAACAGAGAAATATGGGAAATCACGGGTAAATCCTGAGTGACAAACATTTATTTTGTCTCTTTTTTCTTCGTCTTTTCTCTCCCTCTTTTCTTTGAATTAAATGAAATGAGAGAACCAGATATATACTCTGTATCAGATGTTAAGGCTGTTTATTGTTTAATTGTAAGATGTGCATCAAACTTCCTGCTGCCATCAGGTTAACTTTCCATTATGACAAACGGCTTTAATCAGACATCAGATGCGACGGGAAAATTAATATAGATACAAATGTTTATGCTGGTTCAGACAGTTATATTAAATAGCGATTGCTGTGATTGTTTATTGCATTAAAATGTGCCTGACACTCTGGAAACCTGCCTCTGAGGCTTTGATGACATGTGCGCACATGTGCGCCTGTCACCAAATTACAGCTGCAGAGGGGGCGCTCCGCCTTGCGCCGAGGATAGACCAGGTTGGAGCTGGCGAGCTTTCAGCACTTTTTTGGCACCAAATTGTCACTGCGCCAACATGAATCTGCTGACACCTCCCCCTGGTGCGCCGTCAACTCCCCATGGCGCGCCTGGTCACACCCATCTCTGCGCAGAGGGTCTACCAAATTGTCAAATTGGCAGCGCAAGGTGGTGCGCTGCACGAAATTAGCACTGCGCAGGCTGCACCATGGAGAGCAGCTTGAGATGAAGAGTGACGGGAGTTGGCTTTCTGCTCAGCAGGTATGTGTCAAATAACCCAGTGAATAGCTTATGCTAACATGCCAAGTTAGGTGCACAGCTCTCAAGTCTCTCTCATGTAGAAATGCAATGCTGCAGGTGGTTGCTAAACTTGTGAGTGTGTTCACGTAGTCATGGTCAGAGGCAGTAGGTGTGTGCTGCCGCTGGCACTGAGCCAAGGAGGAAGAGCTCAATCTGAATGTTGTGTTTACTAACAAGTAAAGAAAGTTACTGCAGCCCCTACATTTAAAGAAATTTCTCTTGAGAGTTTGAGTATCTATTGAGTATTTATTATTGACCCAGTTTTCTCTCACAAATAACCCCAAACATGGTATGAGCCAGGATCGGAGCATGTTCAATTGCACACATGATGAAAACAACACAAAGAAAGCAACACCACTGAGATAGCTTTCTGTAAGTTTTTTATTTGATTTTACAAATCAAAATGTGTCATAAACAAGTGGAATTTATGTTTGGTTTGTTTCAGCCTCTGTAACGATACACCTTAACTTTAGCAAAATCAAGTCAAAACAATTCACATTTTCAGTCAGTTATGGCCCATTTCTAAAAACAGATGCACTAAGATGGCCATGGTGTACTTTGTTGTGATAAGAGAGTTTTTTTTTTCTGCTGTCAGTTTGCTGACGTCACATATATAATGTTGAAGATTTAAACTCCAAAGTACGAGTGACCGCTCTTAGTGCAGAAGTGCTTTTGGAGTTGCCAGGCTTTGTTATAGCAGAGATCTTTTCACTCAGTTTACAAAAATACATGCTTATTTATCAGCAATCCTGACAAGCATAAATATGATTTAAACACACATCTGATCATTTCCAGTGCAAATTATTAAAAGGGAAAACAGAATAATTGAGGAACACAAAAGCAAATGAATGTATTTATCACTCCTTGGAAAATAAAATCATGAACACTCATACCATTTTCAGAAACAAGAATATGTGCCAAGTCATAAATATATCATACTCTCATACACTTATGTTTTTTAGTGCAATTTCACTTGTTATACACCACAACTCACTGTGTCTCCCTGAAGCATGCACTGAAAAGGAAGGACCATTCCAGAAATGTTAACCTGCTGAGGCAACTTGTAATAGATTTCATTATTTTAGCACATCTGTTTGGTAATTTAGGTAAGTAATACTAACATGTCCTTTCAGTTCCTTGAGCCAATCTTTCTGATGATGAGTTGAGACAACTTTAATAGTTGGACTCACCGTAAATCAAAGTTATAGTTAACCTAGGATTATTTTTAGGATGCATTTGTGAGACAATGTAACGAGCTAGTGGAAACTGCTGCACTGATTTTAGCCCTGCTTACAGCAGCCTTGTCTGGCTCTCTGAAAAAGTCTCTATTTACTCAGTTGCTTCAAAGCCCATTGGTATGTTGAGCTTAAAATGCAGTCTTGAAGCTGCATTTACATTTTGCTTAGCAAAGGTTATCTAGCATGCACCTTACTCGAATAACCACAGAAATATGAGGCTTGTATGAAGAGACAGCAGGGCTTTCAGTCTCACAGGCTAACAATATCCTACTGCAGTGCATCTTCCTGCGGTGTTTTCCAGTCCACCACTCACATTTACTGTTACCTACATTCCCATGGTCATCCATATATTGCAATTTTGTGAGTCACACGTTTCTGTACAGCATTGCACGATTTAACTCAACTCTAGTAAGTTTCCAATAACTGTGTTTAGTTTAACCTTGAACAGTAGCATCAAATGCTCAGGACTCTATTTTACACTGAATATCCTTTTCCTGTCAGAACCAGTACATTTTTCGATCACCCAGAGAATTTAAATGCAGTTAAAAGCAGCTTTTTTTGTTACTACTTCACCATATGTTAATTAAAAAGTGAGCCACAATAACACCTCCTTAAAAAAACGGCTCACAGTTAAATGTCATATTTTTGTGTCTTTTTCTTCTTCTCTTTTCTTTTTTTTCCACAAAGAATGAAAGCAGCAGTCTTTGACTGTCAACCAGGATCAACATTTTGTGCCAACTCAAGAGGTCAACTGGCGTGTTTATTTCCAATTTTAAAAAGTGGTACCATACCATGCAAGACTTCTTGTCTCTTAGACCAAATTATGCTTTTGAGTTTCTAACTACACTGTTGTTTAGGTCTATATCTATTTAACAAACATGCATCTGTTACGCAACAAGAGTTGGTTACCTAAAAACAGAAAGTAATACTATAGCTAATGAAACAGATTGTGCAAAATGCAGTGTTGTTCATGGTTTTGTCAAATGAGAAGTCTATCCTAAATATTTCCTTGAAACTTCACATTTAAATGGACAGAAGAGAAGTAACTTTAAATCTCTGGCTACATGTCAGGCCTGTGCAAAGATACATTTAGGTGAGCTCTTTAGTGTTTTGGCCTCCTATCATGATATACTTTGAAACAACTAAAGGTTTTTATACAGATTTCACAGGAGGCTCTCTCTCAGCCAGATCTATCCTCAAACATGTATCATCATTTCAAATGCACTGAGGAGCTCTTACTGTTTCTACCGTTAAACACCGACCAAAAGAAATCACATAGATTCTAATATACAAAATGCTACATTGCCTCTTAACTTCTACTTAAAGTTTTCTTCTTCTTTGATACAGGAACGTTATAATTTTATAAGGATGAGATCATTAAAATATTCATTTGTACATCAGTAATAAATTCTTTATACACTTGGAAGGAAATATCACTTATACAAGCAGAAACTTCCTCTCACACAAATACTAAAGTGCTGCAGCCAAGAATGCACTTTCTGCACCCTATTGGCTTAATACTGGAGTAGATTATATTTCAACACACTTTGTCAAAGTAACTATGTGAAAGTACAGGGAAGGCCAGTATGTTTCCTCATGCAGGCAGCAGTAATGTAAACAGAAGTAGTAACTTGGAGATCCACTGGGAGTATCCAACCCAGAAACATAAGGAAGGAAACGTGCTTTGTAAATGCTGCATTTTGTAGCTAGATAAATGTAAAGAAAAGAAATAAAGCCACGGGTGAGAAACAGCCTGGCAGGGCCCTGGGATCCTACTCATGCAGTGTAATAATGAGGGAAAACAGCAGCTTCTGTGGCCTAAGGAGAGAAACATAAAGAGATGAAACATTTAGTTTGACAGCCTCATACAGCACCTTCATGTTTACACATTGACAGGAGGAGACAGGAGGCTGAAAGAAGTTTTGGGTTGTGGATTAAATAACAACAGGGATGCTGTGCTTTCATTAGGGACAAGTATTAAGACGAAAACGCTCATATAAACACACTGTACCCCCAAACACTGACAGTCAGTATATTTTAATCTGAATGATTGGACACTAGCTTAAACAATAATTGTATTTATTTATCTTTATAGATCTTATGTATTTAAAAACAAAAGCAGGGTGGGTGAAGCCTTTAGCTTGAATGAACAGTCATGTTTATTCAGGCTCTGCCCTCACTTTGACTTAGTTGATGATGTCTGTCTGACTAACTATGAAAGAATAATGTGGCGCTAGTGGATGGAAGTTTATGCTAAAAACTTTTCGGTGGTTTAAAAGCACCCAAGCAGTCAGAGGAAATGTTTCAGTGTTGTTATCTTATGCCTTATGGCTTATCTGTTGGTCATGGACACCAAACTTTTTGTAGTTTCAGTGATATTTTTACTACTTTTCTCCTGTGTTTGTCTGGAGATCCTACATGTAACCATGGCTGCATTGTTTACATGTGAACTCAGCTGTTAGCAGCCTGTAGCATGTCAATGCTAACTGGTGTAAGGCCTGATGTTTCCCCACAAAGTGAGGAGAAGATAACGTGCTGGTTCTCAGGTGTGAGCTAAGAAGTGATGACATGGACCTGTCCTTCCTTCGTTATTGAGAACGTGAGATCTATCTCCAATAGGATCGACGAGCTAACCGTGCTAACCCATCAATAGAGGGAATACCAGAGGGCAGAGTAGCGTCATGCTATTCACAGACATGGCTAACAGAGCTAACATCAGTCACCAACACCACATTGGAAGAGCTTCACCTGCAGTGACCAGACAGGATCCAGGAGACAGAGACTGAACAGACTGCTGAAGAAGCTCAGTCCTGGACCCTGTGGAGGTGGAGGCTGGCTGAACTGGAGAATGATGGACAAGCTGTCATCATCTATTTTCTTATGGACCTTTATACACTTTCTATACACTTTCTTACTTTTGTTTTCATGATTGCTGCTGTGACTTGAATTTCGTTGTACTTGTTACAATGACAATAAAGTTCTATTCTATTCTATTCTTTTTGAACATTTAAAAATTGTGTCCCACAAGGAACCATGTTGGGTCCTTTTCTATTTGTGATCTCTGACAGTCAGATCAAAACTTCAACTAATGAGATGACTAGATGTCAACTTTTTAATAACTGGGTGTTCCCTTGGATGAAAACCTATCTTTTAGATAGATTTTGTAAAGTCCTCTGTTGTGGGACGAATAGAGGCGTATCTTGTCTTATTTTAAGAGTCTGACTAAAAAACTTGAGGGTGAAGCTGGGTTTTTTTTTTTAACAGAAACACAAGTGTTTTTCTGTTGTTAAAAAAAAGACTCATTCCGCCAAACTTATTATCTGTTCTTGATTATTGTGACTATCTTTTTAAGCACATGCTACTTCAGCCTCTCTGAAAAAGCTGAACTCAGTGTCCCATGTTGCATTGCATTTTGTCTCTGGTTTAGGATCATACACATCACTGTGTCTTGTATGAAAACACAGGTTTTCCTTCTGATCATCTGATGCACACAGACACACACAGACACACACACAATATATATGATGGCTTTACATCCCACACCGACAAAAACTGACTGAGGTTAAAGTACAACCAGTGGCCAATAGGCTTTTATCTGCCAATGTCTTCATACTGTAGCTCCCCCTTACCTCTGCCTTCCTCCTCCTCTGTGGAAGACAGAGTTCCCCTGAGTGATAAAAGCAGTCTCACTGCCTGCAAATGAAGAGACCAAGACCACGGTTTCTCTCAAACTGCTTCAATAATGTTCACTTGAAGAAATGACTTTCAATGGGGGCGTTTTGAAGTGCTGGAATTCAGTTCATCCCACTGACAGTTTCTCAGCTTTATTTTCTGCAGAAGTTTGACAGAAGTGAAGCAACAGCCTTAATAAGTGAATACAGCAGGAAGAGGTAAAATAAAAATAGTGACAGGAGCTGAAAAATAAAGTAAATATCCTCAACTAGCAGCCATGCAATGTGCAAAGGGTCGCAGTTCCTCAAGTGTCCACTTGAGGCTGGCTTCAAAAGCCACTGGATCTCCTTTTATAAAATGTCAATTTTAACAGCAGAAATAAAAAAATAAAAACCAGAACCAATAAAATGTTTTTTTTGTTTGTTTGTTTCTGTTATCAGAAGTTCAGAAACTTAATTTAAGTACCTCATTTTTTATTTATACACTTTTGATACAAGAAACCCAATGATGTAAATCAAACTCGAGTTCTTGGGGACTTGATACTTTTCTAAAAAACAGGTTCCAAAGAAAGGCTGGTCAAGTTAGGTACAAGCTCAAGGCTAGTTTGAGTGTTTTAATGGGATTTTTAACAGATATCTAAAAAATGAATAGCTTATGCTTTACAGACTTAGCTCTGTATGGAAAATGTGTCCCCTGAAAATAAATGATGTTATAAATCGGTGACAAAATTTACCTCCAGAAAAAAAACAGTCCACTTCAAAGGTCGATCACTGCTCCTCACAGCCAGGCGCTGGAAAAGCCTCGGCTTCCTGGTTCTGGAACATGTACTGTGGAGGAAAAACACATGCGTACATCAAGAAGGAAATCACAATGGTAAGTAAAGTGGCCAGAGAGAGTGTAAGACACGACTGCCTCTGAAAAAAACTCTTCAGAAAAAAAGTGCAAACCACAGGAAAGCCTTTTCTAAGAAAGCACCAGTGATTTTCATATGAAAATATGAAACGATATACGATTTGATAGCAATCACAGATCTTTTGTGGGGAAAATAAGATGCTCTCGGTCTGCACATGCTCATTAGAGTGGAACAGAATGCCTTTTTGTGTAACGGTATGGACGACTGGAGCACAAAGCAAACTGTACAGACAGGAGCCGGTTGTGAAAAATCCTCCAGCTCTCGTAATTATCAGGCAGCGGTGCTGATTGTGTGAACAAAACGATAAATACATCTGTGGATGATGTGTGAAAACCGCAGTGTGATGAAATGTTATGATTTACTTTTGTATTAGCAAACAAGTATTGAGTAACATCAGTTTGCCATCACTGCAGCTCTGATACCAGAATGAGCTGAGAGGAAAAAGATGACTCTAAAGATGGTATAAAAAGTTTAAGTTATCAAACAAATCAATCATGTTAAGAAATGCTACGTGTCCCTCTCCAGTAGAAGCTTCAGTGCATATATCATATTGCTTCACACCAACATACACCACAACACCAACCCAAAGATTATTCATGTTGGATAATTTCAGAAAGATGATGCAAGATACAGAAACAAAAAGATGGAAATGGGGTGATTAATTCAAGGCAGCTCCTTTTAGAGGCACTGAAAAATGATTTTTCGACAAAGCAACGTTTGTCTTGAGCAGGGAGAGCAATCATGTGAGAAATGACAGAGAGCAACAATTATGTTTCTAACATGATGTCGCAACAGCAGAACCACTGGTTTGGGCATCACACACCAGGAGCAGTCATTTAGATGATGTTCACGCTCACTGATGAGGACAAATTTCACTTTGCTTAACAGGCAAAAAATATTCACTCCTTGAAATTGGTTTATTAAACATTTATCATTTGGTGGCAGCAATTTTCCCTCAACTTTTTTCCGCTCAAGCTGTCAAATGCAATCTCTAAAATGCAGATTCAAAGCCTTTTTTTGCTGAATGTCTGTATCCGAGGATCTTCTTGCCACAGCTGCTGGTGGTGAGGCGGGCGTTTAAGGGTAGACCACATCAGAGGAGTTTTAGACTCCACAATGTGTCTGATGGACAGAGCAGCGGCATCACCCTGTGTATTCACCGCAAGGTCCCAAAAAAGTTGGACTTCAATGAAATCACTGCCGGCATGCAGGTTTAGCAGAGGGCTCTTTGAGATTTAAGGGACACACTCTGCAGAAGGGGCCAAAATAGTGCTCCTGTGTTATAGCTGTGTTATGGTGTTATCCAATGAAATTACAGTTTTTATTTAATTGAAGTGAGTTTCAACTTGTTACCTGACTGATCAAAAAGTTCAGTGTTTTATCTTAGTGTGTATCCAGAGGTTGTTTTGTTTTTTTCTGAGGCCCTGATCACAGTCTGTATCCATGTTATATATGGGGGCATGGTCTGTATAGTAGTCTAATGGGTACCGTGGCCTACTTACTTCTCTAATAGGCACCACAACTGTAGGGTGACCAGGTGCTTACAAGCCACATGTGGGACAAGGAGTGTGTTTGTACGGGACAATGTGGGACAATGTGGGAAACGTTACTACAATGCTTAAACATAGGCTATATTTTTAAATAATGTCCATCTAACCCTGATACATTAATATTTCTGGGACCAAGCTTATAACCGTATATTTCCTATTCAAAAGACAGGAAATGCATTTGTCACAGTAAATGATACTCATAAAAAATATTAAAAAATCTACTTGTAAAAGTTCAAAAATAAACCTGAAGTTTCTCAGAGCTTGTGAAATATTGTGATTGTAAACATTTAGAGTATCAGCAATACATTACATTCAGTGTGTGTTCTCAGCTCTTAAAGGTAAACTGTGCAAAGGCACACAAAAAGGCACAAGTGACAACATCTTAACTTTCTACGTTTTTTGTAAGTTTTACATCATGACTTGTGTCGCTTCACATCACACTCACCTCCATGCAAAGTGGAGAAATACTGGATCAAGTTACCAAAACACTCATTGTGAATCACCCCACAGTGATTTGGGCCTTAAACAATCATGTTCCCAGCTCCTTTTTTCTCAAAGGAACTTTGTTTTTCCACCAAAATCTGCATTTTGGTGTCTAAGAGTTTTTACCTTTCTTTTTTGTGTCAGTGGGCTGAGGTAAGGAGGATGCAGTTGACAGGCTGATGAACTGCTGACGCCACACGTACGTTTATATTAATTGAGAACAGACAAATATAATGGTAAAATCCCTCTTTAAGCTATTAGATGAAAATCATGCTATCAGAAAGGAGACTGCTGCAGGTTGGATCGCAACAGCCAATCAAATGCGGGACATCGTCTTGATTTGCGGGACGTGGGAAAAGTGATTAAAATGCTTAAAGTGTGACACCTGGTCACCCTACGTTATTGACATACCTGTCTACTGGGGACCATGGTCCCTGTGCCATTTTTACTGGAGTCTATGATCTGTACAACAGTCATATGGGGACCATGGTCCGTATACCTGCTGTATGGGGACCATGGCTTGTACACTTGTCTAATGAGCACCATGATCCACATACCTGTCTACTGGAGACCATTAAACAGTCTGAAAAAGCCACTATTGATGTTTTTGAGACATTTCTTTTGAAGCAGATGAGTGTGGTTGTAAAAATAATCACTGTTGCACATTACGTAATGAACAGGGAAAGTTCGTCTTTCTGAATGGAATCTTCTGAATGACTTTTCCGAAAACAATAGTATACATGGAAAGGAATATTCCAATCTGTGGTTTACATGCCCCGCTATAATCCAACAAAAAAGTCAATAGGGCATGCGCAAACAAACGTAAACCATTGGTAACAAATTGAGGAACATCTCTAGTTGCGGCTTACATCATATCTGAGCATGCGCTGAAAGAATGCACCCTGACAACTTTCCGTTTGAGTGGATACATGATACCTCAACCGGTTTGGAGAAAGAAATATTCCACCCCTGTGAAACTGATTAAATGTCCATTTGGATTGGCACTTTTCTTTCAGATTGAGGTGTATACAAAGGTTTAATTCTTTCCGTTTGAGTAAATAAACCAAATGCAAGCGGAACATTTGGGTTCATGTATACGTGGCTACTGTCATTGATTCCCAAACCCAGCATCCTCATTCCTGTCATCATTACCTATGTATGCCCATCAGGGTTTCTGGCAGATTTTAAAATAAATGAAATAAGCAGCATCCATAAATTCTAAATAGAATGTCAAATTTTGTATTATCTTACTGAACGATAAATTTCCACTTAGCTTTAATCCACTTTACATCAGCTGGACCAGAGACATCACTGACTTTTCTGCATCTATGATTTAAGACTACATTTGTGGACAGTCACAAACTGTCATCACGGACAATAGATGTGGAAGATTTAGAGACATGACCAGAAACTAACACAGACTCAGGTTTTAATCAAAACCCTCCTACATTTAACCTTTTCTGCTGTAGAATAACACAACACAGGCAGACATCCAGCAATTATCAACTGTCAGGTTTCTTTCTGTGTATAACTTACTGATTTGAGGTTGGACTCCATTTCTGTGAAGTTCCACTCTGTTAGAGGCAGGCTTAAACTGAAGGGCTGCAGATGGATAGAGGAAGACATAGAGGAAGTTGTTGTTGTTGTTGTTTTGTTGTTGTTGTTGTTTTTTTAAAGATTATATCTTTGTATACTGTAGTTTTTCTTACATCAATAACAGTGCTGGACCCAGCCTCCACAGCACTCTGCTGATGGCTCCTGAGCAGCAGCTGCTGAAGCTCCTCTAGACTCATGTCCACATTCTCCACAGCATCTGAAACCTCCACCCTTCAAAAACAAAAAGTGATTAATAATAGATAATTAGATGTGTATTAAAATGTTAAAACAGACAATCTGTAACTCATCAAAAATCTGCACAACCAACATTTGGAGTAACAACTCACCTGTCCAGAGCAGGTCTCTTACTCCTCCTTTCCGCCACAGAGCCCCTCCCCTCCAGAACGGACTGGACCATCGCAACTGGGAGGACTGGAGGTTCAGAGGAGCACACCTCACAGGAGTTGTTCAAAGCTACAGCCTCCCCTGCCGCCACACTGGCTCCTTTTCCTGCTCCTCTCACTCCTGGACTCACAGGCTCCTCTTTGATTAGCATCATACACTTCTCCCTGTTTGAAGTGGTGAGTATTGCTTTTCAAACAGTGCTGATCACTAATGGCCTTAATAATAATAATAATAATAATAATGATAATAATAATAATAATAATAATAATAATAATAATAATAATAATAATAATTATTATTATTATTATTATTATTATTATTATTATTATTATTATTATATCTTCATATTACTCACCTGGTCTCATCAGGCTGCATCTGGAGAGCCATGCTTGCCTGAGTCATGTCAGTAACATCTGATATGATTGGTCCTCCTGTCAGCCCACTGGTAGAGCAGGACGCTGTATCACTGGATGGCTGGAAAAAAGGCAGGATTGAGTTGTGTTTGCTGTTTGTAGTCTTTTTCTTTGGGAACACTTTCACTTATTCTTGTCAAAAGTGTGTCTTTTTAAAAAAAACAAAACAAAAAAAAAACTATGATAGTAAATTATTTAGAAGGACAAACCCACAAGCAAAAAAAAAAAAAAAACTTATATTGCACAGGATTGGACTGTTCTTCAAATCGAGCACGGAGGAGAAATACATCCTTACAATCTGGTGTCATACTGAAGCATAACGGCACTTTGGCTTGGACACCTCTGAGCTATAAACCCAGTTGAATGAAATTGTTCCTTGTCAGAGAAACAGACAACTACAGCCAGAGCAACTGTGATGAGTAAATGCAGGATGGGGAGTTAGCGACAAGCTACAGCTAGCTTTAGCAAATGTTCTTTCTAGTTTTCCTCTATATCAATCCCACTTTTTTTTCTTAAGATAACCTTGTTCATAGGTTAACAAGACAGAGGTTTGACACAGTTCTCTGGCTGAAAAAAAGGCATGAAACACATTAAAAAAAAAAACAACCAAGATCGACAGCAGCTGCTCATTAAGTAGTGTTCAAAAACCTAGCTTAGCAGAGCAGCAGTCGATTCAGCCTTTAGTCTTTGACTATAAAGGAATGATGTGTTTTATGTGTCAGGTGCATTTTAAAATGTTTATCTAATGAACATTTGCCTGAATGTATGAGGAGGTAATGTTATGTCTATGATGTCATGCAGGGTCAAAAAGGTGTTTTTTGTTTGTCTGTTTTGTTTTGAACAAAGTGGATCAGGAAACTGACAGAAACTGTGATTATGTTCTTCACAGCAGGGATGTTCACCTTACTTCCTCCATTTACCTAGAAGTTACCTGGTTACCTTGAAGTTAATTAATTGGTTGGAAGTATTCTTTTTTTTTTTTAAATAGGAGAGTTTTTTTTATTTATTTATTTATTTATTTATTTATTTATTTATTTTTAACAAACTAGGATACAGAAAAAGTCATCTTAGGTCTAACACATGCTGTGATTATGTTCTCTGAGATGCAGCAGAGCAGCTTCCATACCTCAGCACAATGTTTCCCTCTAGTGGTGAAAGAATAATAGACAGGCTGGTTGAGGCAGGCTGACAGTAATTCTCCACAGAATAATTAAATAAATAAAATGTATATTGTTGATGAGCAAAATTTAAAGAACCCCTTAAATTTAAATTAAAGACAACATTAATGTCCTGAAATGCTGAAGAAGGTAATCATTCAAAAGAAATGGCTGTGTGCTAAATCAACTGACTCAAACATTAATTTAAAATCCAGACATGGCCAAGCACTTAGAAAGGCCAGTCGGTAACTTCAAAGTTTATGTTTACAGCATGGCGCTGCCAGCTCCATTTGTGCTGAGTGAGTAAGGTCAGCAGCTTCAGTTGCTCACTTGTTATAGCTCTCAGCACAATCTATCACAGAGAGAGGCTGCAAAGTACTAAAAGTAAACTCAAACAATCCTGTGGGAGATTAACTTTCCAAAAAGAGAATTGTGGTTTATTTTTAAACTCATTAAGCCACTTTGACAATTCGGCACATGAATACTGAGCTTCACATGAACTGGAGCACATTGTTAAACATATCAGGTCAATCTCAACTCACCGACTGGATGTAGAAGGTCTCATGCATGGCCTCCATTGGATGAGTATGGCTGAACTTTGAGGCAGGAGGGCTAGGAGAGCCATCATCCAACATCAGGGGCCTGAGCAAACATTGATTATGAGGTTTTCAGTAAAACAAATCAAGTCATTCCAAGGCAATAATAATATTATCTTTACATGTTGAAGGTAAAACTGTCACAGATAGGAACCATATTGGTTGGGCATCTGTTTAGTGCTTTAGCAGCATTTCTGATATTTTAAAGATACTGGATAGCACAAATGTTGAACTAAAATCTGTGAAAGGTGATGAAGTCCTACTTGATTTCTTAACTACTACTTAATTAGTTCTAGTTTTTCTTCACCAAAAATTGAAAGTGAAGCTGACATTTATCAACTGTCATGACTGTTTGAATCAAATCAAATCAAAGACTGTGCACATCAATGGTCCCGGATTTATGACACTAGGTCGAATGGTAATATTTAAACACACTTTTGGCAAAGCTTAGAAAGGTAGAAATACCTGAGAAACTATTATCATTCTTGTTATTCTTTAACAGCATTGATAGAATGGTAAAATGCAGAGCAAAGATCTTGCACATGGACATCAACATATGCAGCTGTTAAACTGCAACTGATGATGTTAGCCCTTACCCAGAATCCCCTCTGGTGCTTAAAGGGTGGCCTCACAGAGCCAAAAACATGGCTGTGAGTTTGTTTCTGTTTTCAGACTTTTTAACCCTTCTAAATGTTGGTAGATGAGTGCGAAAGATATCATACACAGGCCCGGAGTGCTGTTAAACCCTTAATCCAATGGTGGAAATTCAGAGAGGCTCTGAAAGTCTGAAGGACAAACACAGCCATCATTAAGGTGCAAATTTGCACCTCTGCCAGGTATTACACTGACCCTGAAACAGATTTTCTACAGCACTTTTTGTATTTCAGCATGCCTTTCCTTTCTCATGTCGGCCTTGTTCACACTCAGCAGCAAAGCTGAACCAGCGTTTTACACACTGGGGCTGTAGCAGGGTCATGCACTCTGCTCTGCCTTCACTGTGTGTGGATGTGTGTGTGTGTGTGTGTGTTTGTGTCTGAGTGACTGATTCAGCACTTGTCGCCATTCACAGCGCTTGTTGAGTTAGATTGTTCAGTTTGTCAGCTGAGCCAGCCCTTCCCTCTGCCCCACTGTGGCCCTGTTTGTCTCACTTTTGTTGATTACACTGCTGTATGTGTGCACGTGTGTGTGTGTGTGTGTGTGTGTGTGTGTGTGTGTGTGTGTGAACTCACAGCTTTCTCTTCAGGCCCACAGTGCTGGGTGTGTTGGACTGCATCTGGCTGAACAGAAACTGAATCAGCTGGTAAAGAGAGAGAAAACACACAGCATGAATCAGCATCCTCTCCACACTGACTCACATACGTCCTGATACATATAACTAAATAAAAATAAAATAAAATACATAGTTAATAAGAACAAAAAAGATTACAACAGTTTAAAGTAATTTGTTATTTTTCAAAGTTTTTTGGTGGATCAGATTTTCTACTTAAGTATTCAGTCATGACCTGTTTCGCTCTTAACTGACAATACAGTCAGATCCAGTTTATGGTCAGAGGTAAAAAGTAGGTTTTAAGGCGTGAAGTGAATTAAAAAGCATTTTATTACTATTTTATCATCTTTTAGTCTTTTTGAATTATTGTTGACACTTAAATTGCTGTTAGTCATTGATATGGACATTAATCAGACCCTTTACCAAAGTGCTGCTTCAAACACTATTTTTCAATAACTTCTCTCCAATTTGATGCACTGATTTTAAAATTTGTCAGTTGAAAGTCAAAAGAAATCATAATGAGATTTATTTACAAAAGCTACTCAAACACATGTACGGGAATAAAAAATCAGTAAAGGGTTGAACCGCATCATTCTGACCACAGGGGGCGCCAAAAACAACACAAACTGCATCGATGTAAGACTTTACAATTATAAAGCCCAAATTTCCTGATTTTTTTTTCTTTCACAAAAAAATGTGTGCCTACAAGTTTTTGTTCTGCAGTAAGATAAAAAAAAAATATCTCAATCTCCCAGTGGATTCGACATGGGCTGAGTTTTCAAGCTGTAACTGTGGATGCAGTGATGAGCTGTGTTTTTGGAAGGGATTTTAGGCTCATGCAGTTATTTCCACCACAAATTCATGTCTGTTTTTCATTTGCATGCTGTCTGAGGAGCCAAGGATAACTGCTATCCAGTAACATATTATGTCTTGTCCTTTTCTTTACCAAGTTGTCTTTAAATTTTCTTAATTTCCAGAGCACATTATGTGCTTTAAATGATAAATAATATGATTTTTACAATGAAGAACATCATTCTGAAACTGTTGAACTACTTCCGTCTACTTAACTAAAATAATATCTTTAATGCTGAAATTGTTGTTATCCATGAATTCGAAAATGTTACTGTTTTGCAACACAGCAACACATCATTATTAAAAAAAACACTTTAGTGTTTATTTCTTGAGTCTTTTTTGACTTCTCAGAAAATGGTTGAGCATAGAAAACTCACTGAGGTAGAAAGAGTCCAAATTAAAGTAATTCATGATGCTGCATGGTTTTTCTCTTTACGTATGACAGGTGGTCTAATAAAGTTGTTAAGCTCTGTTCATTTAAACCATTGCACAATCTTCTCACTAGTTTGTTGTGCTAAATTTGAAATGGTTGTATGCTTTTCATAAAATAATAAATTAAAAAACATTTCCAATATTTGATAGGTCTTGTATTGACTATTTTCAATGACATAAACACACAGTATTGAAATTATTTGAAAACAATCTCAACATTTTATACAGCCTGTCAGTCTGTGATGCGGGTGAAGAAAAAGTACTGTGGGATTTTCTCACAGTGCTATGATTTAATCAGTTAACATTCAGTTAAAATTTAGATTAGGGCCATTGATTCCCATGATGTGAAGACTACAAAGCAAAGTTAAATCATGAGAATCTCAAACAATTTAGTTCCTGACTGTGATGAGAATTTCATCACAATCCCTTTTTGAAAAAGAAGATCCCAAAATGATGCAACATGATACAAGAACTGGCTGGTCGTTTCAGTTATGAGAACAGCAACAAGTGTGACTCATTTGAAAAGTGTTATATAACAAAAAATGACTCTGGATTACACACATATAAATGCATTAGAACTGACCTTGTTCATGACTTTCTGCTGCTGTGTGTGGTTCTGCCTTAGTGAGACTACCTCTCTCCACAGCACTTCATTTTGCCTGCAGAGGAAAAGGGAAGTTATTGGTAATGGTGGTAGAGGAAAGAAGCATAGTCGGAAGTTGGTTCAATTTTCTCCAAATCAGAAGCCAATCAGTCCAAACATTGCTGGTTTTACAGGCACAATCAGTTGATCAAAATTTCACAAGCTCCACTTTTTTTTCATCCTATGAATGAAGCTTACAGTACAAACCTTTCCGACTTCTTTAAATACTAAAAACAGGTTTAGCCTGCAGTTCCCAGTGAGCCAAACAGTTGAGATCGCCGATTTAGCCCGGTAATATTTTTAACATATAATTATGTAGATCATCTCCCATTAACTATGGCCACTGTCTTTATTTAAATCTTAAAACTGATGGAGCAGAACTTAAGTTATTGTTTAGACTTAGACTCCCTTAATCGTCATCTCACAAATTACAAAGCAGTGTATTTGGAATGAAGTTTTGTTGCAGTGTCTTCCAACAGTGTTAACAGACCTTGTATAAAACTGTAGACAGTATAAATATATAAATATATGAAATATATACAAAGTGCTATTAGGGATGGGTACCACATTAGGAACTTTTATAGGTACTGACCAAATTCTGTCAAAAGTACCAGGTATCAATTCACGTGAAATCAAAAGGTACCATGTTTAGGTACCTAAATGTATCCTTGTGACTGTGAGGGAGTGGAAGAGTGGGCAATTATTCATACTGGACATGAACACAGCATTATAAGGTTATACATTAAAGAAGAAATATGTTAAATTGAAAAAGTATATATTTCATTTTCAAATAAATTGATATTTTTCAGTGGCGTTTTCTCCCAGAGGCCAAGGGAAGCCATGCTTCCTCTCTTTTTTTAGACTGCAGCTGTGATTTAATGAAAATATTCCTTTTTAACAGTTTCGATACTTCTTCTGTGTTTTGTCACCGTCATCTCTTCCTTATTCCTCTCCTCTACTTATTGAGCATTTTACAATGTGTAAAACAGCGCCCTCGTAAATGTTCTGTGTCGAATGCGTGGTGAAAATATGATACTGCACGCTGTTGTCCGCAAGGAAGCCAAGCAGAGTTGGCATCCCTTGATGAAAAAAACAAAAATGATTAACCAATCAGATGAGGCCGTGGTCATGACACTGCTCATCTGTGATTGACCAAGACTGTGCCAAGGGAAGCCACCCCGTCTTTGGCCTCAAACCAATCAAATCACAGTATCGTCATCATCGAGCCACTGAATGAAATCAGGGAGGTTAGCACATTAGCAGTGTGCACGAAGCGGCCGGTTGTGTGTTTAAGTGGGCGGTTGAATTAATTAATACGATGTTTAAGCTAAGTCAAGAGGACAATGTACATGTGTGAATGAGTGAGTGAGGGTGGGAGAGCTAAAGGGCGTGTGTCGGTGTTCAAAGTAAGTAAAACGAGCGCTCTCTGGGCACTCTCACAGGTCCGTTACATGAAATAGCGATACAAACTGCAACAAAGCCTTTTATGTACCCCACTCCCTAAAAAAAAATACAGATAACAGGCTTTGTCTCACTTGGCTTCCTCAAAAAAAATCTCCACGCCACGCCACTGATATTTTTACAATATACAGCCAAAAAAGTACAGAAAAGTGGTACCATTGAGTACCGGTACCAATCACCAGGTACCGGGCATCGGTACAGCATCATTTCAAATCAGAAAGGTACCCATCCCTAAACGCTATACACAGATGGAGACAAGAGCTATACAAGAAGGTGGTAATAAGTGACCTATGACTTGACACAAATATTTACATGAGGTATTGCACTGACTAACATAGCAGCAGTCTGGGTTAAATTAAATATGGGAGTGGTAGATTTGAATAGAAATGGATATATACAAAGAGAAGATTACAGAAGAAAAAATAAGAAAATATTGGACATGATAAGTTAAGGCAGTAAGATGCAATATATAGTTCAAGTAAAAAGTGTCATAAATTGCACAAGTCAACAGGATTTTCTGCATTATTTTACTACATCACCAATGGTTAATTCAGTCTAAGAGGTCAGATGTGTTATTGCAGGTTGTGACAAATGTAGCTTCAAGTCACTGGCCCAATAGGTGGGGATAAGACAGCGGCTTGCTAAGGCTAAGTGGATTTCATTTCTTTTCTAATTTCATTGACAATTAACTGGTATTCCTGAGCTCATGGATTATCAAAAGAAGAGGTGTCTCATATTGCCTCGCCTCTGGTGGACGTGTAATATTAAAGACATCTGTAAGTCACAGGTGGCCTACATCATTGTATATCCCATTTCCCTTTTCCAGTTTCATTATGAATGAAACCATATTTTACAAAACAAAACAAAAAAAGAATAAAGGACTGAATTTGCTATTGAAAAAGTGGTGCATCAGAACTTTTTTAGTTTTGAAAAAAATCCGATGCACCCCAATACCTGTCCTCTTCTGCAGAAATAGGTATGGAATGGTAGCTTGGTAAAAAGTGGTACCACATATAGCCAGCTCTATTTTACGCAACCACAAATTAAACACTTTCCCAAACATAACATACGACCTGTTTTTAATATCACAAAAAAAGAAAAAAACATTTAGGGTCTCAAAAAATATACCCTACCTACACCTGCAACCTCCAACAGCCAAGAGTGTTATTAGTGTGTGTGTGTGTGTGTGTGTGTGTGTGTGTGTGTGTGTGTGTGTGTGTGTGTGTGTGTGTGTGTGTGTGTGTGTGTGTGTGTGTTAGTCAGGTGAGCAGGTGAACATTCTCTCCTCTCATTAGCAAACAATACTCAGCACAAAGCAACTCTGGCACACAATGACACACAGCAGCTATTTTCAGCAACAATGGCCTCCAGAGAAAAAGTCAGTTCCCCAGCTGGGTGATTTGTTCCAACTTAGCAAGGGGAATAACAATCTGTTCAAGTGCTCGTTTCACGTTTTATCCTTAAATATATCCAAAACAGGTTAATAAACTTTTTCCTTTTTTAATTGACAAAGACAGATCTGAATTCCTGGAGTGAACTCGGCTAACTATTTGGTATAGTAAGTTTTTCATCTCAAGTCTGTAACTCTTAAGTTCCAGCTCAGTGAACAGGACGACAGAAAACAGCCGCATAAAAGGGGGGAGAGATTAGGCTACATACAAATGAAACTTTATAAAGTCAAGTACTTTTGTATACAAGCAGAACTTGGTACTCATGAGTCCCCATGGATCTGTGTATCAGACACTGTTACCAGCTTTTGTCTGTTTGACGGTCAGATCTTATTCACACTGAAACTGTTGCAGTAATGTTCAGATAGCTGCTGAGTCACTCTGTCGGGATCAGTTGAGGTGGTGGTTGAGGGCCAACTTGGGAAACAGTAGCATGGTTATAAAAAGAGAAGCTGCCGACTTGTGTTCAGAGAAATAGACTAGAGCGCTGAGGTCTTGTTTGGCACTAACACACACTTTGTACTCACTGTTTCATGTCCTGCATCTGACAATCCATGTTGTCCTGTTGTGTTCTGAGGAGCTGGACTTCATACAGCAGTTTGCTGAGGTCTTCCTGACGAACTTTGGTCTCTTCACTCTTCACAATGGATACCTGAACACATTAAGGCTCTTTAGTTATTCCACTTTAAGCTGTTTGACTTCAATTCCCAGCAGCACCACGAGCTCATCATATGCAGCTTTGACTGAAATATAATAATCGCTGGATGATATTCAAGGAAGTCTGTATCAGCATTATGTGTGATCAGTGTTTAGTGTCAACCATGAAAATCACCTGCATGAGTGCTAGCATGTTAGCTTATTAAATTAAGCATTTAGCTAAAAGTATCAATTCACATTCTTTCTAGATAATTTGACTTGTGTATAATTCTGAAATATTGTGATACTGTAATATATTCAAGACTTAAATTCACACACAATGTAGAGTCAGCAGCAAAATGTTAGCCAAGAGCTAATATCAAAAGAACTTTACATTGTTAGCATTAGCAGTGAGCTATCTAACAGTGTCTTAATGGAAATCAGAGAGGAGCACATGTGTGAAAATGGGTTGCTAAGCCACAATTAGCTAGTCCTTTTGGCTAATTTTCTACCTTAAATTACCTTTGTAGCTCTGTGTTAGCACAAATTTTACCTCGACAGTTAGCATGGCTGGTCTTCATTAGATGACGCATTTCTCACTATAAAGCATCGAGCTAGTGATTTTAAGTAATTTCAGCAGCTAATCCGTGCTCTCACATCCCTCCACAAGCTGTTAAGGTTGTATCAAGGCTAAAGTGTGGAGACAGCTGGGTGTAAACTAGCTAAACATTAGCGCTTTTAATGTCAGAGTCAATGTGTTCAGTTTACTCTGCCGTTCTTTGGCACCAGTGCTGCTTGAGGATGTAATGAATTTTCTCTGTGAGTAGAGCCTCTTAGAAATGCCACCATGGATTTAGCCTCTGCTCTGTGAGTCTAATGTTGAAGTACAGATGTGTTTACAGCCATGTAGTAGGTGCTATCCTTGAGTCCACTTGTGTCATTCATGGCAGTGTATTACAGAAAGGTGTTAGTGCTCTCTGGCAGCTTTGTGTGTTCATACCTTTCTCTTGATGTGCTCTAGCATGTGTTCGTGTCCCTGAAGGAAATACAGGTGCTGAAACTCTGTGTCGTCTCTCTCTGGCTTTACCAGGCCGCTCTGCTCAATGTTCACCACTTTACGAAAACCATCTAGTCACACACACAAGAGAACAACAAACACTAAGTGCATTTCCAGTTCCAAGGTTGCAAGGCTCTTTAAGGTAAAAACATGTAAATGAAAACAGCATATGATGATTTAAAACTTAAAAAAAAAAAAAACGTAATACGAAAAAGACAAATAAATTGTTGAAACAAAAAAAAACAGAGAGGAAAAAACCTAGAAGAAACTCTCTGAATAACAACAGCTTAGCTGTAAGAGTGGGTAAAAAAGGGTACTCTTAAGTGTTCATCTATGAGACGCAAAGATAGGAAGAGGTCCACCAGTCTGCAAGAGACTGTGTGAGCCAGTAGTGCAATAATCAAGTGCCTCAGTTTGATAGCAAAGAATTTAGGGATTTAATGATCTGCAGAACAAAATATCATTCATGGTTTAACCTGGAGAAATCCTTGTTCAAAAAAGACAAGGTCAAAAACAGACACAAAAAAGGGGGGAAAAAAAAGAGAGAAAACCATAACTGTGGGTGCATTTTTTTCACCACATCCAAAAATGCAGTTTAAAACAGCTACATTAAAATGTGCGGCAAAAGATTGATCTTTTTTTTTTGGAAATCATGGATACACAGTCCTCCACTCTCCAGAGGAGGAGGACCACCTATCTTTTCATGAGCACACAGATCAAAAGCCAGCATCTGTGACAGCATTGAAATGCACAATTTCCCAGTTCATGAGAACACCATTACACTCCTGAACAGCAGGCAACACATGCTGCCATCACGACAGTGCATTTTTCAGGGGGGACCTAGCTTGCTTCAGCAGTGCAAGCAAAAATCTACATATCATTAGCCTCAAAACACAATTGCCAAAGTCATATATTATACACATTTAATTCATTATTTTGTAAACCCCATAGCATAATTGCCTGAGTCAAATAAATTTAAATAAAATAGATAAATATAAACAGTATCGATAATATAAACATAATATTATAAATTGTATTAACAGTATAAATAGTATCAAACAAAAATATACATACACAAAAAATGTTTTTCTTCTTTTCTTGAAACTTTGAAATATGACTTAACATCTACTGAAAGTACTTTATCTATCACAGAAACAGATAATATGATCAATTGGACTTTGACTCTGAGCATATGAAATATCCTGTTTCAGGCAGAAGTGTGACATTTTACTTTCAAAGTTCCAGCAGATGGTCTTCTGTTAAAAGCAGGGATGATGTACCAGGATAATAAACATTTCACTGTCCCTACTGTTTGAATCTTATTGCTGGCACAAAATTTTAAATGATCATACCTTTCCCATAAAACAATAAATCTTGTCTTTATTTGTTTAAAAAACAGGTTTAAATACAGGTGATTAGTTTACTTACACATGTTGAGCTGTCGAACAAAACTTGCCATGTTGTTGTGTTTAAAGTACTTTGGAAGGACTTCCTTTGCAAAACGTCCCTGGTCAAACACATGGAAGCTTGTCCCCGTCTGAAACAGAGATAAGACAAACACCATTCAGTCCTGTGCAATTCTCAGTTTAATTCAAAAATATTCAGCATCACAGCTTGATCTCATGCTCATTTCTATAGCTTTGCTTCATTTTTCTGACAAAAATACAGAATTTCAAAGACGGATGATAAAAAGAACAAGTCTTTGCGGATATATTCAACTACAGCACATAAAAATATAACAAATGTAAATGAAACAGATAAAGAAATCCCAACAAGTTTTTATTTTAAAAATGTATCTGAAAAATGATGGGGCCATATAGGAGAAGTTTAACAGAGTTAAGACAGGTGTGCATCATATATGTATATATATACATACATATATATATATATATATATATATATATATATATATATATATATATATATATATATATATATATAGATAGATAGATAGATAGATAGATAGATAGATAGATAGATAGATAGATAGATAGATAGATAGATAGATAGATAGATAGATATATGCCAGATTACACTTCAATTTATTTTTTCTCAAGGTCACTTCTAACCTCAAAAATGTTAAAACAGTGAAAGGGGGGTTAATGATTTATTATTGTGCCTTTGAATGGCATATGTTACTTGATAAACTTTCTGATGGCTTAGTTAATAAGTCAGAAGCCAAATCCTTTGTGTCAAGCAGAATTAAATCATCATATGAACTGTAAGTTTGAGATACTTTCTAAGAGCTAAGCAACCCCTCTTTTTCTCCATACCACAAAGGACGACTACTCTTCCAGAAACACAGTATAACTTAGCAGCAGTATTGTGTTAGGTCCTGCTAAAACTTGCACCAGAGGTAGCAAAATTTTTACAAAAGAGAGTGAAATTCATAAAAGTGAATCATTCTGACTCAGTGTTGTTGTGTCCTTGTGATGGTGACTCATCAGCTAATAGTCTGACAATGAAGTAGCTGATTCTGCACACTGAATTTACATGTCATGGGACTGTTTTTTGTTTGCTTTCCTACAAAGAAACAGCATAAAAACTGCAGACTGTCACTAAAATAAGTAAAAAAGAAATTACAGAAATATACTTTATAAAGTATAAATTGAATTAAATTGAATTTTAAAAAAGTAGCAGCTCTGTTATCGCACAGGTCAAATTCATATTGTTGGGAATATACATAAATAGACAATGGTGAGCTATACCATTTCCCTTTTTAATATGGACTTTAAATTGCTTTTCACATTCACAAAACTGACTGTTTTTTTTTCTTTTTTCCCTTAATTTATTGAAATTGTCTGTATCTTTGAGAAAAACTCATTTCATTAAATGAGAAATGTCCTGGTACGTCCTGCATTGCTTTCAAGCCTCTCATGGCATAAGCTTAAAAGTGCAGTCTTTCATATCATTAGTAAAAAGCTTTCCTTTTTCTTACTAAGAGGCAGTGTGAGCTGTGTCTTACGATGCCATGGAAAGCAGTGTTCCTAATGGGAGCTCCTGTCAGCACTGACAGGAGCTGGTAGCAAGTTGAGGAGGCCACTGCTTCTCACTTTCATAGGCTGGAAAATATTGTTTATGTGCCTCCACATCCCTAATGTGTTCAACACTTTTGAGATACCAGAGCTGTTAACCAACCAATAGGCTTTAGGAATGGATCAAACAACTGTGTGCAGTTAACGCTTATGTTTAAATTTCAACTATATTTGCTGTCAAAGGCCTGAAAAGCTGAGAATCATACTTAGCACAAACTCACAGTGTGGTTCAGTACAGTGGAGTTATTGATTCAGTTCTTGGTTGCAGACTTTGTCATTCTTTTCTTGCCATGAGATCCAATCTAACTCTGTTGACTTGCCAAACTGTTTTTTCACAAATCTGTTTCTTTCTTACAGTCATTTTCCCTTAAATATTTTTGCTGTTGATATACATATGAAAGAGGAAGACTTCATAGTTTAAGAAACAATATCTGTCGTGATCTGGTGCTGTATAAATGAAGACCAGTTGAGAAATTGATTTAGTGCCTGCAGTTATACGAAATCAACAATAACTGGCTACAGAAAGCTACAAGGGACATAACAACAGATCCTGCCTTCTTCTATTCTTCTGCATTTATTATCTCTACTTTTAGCCCAAGGTCCCAGAGTTCTTTTACCAAACTTCACATAAAGAATGACCCTCTATTTTAATTTTTTTCTTGAAATATAAATACTTCTTGAAGAAAAACACACCATGCAGCAGTTTCCAGAGCTTCCTCACCTCTACCCTTGAGACCAAACCTTCTCAAAATGAAAAATCATATCATCTGGACTTCATCAACACTTCACTGGATCATTGATTAACATTTAATAGTGCATCTCAAAGATTTCTATTAAAGTGTGTCGTGAAATACTAATCAAACCGACTGGTTGGATTTTACTTTTACATCTTCCACTTTTTGAGTGCATGTAAAGGCAAACTGTTAGCAAGCCCAACAGTTGTGAAAGTATGTGAAGCTGTTTTTGCAGCTCAGTGGCAGGAAGTATAGTTTCAGGCTAGATGAACTCCACACATTAAGAATCCAAGAAGATGGTACCATTAAATTGCTAGTTTAATATGTATTTAATTTTTTTTAAATATCAATCTGACTTTTTCTTAAGTTTTCTTTTCCTAGTTCAGGGGTCAGCAACCTACAGCTCTTCAGCCTTCTTGCAGTAGCTTGACAAAAAAAACAAACAAACATAGAAATGATTAACTGTCATTTTTTTTAACTTCCATTCAATTTTTTTTCTCTTTTTTCTTGTCCTATTTTTGGAACAGTTTTCTTTAAGTTCAAGGTGACACTCCAAAACTGAATTAAAAAAGTACTTTTAATAATTTGTCAACTAAAATATGCATCACATCTGTCATCCTCTACCTGTGGGCAGCTTTTGAGTGTCCTATCCCTGCCCTTACTAAGCTAACCGTGGAATTAATAAATTAATTTAAAAAAAAAGAAAAAAAAGGAAAAGGAAATTCTGTGAAGAAAATACAGTTTCATTCTGCTTGGACAAATGTATTTGCCAGAGCAACCGACAAGGTGGTTTAATATGAATTTCATCAGTTTCTTCCCCATTTGAATAAATATGGCTTACTTGTTTGGCTTACTTGAGGCTAGAAAAATGTTTTTATATCTGAACACAAATGATTCTTAGATGCCTGTTAACATCACGCTTTCTTAGAGTTTGATCAAAACCTAAACAACCTGATTAGAAAACGAGAAGTCAGAGCTTAGAGGAAGAGGACCCAGTTCTTTTCTCATCCATTTTTAGTAAACTGTATGTTTGCCTCTATCATGTACGGCATGTTCTGAGGTTGACTCACAGCACTCCAGCAGATGAGGTGGTTGGTTTCTGGATCCTCCACCAGGGTCCACAGCTTGGTGAGAAAGGCTGGGACGTTGCTGGCGTAGCTGCCATCTACTCCCATTGCACCTGGAGACTCCTGCATACTGACTCCAATTTACTGCCAAGATCACTTAAACCAGAAAACCAGATCTGTGTATGTGTAATGTGTGTGTGTGTGATGGTGTGTGTAAGTGAGTGTGTGAGGATGATGTGTGTAAATGTGATACACCAAAGCTAGTCCATTTTGCCAAATCCCACTTCAGATAATCCGTCACTGATAATCCCAAGTTTGTCTCAGTCTGTTTGATTCCATCTTAGTTGGTCAAACTGTTCCTGTGCGTCTGTGTAGAAACAGTCAATATCTTCTACCTCCACTTTCTTTGCTTTCTCTTGTTTCTTCTTCTTCTGTTTTCTTTAATACATCCCACTCTGATCTATCTTTGTTTCTCTTTCAGTTTCTTCTTTGCTTTGCTCTCCTTGTTCTGTCCTCCCTGCCACACCAGCTATACAAATGAATGCCATCACAGAAGGTCCACGTCAGCACACATACAGTCCCACATTCAAGCCCACCTCTACCCCGGCCTCCAGCTGACAATCAAGAGACCGCCCAGTAAAACAATACAACATTGACACAAAAGCTTCAGTGATGCACCGCTGTCCCCCATCAAAAAGCTGCAGCTGAAACTGAACAGTGCAGGTTAGCAGAGACGCCTCACTTAGCAGTTCTGAGAAAAAGGATGTATTCATGAGGAAACTCACAGGTCTTGTCTCCAGATTGTATCAAATAAAGCGTGTAAAGACAAAGACCATGTTGTAAATCATACAACAGGTTTAACATGTAAATACAGGAGAGATGTAACACACTACTGAGTAACAGCACCAAAAAGACAGTTGCACAGATATCTCACTGGTCTTGCTATTTAAAGTTTAAGGTCTGTTGGATGCAGATTAATTCACATTTTCTTTCTCTGACTGGAATGTCACATCTGTTGTTTTTTTTTAACATGCAGGAAAATAAAAACAAGTAAAAGTAAAATAGAGATACCAAAGTAACTACAAAAGTTGCAATGGTGCATTAAATCATGAATTTAACAGATTTCAAAACTTTTAGTTTATTCAAAGACAAAAAGGACTGACAAACTGAAGTTTGCAGTCTGGACATTAGTGTTTTTAAGTTTTAAGATGTTTTTTCCCCCTTTTTCTTATCAGTGTATACATTCCTTTGTGATGAAAATATGGCTGGATAAATGTAGTCACTTGTCTAAATGACGCCATCTGCTGGCCACAGCTGCAGTTACAAATGAAAAAGGCCCATTGGGGAGCACCACTTAAAAAAGGCAGACAGTTCTTATGAAGAGCTTTTCATATCAAAGCATTGTTTTGCTTGGAAGGTCTTCCTTACCTTACATTGCAAAATATTTGAAAAACTGGTGTGTTGTAATTGTTGAGCTAATAGTTACATGAGGATTTTCTTATTATCTTGAGATGCAAAACTTTCTTTAATATCAAGTTAGGGGGGAGCTGACAACTGATAGACATACTTACACTTTATCAATAGATAGTTCCTGAAGTACAGGAGGGAGGTTAGCAGCATGTTTATGTTCAGGTCAGTCTGAACAAAATGAGAATAAAGCCAATCAGCTCCTCTCTTTACTGGTAGAGAAGAGGGAGAACAGGTGTAACAAAAAGTCTGTGCCCTCTACACATGAAGTTTGATTATAGTAAACTATCAAAATGTGGACGACATGAGAGCTCAGAATTTGAGCCAGAACATTTTAAGCTCCCTGCACTGACTGGCTTTATAAATAAACGTATCTCTATCTCTAAATCAAATGTGTTTTAAAGCAGGTCTGTCTCCTTTTTGCATACCGTAAGAGTGACCATGCTTGTTTTTTTAATGAGGCATGTTGACTTTTTGAAGTCAAATGTACAACCACTATATAAAAAAACAACAGAAAAAAAAAACTGGTGTAAAAGGAGTTTATTATAATTTTTGTTACATTTTTACCTCATAAATACAGGAATATAATACACCACACCACAAAATAAAAGCCCATAAGCTCCCATAAAATCCCAAATATATCAGTTAAAGGTCGGCACAATACTGAATAGATAATACAAACACAACAGTGAAAGGTTGGTATCGTTGAATACACAGATTGAATTTTAAAATGAAAAGCACATAATTTTTTAAAAATCTGAGAACAAAATACACTGTAAGCATCAGTCCTCTATAACACATCCAATCCCCTGATTTGCAAACTGATCTTATTCTGTGCCTTGCAAAATCCTGCAAAGCTCTGGCTAAAATCATGTAAGATAACACAGTTCATCCTTTTGCACTATTTTATTTCATTTATTCGCTACATGTTTGTTACATTTTGATGGTCATAAAAATAGTTTTTGTGAGCTTTTGGCTAAGTTTCTTAGCTTTCTGTGGGTATGCCTCATGTGCATATTCATGCAAGGCAGACTGGTTTATAGATGTGAATGTTGTTGGTATGCAGCAGTCATTGGTACCTGGGGCATCAGTAAAGAACAGGTTCCATCTTTCTAATCTAAGAGGCTTTGTTTAGTGTGTTAAACATGTCCATGTTTTCAGGCAGAGAAAAAAATAAGTAAATTAGTAAAGATGTACAAATTCACACCATTATCTGTATCTAGGTAAGATTTTTTTTATTTTTATTTCCCCTTTGCCCTTGACAGCCACAGCAAGCAACCTGTACATACTTCCCCTCTTATGAAACTATAAACCATCAATCTCCTCACTGTCAAATTGAGTCGCTCTCCACTGTTTCTGCTTGGTGTCTGCACAGCCTGCTACTGTGCTATCCTGAGTTGGACCTTCATTCTGTACGGTTTGGGAGTCTGAGTGGCCCCAAAGACCAGTGTGTAATCTGGCTCCCCAGCATCCTCAGGCCAGCTGAACTTAAACTTTCTCAGCAGAGTCACCATGATGAAGAAGAGCTCCATACGAGCCAGGCTCTCACCAAGACAGATGCGAGCACCTGTGGTATTGGAAAAGGTCATCGCCAGCATTTTGATTGATTCCAGCCTGCCTGTGAATGTAACAGCTTGTAAAGTGTTTTGTTTTTCATGCAGACTCACCTGCAGAGAAAGGCATGAAGGCCTCTGGTTTAACAAACTCTCCTTTGTCGTTGAGGAAGTTTTCAGGGTTAAACTCATGAGGGAACTTCCACTGTCCCTCCTCGTTTAGTACTGAGCTCAGGTTAGGGATGATCATTGTACCCTGAGGGGAAATGAAGAAGGAGAAGCAGGAATATTTGTCAGTGGTTCAGATTCAGCACAAATACTATAGTAAAGGTAAAGTTGGTGACATCACTAAAATGTACGACTAATAGTGATAACTGGTGTCTGCTCTCAGTCACAGATCCATGTGTGCCTACAGTAAAGCACATTGCTGAGTCTATGAGTCTAAGTGCTTTTCATGATTTTCTGAGATGTTGAATGAGCAGTTATCAGGCCTGCATGTCACAATGAGTTACATGTGGAAATTGATGTCCCGTTCTCTGTATCATTAAATCAATTAGTGTCTTGGATAATTTACAATGATAATGCAAGTTTTCTCCTTTTAACTTGCTGTCCATCTCTCAAATGCATGCCATTGAAGAATCGTGCTAACGGCAAATTTTCTGCAACACTGGCAACAATATGCGGAAACGCTGCGTGCTCGTGTGCATACATAATCTATTTTTTTAACAGACTACAGAATTTAGAATGTGTCAAGGAACAGATTTCTTGCAATGATCCAAAATGTGTTTACACCTGTGACTTAATACAGCATTAGTACAGCAAAGTTTAACCAAATGTACCACACATTCATACTGTGCTAAACTATCAAAACTGAGCTCAAAGTGTTTCAGTGCTAATGGCAGTAATGTGATGAAGTAGTGTTTGAACATGTGATTTGAATGTGTGATAGCACACTTATCTCTACAGAGGAACCATCCATCAAAGATTAAGCAGTACTAGGACACCTCTCTTGCAGCATCTCGTCAAATCAGTTTGAATATCTGCGACTGACAATGCAATTAAACATCCCTTGTTTGAAAAGAAATAAGTTTTGTGAGTAGATTTTAAAATGAGTATTTGTACTTTTACTTAAGTATTATTTTGACACAAATACTTTTACTTGTAATTGAGTACAATTTAAGCCATTCAACAGTACTTGTACTTGTACTTGAGTACGGTTATTTAGTATTCTTCCCACCTCTGGCCACCGGTGACAGTTCGACAGAAGGACATTTCAGACCTTCTGTTGGAGATAGAGGCCACGTCCTCACATAACTTAGGAAACCAGATATATTTTTACACGTTTACGCCTGCTGTCCAGACCAAACCACAGCTTTACGTCACTAAAAACGATGTTTTCTGAAAACTCCAGCCAAAGTGAACATTTAGGAAAACTCCGGTTTCATGTTTCGTGTGAACTCTGGTAAAAAGAGTTTTTGGTTCTTAAACATTACAGCTGAACGGTGGGGGCTTATTCTGATTGGCTGGCACGGGTTTTAGGTCTGGAAAACACTGCCCATCATGGGTTTGGCATGCTTCAAGCCGCATTCACTGGCGGATTTACCCGCTGCGTGTTGACGAAAGTATTTTCAAAAATGCACGAGGAGGGGAATACTCGTTTTTGAAAATACCCGGATACGTGTGGACATGGCCTGAAGCAACTCTACCACTGTGCAACAGTAACAGTATCTGACAGGGTGAAATGTTGACTAACATCCATGCACTGTACATTAAAGACCAGTTATTTTTGCAGATGAATCACAGTGTGTGCAAAATGTTTGTTTTTGTCTTTTCTCATACCTTGGGGAATCATGTTCAGTGACACTGAGAGTTATGTAGAAAGGATGACTGCCAATCAAGACACTCTGCACTAGGTGTATAATAGCTTCTTTTACTGTTTACTTACATTCAGAAACATCAAGCAAACCCTGCAGATAAGAAGTATAACCAACTGCTTCTTACCTTGGGGATGGAATATCCCATGAGCTCTGTGTCTTTAGTTGTTGTATGAAAGACGCTCAGGGGAACAGTGTTAGCCAACCTCTGCACTTCATGGATCACAGCCTGAGTGAAGAAAGTTAAATGATTTTATCTGTCTGACATCAGAAAGGTCGATCAGTTAAGTTGTAACGTGAGATCCATCTGCAATGCACTGAAAACAAAGCAATATAGACTTATCACCTTTGCAAATGATAACCTTTTAAGATATTATTTTCCACCATAATATTCTATTTGTACCATGATCTCACAAGCAGATAATTCTGGCACAACTTCACCTGCTTCCAAGATGCACAGAGAAGAGGTAAAAAGTCTAAGAGGTTTAAAACTTCAGCAATATTTTTGATGAACTTAAAGATCAACTTCATTCTAGACCAACGTGTTTGATCTAGATCCTGATGAAAGTCACAGGCTGAAACACACTTGTCTAGAAAAAAGTTGTTTTCTTTGATACAAGAGTTGTTGAAGGTTAGATCTTTTTGCTTGCCATGCTCGGACAAACATACCAGGTCAGTGTGAGCACAAAGTGTAAAAGTGAAATGATTTTTCACCTGCATAAACGGCATTTCATTTCTGTCTTCAAAGCTGGCTTGGTCCTTCCCTCCCAACACAGAGTCAATCTCCTGCTGACAGCGCTCTGAGACACACAGAAACACACTGGTAAATGTAAAACAGAGTGATGTCATTCATGAAGACAGGATGAGTCCAAACAAAAACAAAGCAATAACAACGGGGTACAGGGTAAACTGAATGAGAGCTTTTAACACATACAAAAAAAAATCCTTTTAAGTATAAGGCTCTTCCAAGTCATTCCTCTGCCTTGTGTACCTTTCCCAAACTTGGTGTTTGGGAAATGATCTGTTCCCTGGGATAGGGAAAAAAAGTAAAGAGACAAAGACTTGAGCGGGCTCACCTTGGATGTGTGGGTGTGTTGAAAGGTAGAGGAACCCAGTGAGCAGGGTGTTGGAAGTTGTGTCAGTCCCAGCAAAGTGAAGATCCAAACTGAACATATTCAACTTGTCCTCTGAAAATGAAGTCCCATCCTCAGCCCTCTGGAAAGAGGAGAAGATATATACTCAATGTAGTGCATAATAAATTTATTATGCTCCACTGGCATGGCACACATTACAGAGCCCCTATGGGCACAAGGAGAGAAAATGAAACATTTGTGTGACATTTGTGCAAAAATGTTGCAAGATCTCAAGATAAGTTTGCTCACAAATGTAAACAGGTTATTACAAGTCCTTTCAGAAAACAAAATATTTACCTTAACCTAAGAATTGACTGCATGTAAACGTAGCCACTGTACATGGGGTGCATACTTAAACAGATACTACGTCAAACCAGCACCCCGAAGCTGATATTTCCTTACCTTCCTTTCCTTTACCTTACCTCATTAGCAACAGTTAAACATAAAGAGATACAGCACACGCAGCACACACCATACAACACACACACAATGCACACACAGAAAACACATGCATGTACACACCTTGTCCAGTTCATCCAGATAGCAGTCAACAAAGTCCCGGGGATCTCCAGGGATTCTGGTCTTCTTGTGCTCATTCAATATCGAAGTCACAAGATTATTGCAAGACTGAGTAACAACAGAAAAATTCAAAGGTTGGGTTTTTTTTTTGTTGTTGTTGATTTTTAAAACACATTATGTGTGCTTTTACCAGGTTTTATGTTTCATCTTAAATTTCATGTGGTTTCTGACATAACATACCTCAGCATTCTTAAAGGCTTTTTTGAAGGGCAGTGGCAGGCCACGAATCAAAGGAAAAGAATCATAAAGCTGGAAAAAGAAATACATAAGTAAGTTAAATATAAACACAAGTACAAATACTGTACACCAACTTCCTAGCATAAACTGCTTTTTAAGGTGGTTTTCATCACAGCATTTTTACTTAAGGGGAAAGGGGCAAACTAATTTGCTACTTATGGTCTAACAATAAAGAATCAGTTGAACAGCTAAAAAAAAAATGATTGGGACAAAAGCATCACTTCTGCATGAAACAACATTCAATACATTTCTTGGTTAATATGTTCCTGGAGTTGGAGTGCAAATGGCCTTGTGGGGGACCATAGTAATTCTAGCAAAACAAGAATTGCTATGCTCATGCTCCATGAGGTTCCCCCTTGTGTGGGTGGCCCGGGTTCCAATCCAGCCTGTGGCCGGTCTCTGTCTGTCAGCGTAACTGCTTCAAATCTGTATACTGTATATTGTTCAGCATTACTGGTGTCTTCCCAATCTGTTCAGCACTGGCAGAGAAGATCTGGCAAATTTTTCATGGGCATAACCCTTACTCAGCTCTGCTGCTCATCCCACAAACACATGGTCCTTAAAAACGCGGCACCACTTAAAGGGAAATGATGTAGGATTTATTGCAAAGAAGCATTTTTAGTATTAAGACTTAATCAACCAAACACAAGTTTCCAGTTCTAGCCCTAGTTTCTAGAGCTCAAACTTGTTATATGGATAGAGACTCATGGACAATCATTTTCTTCCAGTCTGCAAACAACAAAATCCAGTTGTCCAAATCATTGATAATTAAAGGGAAAGCTAGACAACCCACAATAATGAGTAAGTTATTAATGGTAACTTGATAGTTTATTAATTTCAGTTTGACAAAGTGCTTATACAGATCATCAAATGTTTAAAAGATGACTTAGTGAATGAATACTGATCATGCTTTAACTCACAATTGCCCATGGTCCATTGGCTATCTTGGCATTCTCAGTGAAGGCAGCAACAACCACTTTGATGAACTCATCGCCATACTCATAGCGAGTTCCAAATAAAACCTGGCAGATGATGTTGGAGGCCGCGTTGTGAAACATATGCTGAGGACTGAAAGTTTTTCCTGTAAAAGGTCAAATATTTTCCTTGGTTTGGCATGGAACAACAGAACTGGACAACAGAATTTTATGTTAATTTTTACTTTAATGTGATAATTAAAAACATACAGCGAGCAAAAATTTGCTTCGCAATAGAATGACAAAATAGTGGGGGCCTATTCCAATCATTCTCTCCAGGATACATGGACCCATTGATAACATACCATTATTCTTTTCAAGTGTCTCAATGATGTACTTTATCTCTCCATAAATTCGGTCCTCCATGGAGTTCTTCCCCATTCCAAAGTTTCTCAGGGTCATCAGAGCGAAACGACGATGCTCCTTCCATCTGGGGCCATAATCTGCCAGAAGTATGCCTACAACAGGTGAAGGGTCACAGTAAGTGTATGGTTTTTTTTACACATCACTGTGTCCACTGCTCTTTTTTTCAATGTCAAAAAGTAAATGGACTGTGTTTTTAAAGTGCTTCCTCTAGTTGTCTGACCACTCTTGACTCTTTTACAGCACATTCATACGCTGACAGCAGAGGCTGCCATGTAAAGAGCCCATCAGTATTGTTGTTACAGCATCAGAGGCAGTTTGTGGTTAAGGGTCTTACCCTCTTCAACATGTGGAAATCATATACGTGGAAATTGTATACCACTATGATTGCCATGACATGAGGAGTTAAGTTAGAAAACACATTTGTTGATCACACATTCATTTTATACAAATATTTTGGTCTGTAATGGATCAAAGAATTGGTATGATGAGTGATAAATTCTATGATCTTCAAGGTTAAACAGTCTTCTGGTAAGAAGAGGGGGGTCAGAAAGTCAGATCTCAGTTCTGCATTGATGTCACCAACCAGATCCTTGACACTAAGATTTAGAAAAAGTTTGCTTTAATATACATTCTCCTTAAAAAAGGTGAAAAGATGTAAAAAAAAGTTGCTGCTCTGACAAGTAAGGAACAGAGTCAAAGACAAGAAGAGTCAAGGCATGCTTGCACAAACCAATCCAAACCAAGCCCACACTTTTCATCCTTCAAGACTGGGTTGCTTCACCGATGAACCATATGCACTCAGGATACAGTGCTTTGGCCCTGGCATGGTCAGCCCCTCATCAGAGAATTGTGTGAATCATTTTGATCTTACTTTAGACTGCTGCATTTAAATGCTTTCATCTTGATAATTCAGTAATAATATGAAGTCAACTTTTCATCACACATTAAAAAAGTCAACTGTTAAACTACAGCCACCTGACCTGATGGTGACCTGGGTTCTAGTTGAAGTACTTCTGGCAACTTTACCTTTTCTTTCAGTAACGTCATTAAAAAGCAGATCTTGGGGTCTTCCAGCAAAATCATTGGCTTTGGTCACCAAAGCCGCCTTTATTGCCTCCATTCCACTGATTACAACAGCTGGTTTGGGACCCAAGTAAAGACTGTAGACATTTCCATAAGACTTCCTCAGCTAGAAATGGAAAGATTAAACACATGTCAGTGTATAAAATACCCATGGTTCTCAACATCAATATATCTCTGAAAAGGGAAATTTTTCTGCCTTTTCCATCCAAAATGATCCTTATTTTATAATGCCACTTCAGCATGTAGCAAGGCCAAAACAGATAGACCAAAACAGATGCACTTATCAATCAATCAATCACATTTAGTAAAAGAAATACAGCTTCAAGAAAGAGAATGTTAACTCTTAAGAATTAATTTAGTTTCTGCATAAACTGGTCATAAAATGTGTTCTGATCTTCATCTAAGTCACAACAGACAAGAGTCTTTTAAACGTTTACCACACAGACTATACAGGTCTCCACATTTTTTGCTGGGCACAGAGGGCTCTAATTTCGTAGACCAGGCGCAAGCGCAGGCGCACCTGCCCAGCGCCGGCCTTCCCCGCGCGGACAGGGCGTTACCAGCACACTTTGCAAGTTTCCTGCAGTGCCAAGAGAGGTGCAGTCAAGGCGCAGAGGAGCGCAGAGGTGCGCGTCCACGCCTCCCTCCGCGCAAATGGCAGAGAGGGATGAGAAAAGCCGTGAGTGTGTTTAACACAGCCGAGCGCTGTTTCACCAAGCAAATGAGCGCCTCTCCCTTCTTTAAATGTGCTGTGGCCGAGGCGCAGCGTCTGATTGGTCTGACTGATCCCCAGCACCGCGGAAACAGTGCTGGTAGCGGAGACGATCAGAGCCGCTGTCCCTGCAGCAGGAGAATGGACAGCGGGGCGCATCGGAGGACACGAAGCGCTTCACCTTGTGGGACAGCTCCCAGGACAGATGTAATCTGTTCCTTTGTCATTAATAGGAGTACAAAATGAAGAGACAGTTACACAGCTGGCTTATCCATTCAGAATACTTTTGATCCACCTGCACTCCTGGTTTGTCATCGCCAAATAGCAGAAACTCCTCTCCCGGTGTCTCCACCTCACCCTCCTTACAATAATGTACTCCATCTTTTTAGATCACGTTAAAAAAAAAAGACGTAAACAGAGAAATATGGGAAATCACGGGTAAATCCTGAGTGACATACATTTATTTTGTCTCTTTTTTCTTCGTCTTTTCTCTCCCTCTTTTCTTTGAATTAAATGAAATGAGAGAACCAGATATATACTCAGTATCAGATGTTAAGGCTGTTGATTGTTTAATTGTAAGATGTGCATCAAACTTCCAGCTGCCGTCAGGTTAACTTTCCATCATGACAAACGGCTTTAATCTGACATCAGATGTGACGGGACAGTTAATATGGATATAAATGTATATGCTGGTTCAGACAGTTATATTAAATAGCGATTACTGTGATTATTTATTGCATTAAAATGTGCCTGACACTCTGGAAACCTGCCTCTGAGGCTTTGATGACATGTGCTCACATGTGCGCCTGTCACCAAATTACAGCTGCGTGGGGTGCGCTCCGCTTTGCGCCGAGGATAGACCAGGTTGGAGCTGGCAAGCTTTCACCGCACTTTTTTGGCACAAAATTGTCACTGCGCCAACATGAATCTGCTGACTCCTCCCCCTGATGCGCCGTCAACTCCCCCTGGCGTGCCGTCGCAACCATCACTGCGCAGACGGTCTACCAAATTGTCAAATTGGCAGCGCACAGCGGTGCACAGCATGAAATCAACACTGCGCAGGGTGCGCCACGAAATTAGAGCCCTTAATGTTTACATTCAAGGCACAGAGTTGAAAACATTTGTGAATCCTTTGATTTAATAACTATGTGACTTGAGTGTCAACCAAACATTTCCTATCGTTGCACATCAGTCCTGTGCAATGATCAGGAGGAATTTTGGACCTTTCCTCTTTCAGATACTGTATCAGTTCAGTGATATTCTTGGGATCTCTGGTGTAAATCAGACCTTTGGGGTCATGCTACAGCATCTCAATCAGGTTGAGATCAGGACTCTGGCTGGGCCATTCCAGAAGGTTTATTTTCTTCTGATGAAGAGCCATTCTGTTGTTGATTTGCTTCTGTGCTTTGGTTCATTGTCCTGTTACATTACTAGTGTCACAGGCATGGTTCACATCAGGCAATGCTTCCTGAGAATAGCAAACAAAAAACCAGTGTGTGTGTTTTTATAGGGCAGAGAAGCTTCTACAAACACGTCCAGTCTTGCCTTATAGATTGGACTCCATGTTGGCTAACTCCTGACTCTAGCTCTTCAAAAAGTAGTTGGCCTTGGCATTCATAAAAACATTAACATGTGCACCATAGTAGTTTAAGCAGACAGTCTTTGTCCACTGTTGTGACTTTGATGAAGATCAGAGGACATTTATGGAAAATCAGGATAATTTCAAAGGCTTCACACAATTGTTCTTGCGATTGTATAATTAAGAAAGACTATCAGCGAATATATAAACAAGCAAAGAAAACTAGTGGATAGATGATTATTGGAAAAAAAAGTTAAAGCAGCAAGTAGAGCATCAAAGCAAACCTAACAGTGACACCAGTGACTGCACAACAAAGTTTGCAAAGGAGAAGCTTCTACGTAAAATCACTAAATTCAGAGCCTACAAAATACATGTGACTGAGCAATGCAGGAAGTCTCCCTCATGTAAGACACAGCTTCATATTTTGTTTGGTTGTAAAAATTCAGCAGGGATTACTTAAAATGGAAGACATGTAATCTCACTAGTGCTTTTTTTTTCAATATAAAACTGTGAGAGTTTCCTCACATCTGTTTCTTTTCATGGCCTTTGCTTTGGTTGTATTGGCTGTTTGCGCCTGAGAATTCTTGTCCTCATCTGACTCCTCGAGGACACGCTCTCTTTGGCAGGAGGCTGCTGATTCATGTAGCATTACAAAACAAACCCTTTCACCCACACTGCAGTTTGACATCTCATAAATCTCCTCATTGTTAGCTTATCAAAACCTTTGAGTCCACCATTGTAATGAATGTACGTTGGGAAACATACATAGAAGATGACCTGTGCTACTAACTGGATCCAGTCCAGGATCACTGGAAGCCCAATCTGAACAGAAACAGTTTATGTAACCACATTAGTAGTGGTAGCCGTAGCCCTCTGTGAGTAAACTCTTCCTCAGATGGATACATTGCCAACACTTTTAAACTTCACACGTGATATAATTTTACTCTAACTGATTTTTTTAATCCCTGGTCTTTGATCAGAGATGTTGAGCCACTGTAGGAACTATGACTTTCATGTAAAACAGCACAACAATGACAGGCATAGGTCAACTACAATTTTTGAAATAATTTAACTTGTAGTAAATAGTAAATCTTAAAAGCTGTGGTTGAGTTACAGTTTAAGACATTTGAGTAATAAATTCAGCATTTTGCACTCACCCTCTCAAAGTCCTTCAGGGGGTTGTCTTGGCTCAGCTGTAAAATATTTCCCAATACAGGCAGGACAGGAGGTCCTGGTGGAAAGTTCTTGGGTCTCTGGGATTTCAACAGAAGGATGATGAAGACGATGCAGATGCATAATAAAATCATTGAAGCTAACATGGTGGAGTAGTAGTCTCAATTACTCTGAGGAGGGAAACACAGTGGCTCCCTCTAAAAGCACAGCTTGTCTGTTAGCCCTGCCTCCTCGAGGATGTACTTTGCCACTCTGAATTAAATGTAAACCAGAGAATCAGACACTCCCTTTGAGAGGCACATGCTTTAAAAAGCTTTGGCTTAAAGTATCTACTGATTACTTTTATCAGTAGCTGAATTTCTTTCAATGACTACAAAACTAATATAGCTAATCCTAATCCTAATTTATGTTGTTTTACCACTTTTTGTTTCGCTTGTAAGAAGCAACTGACAGGTACTGGCAGACCAAGCACTGTGCAGCTCTGGCAGTCACTGAGGCAAAATCTCAGGCATGGGGGCCACTTAAGTCCACCAACATGCATTCCTCGAAGGAAGCAGAGCCAAAGAACTTGGCTCTAGGCCTGCCCATCGCACAAAGCCGCTGAGGCAGTCAAACAACTCTGCAGGTTTTGAGGCCCTTGGGTGGACAAGATCCATCCTGAATTCCTCAAGGCTTGGATATTTTAGGACTGTCCTGGCTTACAAGTATCTGCAACATTACATGGACATCGGGACTGGCAGACTTAGTGGTTCCCCTATCAAAGTAGGGGGACCAGAGGGTGTGCTCCACACAGGGGGATCACATTTCTCAGCTTCCCTGGTAAGGTCTACTCCGGGGCGCCAAAGGAGAGACTCCGATGGTTGGTTGAACCTGTAACTCAGGAGGAACAATGCTGCTTTCGCTCTGATCGTGGAACTCTGAACCTGCTCTTAAACCCTTGCAAGGATGCTAGATGGGGCATGGGAGTTTGCAAAACCAGTCCACATGTGCTTTGCTTTGATACCCACTCCGGGAATATGGAGTCAATGGCCCATTGTTACAGGCTATTTGATCTCTGTATTTCCAGAGTGAGAGTTTGGCTTTAATTTCCAACAGAAAGTTGAACTTGTTCCCAGTTAGGGTTGGACCCTGCCAGGGCTGCTCTGTGTCACCAATTTTGTTGATCACCTCTAAGGAGAAGGGAGAAAGGCTCAGAAGTCTTGCAATCCCATCTCTACGTTTGCAGATGATGTGATGGCCTCATTGAACACTGGCCTCCAGATTGAACTGGGGCTTTACATAAATATATTAATTCTATATGTCTATGGTTTCTACTCGTGTTCCATAGTTCAGAGCAAGCACGCGCTTTGACCCTTACTGCCTGATGTAATTTACGATCATATTAAAGAATGTTTTTGTGTGTTTTTGCATTCTTGTAGATGCTAAATTGAATGGAGATTGTGAATTGAAATAGAGCATAAACAATAGTTATAAATCAATCATATGGTGTATATATAGATATGATAAGTTCACCCTCTGACCAATATATTGGGACAAAGTGCATTTGATATGATCCTTGGTGTGTGTAGAATATGAATCAACAGGCATTAGTGGGAAACAAAGGTCATCTCACTCGCATCAAGACCTGACAGAGTATGTCGCAAATTTGCAACAACAGGCATCAAGGGGTTGACGACACAATGAGATGTGGTGGAGGAGAGGCAGTGTTAGTGGTTTTGCATGTCTTTTGATGCACATCTACCTTCCCAAGTAGGTTGCTTACAGTAACAATAATGATTACCTTTTGCTTTCATATGATCAGGTTTGCAGTGCAGCAGAGTGGCCAAAGTATTTACTGTATGTAAAGGCAATAATAATAAAAAAGGTTTTTTAATGCAATACAATTTTTACTGAACGGAGTCGAAATACACCAGGTTTAAGTATTCTGACATGTAAGTAACAACTGAATTCCTGTAAATGGACTGAGTTTCATTCCTGTTCTGACATAAGTTAAGCTAGTTAAATCACTGTAAACCTGTCTCTGCAAATCAATAATTCACAGAGGTTAAAATTTGGGAATTTTAATGTCTGTTGGACCTTTCCATTAGGTCATGTAACCTTTACACAACTTTGATCAAAAATTAAAGGACAGACCTACTGAAGTTACTCAAAGGTTAATGCTTCATCACAGCAGTTGGGAGTTTCATGATTTTTTCATGTGTTCAAATCTCTAAGATAAAGATATGGTCAGGTATGGATAAATTTATACTGCCCATAATCGTTGCTCCAAATGATGCCATCTACTCTCAACAAAAATATAAACGCAACACTTTTGTTTTTGCTCCCATTTTTCATGAGATGGACTCAAAGATCTAAATTTCATTCAAGATAAACAATATGACCATTTCTTTCAAATGTTGTTCGCAAATCTGTCTAAATGTTTGATGGTGAGCACTTCTGCTTTGCTGAGATAATCCATCCCACCTCACAGGTGTGTCACATCAAGATGCTCATCAGACACCATAACTAGTGCACAGGTGTGCCTTAGACTGTCCACAATAAAAGGCCACCCTGAAATGTGCAGTTTTGTCTCACAGCAAAATGCCACAGATGTCACAAGCATCGAGGGAGCATGTAATTGGCATGCTGACAGCAGGAATGTCAACCAGATCTGTTGCTCGTGCATGTAACATTCATTTCTCCACCATAAGCCGTCTCCAAAGGCGTTTCAGAGAATATGGCAGTACATCCAACCAACCTCAATACCGCAGACCACGTAGAACCACACCAGCCCAGGACCTCCACATCCAGCAGGTTCACCTCCAAGATCGTCTGAGACCAGCCACTCAGACAGCTGCTGAAACAATTGGTTTGCATAACCAAAGAATTTCTGCACAAACTGTCAGAAACCATCTCAGGGAAGCTTGACTGCATGCTTGTCGTCCTCATCGGGGTCTTAACCTGACTCCAGATCGTTGCCGTAACAGACTTGAGTGGGCAAATGCTCACATTCAATGGCGTCTGGCACGTTGGAGAGGCGTTCTCTTCACAGATGAATCTCGGTTTACATTGTTCAGGGCAGATGGCAGACAGCGTGTGTGGCGTCGTGTGGGTGAGCGCTTTGCTGATGTCAGTGTTGTGGATCGAGTGGCCCATGGTGGTGATGGGGTTATGGTATGGGAAGGCATCTATTATGGACGAAGAACACAGGTGCATTTTATTGATGGCATTTTGAATGCACAGAGATACCGTGATGAGATCCTGAGGCTCATTGTTGTGCCATACATCCATGAACATCACCTCATGTTTCAGCGAGATAATGCACGGCCCCGTGTTGCAAGGATCTCGACACAATTCTTGGAAGCTGAAAATGTCCCAGTTCTTGCATGGTCTCACCGGGCATGTCACCCATTGAGCATGTTTGAGATGTGCTTGACCGGCGTATACGACAGCGTGTACCAGTTCCCACTGATATCCAGCAACTTCACACAGCCATTGAAGAGGAGTGGACCAACATTCCACAATCTGATAAACTCTATACGAAGAAGATGTGTTGCACTGCATGAGGCAAATGGTGGTCACACCAGATACTGACTGGTTTTGAGTCCCCAGACCCCCAATAAAGCAAAAAAAAAAAAAAAAAAAGCAAATTTCAGAGTGGGCTTTTATTGTGTACAGTCTAAGGCACACCTGTGCACTATTCATGGTGTCTGATGAGCATCTTGATGTGGCACACCTGTGAGGTGGGATGGATTATCTCAGCAAAGCAGAAGTGCTCACTATCACACATTTAGACAGATTTGTGATCAATGTTTGAGAAAAATGGTAATATTGTGTATCTGGAATGAATTTTGGATCTTTGAGTCCATCTCATGAAAAACGGAAGCAAAAACAAAAGTGTTGCGTTTATATTTTTGTTGAGTGTACTATGGTTTTTGACACCCTCTGCAGGCCACAGCTGTAGTTGCAATTGGAAAAGTGCTCTTTTTACAGTATCACTTAAAAAAACAGGCAAACTGCTGCTCTGTTTTACCAGGCTTTGCCATTTAGAGATTTGATTGGAAGGTCTGAGTTACCTTACTGTAAAATTCAGTATTTAATTGTGGTGCAGAGAACAACATAACGCTCACAATGTAACACTTTCTGTAATGTCAAGATGAACATCCCATTGACTGATGGAAAATTTTTAGAGGTAAAGGAAGGGGGCAAATTATGAGCCATCAGCTCCTTTCTGTGGATATTGAAGAGGGAGTGTTGATAAAAAAAATCTGTGATGGTATATTACATGTCACACTGTCACACTATAGCCATCTCTGTCCACATTTTTTGAGAAAAAAGTTTACATGTTGACATTAAATCATACTTTATTTTCGGACACATATTCAGATACAGACATTTGGGGTACCTGCAGAGGCAATTGTCATCATTTTTCATACTCTGACAGCATCATCGGGAAACAAAAGTATTGAGGCAGTAGCCAGTATGCAGTTTGTATTAGTTCAATGGAGAGACATTGCTGCATCACATAGAAAGAAAATCTCCTTTGGATGTTGGATAATATTTTTTATTCGCTTGGGATCATTTATTTCATTTCAGTGCAATAACTGATCATCAAAATGCAATGCATTTATTCCTATGTAACATTTAGACTTTATCCTGGGCAGCTCTTCAGAGGAAGACCACTTATTAAAATAGAATAGAATAGAATAGAATAGAATAGAATAGAATAGAATAGAATAGAAAAATTCTTTATTGTCCACCAAAGTGGAAAGTTGACCTTGGCTCACCAGCACAAGATGCTAATTGTGATCTCAGCATTGTGATAATATTTTACTCCAATGGGAGATTAATGGGATGTAAACTGAGGGACTGCAGTAGCGGTACCTAGCAGGGGGCATATGGGGTTTTTGAACTGGGAGGACCAAGCTTTACACAAGTTAATGAGTGATTTTTTAACTCTATGCCTGAATCAAAATATGTTTTATTTTAACATCTGTATTTGAACTGTGGTGTAAACAACATATTTACACAAATTTTATTCTGAAAGGAATTCCCAATACAGCAGCCAAAACAAATTTACAGACTGTCTGCCCTTGTTCTGTTCCTGCTTCTTCCGTCTGTGTTTCTTCTGTCTCTCCTTCCTGATGCTGTCTTTTTCTACTCTGGCTTGCCTCTAGCAGATCCTCTCTTGACTAAGGGACCTCTTCACTGTCATTAGGAATTGCCTGAAGGCCAGGAGGATAATGATAACATTTTAAATCTTATAATTTCACTTAACAGTTTTGAGGCATTCTGATTCAAATTTTGACCTGGAGCACCAAAATTCTGACATCGGTGTACATCATTCATCAAATTTAAACCATCTATTTCTTGATTGTCAACTTGAGTCACCCTCCACTGTTTCTGCTTGGTGTCTGCACAGCCTGCTACTGTGCTGTCCTGAGTTGGACCTTCATTCTGTACGGTTTGGGAGTCTGAGTGACCCCAAAGACTTGTGTGTAATCTGGCTCCCCAGCATCCTCAGGCCAGCTGAACTTGTATTTTCTCAGCAGGGTCACCATAATAAGAAAGAGCTCCATACGAGCCAGACTCTCACCAAGACACATGCGGGAACCTGTTTAAAAAAACGGAAAAGGAAAAAAAGTCACCAGTCACCAAAATTTTGATTAATCCCAATCTGCCCTTTAAATATCACAAATGCTTGTAAAGTGGTTTGTTTTTCATGCAGACTCACCTGCAGAGAAAGGCATGAAAGCCTCTGGTTTAACAAACTCTCCTTTGTCATTGAGGAAGTTTTCAGGGTTAAACTCATGAGGGAACTTCCACTGTCCCTCCTCGTTTAGTACTGAGGTCAGGTTAGGGATGATCATCGTACCCTGAGGGGAAATGAAGAAGGGGACGCAGGAATATTTGTCACCTATGCTGTAAGCACAATGTGGGTGCTGGGTGTAAAAATGATGACTACATCTGTTACAGAATAACTATGGCACTCACTTCACATCGATACACTTTGTACTGAGCGTATTATAGGCACCTTTACTGTTTACTCACATTTAGAAACATCAAGCCAACCCTGCAGATAAGAAGTATAACCAACTGCTTCTTACCTTTGGGATGGAATATCCCATGAGCTCTGTGTCTTTAGTTGTTGCATGAAAGACGCTCAGGGGAACAGTGTTAGCCAACCTCTGCACTTCATGGATCACGGCCTGCATAAAGAAAGAGTGAAACAACATGCTTTTACTTTGTCTCTGACTATCTGTGTGAGCACAGAGGATAAAAGTGAAATGCAGGTTCACCTGCATGAACGGCATATTGTGTCTGTCTTCAAAGCTGGCTCGATCCTTCGCTCCCAACACAGAGTCAATCTCCTGCTGACAGCGCTCTGAGACACACAGAAGAGAGAGGAAGCAAAGGATTACTGTTATATTTTGTTAAGTCACTGAGTACCATATATCTCTAAGGAATAAGCTGAACATGTATGCACAGGAAGATAGTGCAATCTAGCCTGGGAGGTAAAAACAAACTTAAACTTGTCTTTTCTGCAGACATACAGATTGTTTGAGCCATTAAAATTACATTTACCATTTTTGTTTGACTGGACTGAAAGGTATGTCCATATTTAGAGTAAAAATATAGTTGTTGCATTTTTCCGAGGTCATTTTCTACTGTGTGTACCTTTTCTTTACCTGTTGTTTAGCATGTTTTCAATAAGAATTATCTCTGCCTTGGAAGAGGAATAAAAAGTAAAACCCCAAAGACATAAACAGGCTCACCTTGGATGTGTGGGTGTGTTGAAAGGTAGAGGAACCCAGTGAGTAGGGTGTTTGAAGTTGTGTCAGTCCCAGCAAAGTGAAGATCTATCGCGTACGAAGTCAACTTGTCCACTGAAAATGAAGAACCACCATCAGCCCTCTAGAGGGAGGAGGAGATATATTAATGTCTGTTTCATGCAATTCCACCAGAGCCATACCTAAAAGTACTCAATCAAGTGTGTGATAAACAAAACTAAACACACATTTATACATGAACACAAACGCACATGAGTACACATACAGAGCTCCTCCGACAAATGAATATAGCAACTTACTCCCAAAAAGTTTGGCTGACTCCCCCTTAGCTTTTGCTGTTGCTGGTTGAACAAGTTCACCTTACACTGGATTGACGAGTCAATTATACACTGTTGCACATAGAGTTGGAATAATTTTATTTTCACCGACATTCCCCTTTCATTCTTATTTTTTCATGTCAGTAATCACTTTTGTCAAGGTGCAGCCTCATAGTCTACATTCAGAGTCCCAGTCACCCAGGTCAATCAAATTCATGTGAAAGACTTTTTTTGGCAAATCTAAATTTTAACATTTAGCTTTTTAATTTTCAACTAAATTTCAAATTTCGTAACTCCACAACACACACACACACACACACACACACACACACACACACACACACACACACACACATGCATGTACACACCTTGTCCATTTCATCCAGATAGCAGTCAACAAAGTCTCGGGGCTCTCCAGGGATTCTGGTCTTCTCGTGCTTGTTCAGCTCAACATTAATGAGATTCTTGCAGGACTGAGTAACAAGAGGAACACTTGAGATACATCAGCTTTAACTTTAACAATGTTTTTTTTCCAGGTTGTACGTATTTAACACAAATGATCTGATAGGCAATATAATATACCCCAAAACGCTGGAAGGCTTTATTGAAGGGCAGTGGCAGGCCACGAATCAAAGGGAAAGAGTTATAAAGCTGCAAAAAAAAAAAAAAAAAAATAGATACGTATATTAGAATACAAATACACAGACCTTTAATACAGTGCTCAGTTTTAAAGTCTCAGTATGATATATGTGTGATCTGGTGAGATAGGTATACCCAGTGCATAAAATTTATTTTCTTCTGTTCGGTACACAACTAACTTGTACACTTTTTGATAACAACAAAATTAAATAGAAGAAATGTGGCTCAATAATAAGTATTAAAATAACATACTTTGAAGGTTTCCAAACAATTTTAAGCATATTCAATGAAAATTAGTGCAAAATAAACCTATCAGTGCAGAAATAAAATTTGTATTTATTACAAAGCTGCAAATGTTGGGTTATTAAGACCACGTTTGGAGTTTTGAAAATGAAAGTCTTTCACATTATCACTAAAACATGATTTCAGTTGCTCAACAGTTCCTTGTCCTATTAACATGCTCTCAATCAGCATCCCAGAGGGGTCAGTTCTTTTAACGAACTATGTTATTTAATTGAATGCAGTTTTGTCAAAAGGCATTCTCTCATCTTAACTCACCACCGCCCAAGGTCCATTGACCATCCTGGCAAGATCAGTGAAGCAGCTAATAATCACTCTGATGAACTCTTCATCGTACTCAAAGCGAGTACCAAACAGAACCTGGCAGATGATGTTGGAGGCCGCGTTGTGAAACATGAGCTGAGGACTGAAAATTTTTCCTGTAAAAGGCAAATGTGTTATGCAGTTTGGCACAGGATAATACACTGAACAACAAAATTTTATGTTAATATTTCTTTAATATGACAAGGGGGGAAAAAGTTGTAATGAGATAGAATGAAAGAAGAGAGACCTTGTAGAGGCTGATTAATTCTGTTTGTATCACATGGTTAGCTAATGGACGTATGGATCCATAAATGACAAACCGTTGTTTTTTTCCAGTGTCCCCATGATGTACTTTATCTCTCCATGAATTCGATCTTCCATGGAGTTCTTCCCCATTCCAAAGTTTCTCAGGGTCATCAGAGCAAAGCGACGCTGGTCCTTCCAACTTGAGCCGTAATTTGCCAGAATCACACCTACAGCACATGAAGGGACGCAGTGAGTGTACCGTACTGAAGGCAGAGTAGCTGTTTGGCATTGGCAGAGAAGATTTGACAGAGTTTTCATGGGCACAACCCACCTACTCAGCTCTGAATGCTCATGTTTCTTATACATGTTGCACCATGAAAAGGAAAATCTACAGCTTTTCCATTGGGATAAAACATTTATAAGTTGTTTCAGTATTGCACCATACGTGCCCATGCAAAGTACACTTCATCAGTCTAAAGCTGCGTTTCCACCAAGCAGTACGGGTCGGTTCAGTACGGTTTGGGACGGTTTGGGACAGTTAAGTCTGATCCCGTTTGCGTTTCCACAGCAAACTGTGCCCTCTCTTGGTGGGCGGCGTGTAAGCTGCATGCCGAAAGCCGCAGCTGTTAAACAATAGCTCGATGCCGTAGCAGCGCGACACAGTTTAACCCGCTAATAAATCCAACAAAGAAGAAAAACGCGACACAGTAAATAAAGAGCACGGATGGAAGACATGCAGCATTTCGTCCTCTGTGATTTTCATGAAACTCTCTGTTACAAAGTGCAACCAAGCTTCGTTTCAGAGAAGTCTGTGTGCCGCCAGGAGAAATGCAGCTGCTGTCGGGGTAAGTGACGATTCTTTTGACCAATCAACAGTCTGCAGTGTGTTGCTCCACCTTCCGAGAGCGGATCGGTTCAGTCTGGCACCCATACGAAAGGGTCCCAAAAAAGTGGGACGGCTTGTCTCGGTTTTTAGGGATCTGTCCCGGGATGAGTCAGTGGAAACGCCGCTAAAAGCGCACCCTACAGAGACAAACCGACCCGGACTGCTTGGTGGAAACACGGCTTAAGTGTGATCGGCCCCTCATCAGAGAATGATGTCTGAATCATTTTGATTCTGCTTTAGTCTGCAACATGTTTTTTTATCATCCCATAATAAAAGAAAGTTAACTGTTCATCACACAATAAAACAAACTGTTAAAGCTTGTAAAAAAGTGAACTAGGTTCCAGCTTTGTACTTTGGGAGCTTTACCTTTTCTTTCTGTAACTTCATTAACAAGCATATTTTGGGGTCGTCCAGCAAAGTCATTGGCTTTGGTCACCAAAGCTGTTCTTATTGCCTCGAACCCATTGATGACAACAGCTGGTTTGAGACCGAAGTACAGACTGTAGACATTTCCATAGGACTTCCTCAGCTGGAGGGGAAAGATTAAACATTTCAGTGTTTAAAAAATCAATGATTCTTACAAACTTGAGATTAGGGCTGATTGTCTGTCGATTCATGATCCAATTCAATTCGATATTAATTTGTGAAGAAATAATTACATTTCATTACTAATTCTACTTTACAAATATACAACAAATATTTACAAATATCCATTGCTCCAGCAAGTAATGTATGTGAACAGTGAAGGAAGAGGTTCATATTTTGTTTTAAAGATGATAAGAGTCTGGAACAATCAATTAAAGTAGATGGTTTGTATATGCATGTACTTATACAAGTAGTTTTGTTCTTCACATCTGTTTCTTTTCGTGGCCTTTGTTTGTATGAGTTGTTAAGGCCAGACTAACATAAATTTCCTTAGTTTGTCAAAACCTTTGAGTTAGCCATTATGTTGCAAAACATACACTGAAGACAACCTATGCCACTGATTGGATCCAGTCCAGCGTCACTGGCAGCCAACTGTCATCAGTAAACAGTTTATGTAACCACTCTGTGAGTTAACCTCTTCCCCAAATTAATATATAGCCGAAAATGTTATACCTATATAATACATCATTTTATGCAAAAAAAAACTGAGTAGTTTCATTCCTGGTCTTTGGTCAGAGATATTGAACCACTCAGGAAATCATCACTTTCATGTAAAGCAGCACAATAACAATGGGTATGTTACAAGTGTTATAATCTTTTAGGCTGTAGTGAATACAGCTTTGCAGAAACAGTTTAAGACATTTGAGTAACATCTTCAGCGTTTGAACTTCTGACTTACCCTCTCAAAGTCCTTCAGGGGGTCCTCTGGGTTCAGCTGTAAAATGTTCCCCAATACAGGCAGGACAGGAGGTCCTGGTGGAAAGTTCTTGGGTCTTCGGGATTTTAACAGAAGGATGATAAAGAAGATGCAGGTCCATAGCAGAAGTACCGCAGCAATCATGTTGGGATAGTCTTGATTACTCTAAAGAGGTAAATTCAGAGGCTTGCTCTGAAATCATAGCTCAGCTGTTGGCCCTGCCTCCTCTGATGATGTACTTTGTTACCCTGAACTAAAGTAAAGGTGAAAATCAAACAGACACACCCTTTGAGAGGCACATGCTTTGACTACCTGTGGCTGTGATTATTTACTGTTTCCTTAAGGAAGTATTTTTATTCTTTGTTAAGTTAGATTTATTACATCTGAATTATTTCCTTCATTGACCAAACAGCTAATTAAGCTAATCTCATGCTTTTTACTTTTGTCCCATTACACTGCTAAAGCCCGTGACCTAACTACAGAAGGACTTCTGGCTGATCACTTTTTCTCAAGGTAAGAGCGTAGCATAGAAGCAGAGATCACATTGAACACGTTTAAACTTGCTAAAACCAAACTTTATAGTCCTGCAGCATGCCTAGGGTCACAGCAAACACAATCCCGGGTTTTGATTCCACTCAGGGCTTCCAGGCGTCTGGTGTCCATGGCAATATCTTTGCAGCTGCCAGCTGAGATGGAGGAGACAAACCCCACCTGTGCAGTCTTCTCCCGGCCTTTGTGTGTGTGTGTGTGTGTGTGTGTGTGTGTGTGTGTGTGTGTGTGTGTGTGTCCTCTGCGTTCTGTTCTGGGTTGTATAGAAATTCAGGCAACAGTAGGAGGGTTCTGGATGTTTACTTGGCCGTTCTGCATTCACAGATAAAAACATAAATCCCGTTTGGAAAAATGAAGCCTATGTGGAAATGCTAAAAGCTGTTGTTCATCGAGAATTCGTTTGAGGCTGGCTGTAGAAAGACCGGAAGTTATGTACACACCCAGCCATAAAAAAAGGCTTTTACGGCATTAAAAAGTATATTTACAGCCTGGTTCAAAACACTGGTTTCACTATCCGCACACACTGTATGTGCTTCATTTCACAGTATCAGCAACAGACATGTGACGTCGCAGAGGCTACTTCCATGCTTTATACCAAGGGTAACCAACCTTTTTGAGACAAAAGGCTACCTCACAGGAAGTGAGTGGCACAAAGGGCTACTTGTCTGATAAAAATTTTCTGAACAAAATTGCACCGATCACATCTTTTAACATTAATTATAGGAGAAGTGGTTATACTGTGTGAAGAGACTGCTCGCTGGTTAATGTTAATTAGTTCACAATTATAATTAATGATGTAGAGAACAATGATGGTAGTAAGGAGCTCCGTTGTAACCAATGCTTTTTTTTAAAACATGTCTTGTTGGCATCATGAGTGGTTTTTACGGGCACCCAGGTGCCCACGGGAAACACATTGTTGACCCCTGCTTTATGCAGTCTATGGTTCTCCTCTGCAGTCTGGAAGACCAAAACTGCCAAAATTATGAAAAAAAAAAAAAAAGCAAAAGTGAAAATGAAAACAAAAAAACAAAAATATGTTCACGCATAAAAAGATGAATAAAAGTAAAAATAAATGTGAAATAGAATTAGATATCAATAAATAAGGCAATACAGGCACTCTGTTTTAGTATTTATTTATTTATTTTATTTTTTTCATTAATTTATTTTTTTGAGGCAGACACTGCCAGCATGAAATACAGAAGGAAAAGTTATTCAAATGAGAGGGCAGTCCTAAGTGTGCCTTGAGTTGATCGTTTGCCTGCACTCACAAGTAGATCCACCAATAGGCAAACAGTTCAACCCAAGGCACACTTAGGACTGCCCTCTCATTTGAACAACGTTTCCTTCTGTATTTCATGCTGGCAGTGTCTGCCAAAAATGAAATATATAAATATAAAATAAGATAAATATGAGAGTAGAGCACTTTCATTTCCTTATGTATTTTTACTTTATATATATATATATATATATATATATATATATATATATATATATATATATATATATATATATATATATATATATATATATATATTTATACATTTTGGGGCCTTCATAGAAGTACACAATTATGAAACCAAATTATTTATAACTTGAAGCCCAAACTCTGTACATTTCTGTAGCTTTTTAAACATTGAAATAATGCGTGAATTTGTACGAAGTGAAGTCCAATTTAACAAAACTAAATAAAAACATAATAAGAAACAGCTGCCTCAACACAAAATATTATTTTATCTCTACAGCTTAATATCAGTATTAAAACACAGAAAAAAATGTATCCATACCTGCATTCACAGATGAAAACATAAATCCACGAGCTTCAGTGTATTCTCCTCTGCAGCACACGTCCTTTTGATAAAATAGTAAACATGCTTTAAAACGGGGGCTCCCACCTAGCATGAAAGCCGCTGCGCCCCGTTTAGCGTTAGCTCCTATTTTTTATGGATAAAACTCGGCAGAACTTTAATTAGCAACTTCACAAAGTGATGAAACTAGCCCAAAATAAACAAAACATTACACAAAACGTAACGCAGCAGTTGTAAGACATTTGGAGAGCAAATAACATCTGTTTAACACATTTATCGGCGGAGCGTTACTGAATTTTACCTACCTCAAGCTGAAAACAGCTTGATCAAAATGCGCACCGCGTGTGCGCATGTATCGCGCGCTTTGACAGATGTCACCACACTTAAAAACACTGACTCTCTGCAAGCAGTAGAGAACAAAAATAAGCACGAAACCCAAAAAAGGACCAGAGATAAGTGTTTTTGTGAAATTCATAACCCGCACTTTATGCCACACTAGCAATCGTCTCAGAAGTCTCAGATTATCACCCAAATGATCAATTCACCTGCAGAAAGCCACAACATGTCTTAGACGACTTTTTACCTTTATGTTATGCTTAATATTTTTTTTTTAATGTTGCTCTTACTACATTATTGTATTGATATATTCTTACTGTAATGTTTTTACCATACACTTTCATAGCTGCTGCTGTGACAATGTAAATTTCCTTGTTATGGGTCAAACAAAGGTGTATCTTATCTTACAAGTCTGTGGTGGTGGGTAGGACACTCCCCACAATCCTCTGTGCAGCCCTTACCACCTGCCATGCTGATGCTGGGGATGCTCTTCACCACACATTAATAGAATAGAATAGAATAGAATAGAATAGAATAGAATAGAATAGAATAGAATAGAATAGAATAGAATAGAAGCTCCTCAGGATGGAGCTCCCCACCAGCAGCACGCTGAGGAAGTGGAGTCTCTAGTGAGCTTTAATCTTTATCAGGCAGGAGGTGTTGTGACTCCAGGTGAGGTCCTCATACAGAGGTACACCCGGGTACCTGAGGCTGAAGATCACCTCCCTGGCTGCTCCTCCATGTGCAGGGAAGGAGGAGGGTGTCTGCTCCCCCTGAAGTCAACAGTTTTCCTCCAGCTGATGCAGAAGTTGTTCTTTCCACCAATTAGATGGTGCCATTAGTAGAGCCGTTTTTTTTCTTTTTTTTTTTTTTCTGATTGCTGTGAGCATAAAGAATCTTAAATGTGGGCTATGACCAGCTTCTCAAAGACCAGCAAGGCCAATAGTCATTCAGACCTGTCACCATGATGGAGATGCATCATTTAGCTTTATTTACACTCACTGGTTTTACATAGCACGGTATGAGGACACATCCTATCAACACTCACCTGTGCATTATAAAAGACCATTGGACCTACACGACTATAAACATGTCAGATAACATCACTTCGACTTCTGAGAGCTGTTTACTTAGTTCAAGGCCATACTGAGTGAAAATGTAGATAAGAACTACTGGGACTGAGGTCACAGAGCTTGGTTGACTGCAGGCACTGCTGAAGTAATAAGTAAGCTAAAGCATGCAACCGTCTGGTTTTGTGTGCTGTTAAAAAATTGACAGTTTTATGTTTTCTTATTACTTTTTTGTGATGGAATGTGACTGTTAAAAACACAGCAGCACTTAGTGTCTATAAGAAACACACAAGGCTGAGCAGAGCTGCAAAGTTATGGCTCAATCCTTTTCCTTCTCCTGGCTTTTCATTATCTTTACTTACTCAAAGCCTTTGCACATAGACCTTTAAAGCTACAGTATTGCATAAGGCCACATGATAACTGATTAAATCTCAAGCTACCTCCTCAGGGCAAGGACACATTCCAGTTAATGGTGGTCCATACATCATTCACATGTTGGTTCTTTAAGCCTGTATAGGCTGTTAAGTAGAGTGTAAAAAACATAGAGTGTAAAAAAAAAGTTCTCAAAGTGAAGTCTTCACAAAAACTGCTCCTCCTGGTGGTTGGCTGCAGTAAAGGTCAAAAAAATATGTTACCCCAGTCATTCCGGATGGACTGTGGTCTGACTTGAAATAAAGACATAGCCCTTGTAGAAATGTTTCTCACATCCACATGCTGTGGTGGTATGACGATGTTATTGGGTTGCATTGTTTTTAAGTCCCCTTTTTTTCTGATAAGTTTCATTTTCATTAGTTATTAGAGGGTGAAAATGACATAACTTCACATTTCACAATGATTGGCAGCTGACATTCTTGTTCAGTTTTTTAACAGGAATAGTAAAATTCATATGGAGAGAGAACCAAGAAGAGACTTTTGACCATTAAACATGAGGAATAACTGTGTGACAGGAGAACCTCTTCACACAGTGCACTGAGGTCACAGTTAGAGCTAGTATAACTCAGCAGTCTTTGGGAAACCACATTGGTTTATCTGGCTTAAGCTGTTTTTGTGATTATTTTGTTATTATTATGATCATTTTGAATAAATAGGCTACTGTTTACTTCTTGAACAAGATTTAGATACACAGTGTTGTATTTAATATGCCCAGTCTTCATGACCTGTAAAAAAAAAGCATTGGTCACGTTGAGAAGGGAGTTTATCACACCACTAACCTCTGTGGTTCCTCAAATTAAAATCCATTTTCCTACTTCTTAAAGTACACGTTTACCAAAGCAATATGTTGATGTAAATATACTGTCATGGTTTGGACTTTCATAACTGTTGTTTAGTATCTATGTGCAGCCTGTGCATCTTGGTCTTGAGTAGACCTGAGTTTAACATCATATTAACTTTATAAATACAAAATATCCATTATAAACAAAAAAAAGTACTGGTAAAAGCATGGTACCCTTTAAAGTTTGTGGTATGTAGGAATGTTTGTCTGCTTAATTTGTGCCTTTAGCCTCAGTGAGCGTATTTTCATGGACATGTTGGCCATTTCCTGTTTCACGCACAGCAAGCCAAGAAAACAAGCTATAAAACGAGAAAAAGAAGAAGAAGACGAAGAAGAAGAAGAAGAAGAAGAAGAAGAAGAAGATGAAGAAGAAGAAGAAGAAGAAGAAGAAGAAGAAGAAGAAGAAGAAGAAGAAGAAGAAATCTGGTAAAACTTATGTTAATAATGAAGTATACTATCATTTTTATTAAGTTTGTGGGCTTAGTAATGCAGACTACAAACCAATACAAGGAATGTTACACATCAAAACATAAATGGATACAGAATTTCCCACAAAATTACATATAAATCAGTTAAATGTCAAAACATCTCAATGTATAAACAATTTATATGAAATAAAACAGTGTGATGTTAGTGAGCCAACTAAAAAAGGCTGTATATTACTTGTACTCTTTCATGCATAAATTATAATAACTTAGCGCTGATAATCATCTCTCGGCATGATTACCGTGGCTGACCTTTTTTTTTTTTTTTTTTTTTTAAACAACCAAAATTTAATGAAAATATCTTTACATATGGTACAGCATTATGTTTTTGTAGAAATATTTATTCAACAAAAATGATGAATTCAATTATAAGTTTTTTTTTTAAATAGGAAGTTTGATATGAACTTTAAAACTATATAACTCTCACATACATAACCACAAGACCAGTGAGGAATTCAAACTCCTGTATTCCTAGATAGATCTTTTTAGTTTTCCATACATTTCTGCATTACCTGCCTTCTTCCTCCCTTCCTTACATCCTCACATCCTTATCTCCTACAGCATCATCTACATCCTCAGCTCCCTCAGCCTTGTTCCCCTCAGCATCTATTCCAGACTAAGTTTCCTACACTCCACTGTCACTACTGCTAGCATAATTCATCCTTCACATCTGGCAGCCATTCCTCCACACTTCTATTAGACTTCCCCTCCTCCTCACCTGACTGTGGCAATTCCTCGACTATTTTATAGGCCTGTCTTTTATACTCTGGTCCTGCACTCTACAAAAAATAAAAAAATATATACAAAAACTTCAAGTTACATTCCAAAAATTTTAACAAGATGATTAAAATCCAAACAGCTGTGACTGCAGATTAAGTATTTGGAAGGGAAGAAGGCATGCACAATAAGAAGATTGTGTTTTTGGTTCTGAATGATAAAGACTTAATACTTGTATACCTGTGTATCAGTGTCAAGGTGAGGAGGTGAGTCCTACATCTTCTGATACACTATTAGACATTGTGCATCCCTTAAAAAGGATAACTATCAAACAACAATTACTACAATGATGTTTGAAGGGCTTTTTCTTTCTTATAACATGGGGATGGACTCAAAATAAGGTTAAACTTTTAGGCCTTGCAAAATAATTAAATCTATTCTAGTGCAACAATTCTTGTAATACTAGTGCAATGCTTATATTCCAGTGCATTATTATATCCACACTAAATGGTATGCAGCTATTCTAGGGCAAAAGCATGCTATTAAAATGGAAATAACAGTTTTTATCAATTCAACCATTTGCCAGCCTGAGTTGTTGCTGACTTGTGTCTGGTTAGATAAACCTGTGGTTTTTAACGGGTTGGTACGTAGTTGAAAAAGTAGTAAAGGGGCCAGGTTCTGCAAAGTCTGTGTCTTAAAAGGCATTTCAAAAATTGTTCACAAGTGACAGAGATGTGTTTTTTTTTTAAGTAGATAGCACTTCAGAAGAAGTGTTTCAAAGGTCTAAAATTAAACCAAGGGTACAGTTATGTGAAAAACAAAGTCACAACACTTGCCGTTGGTGAGGTGATACACTGAGGTGAATTTTGTGTTGTTGCCAGCATGAGGTAGCTGAGGAGTCCATAAGTTTGTTCCATTTTTGAGCAGCTTGTAGCAAACATTAGAAACATGCTGCCTAGCTTAAAGAGATATTAGCTTGTTGGCTTAAAACACTAACTGATGAACAGAGAATTGTTTTTCCCTTTTTTTTTATTATAGAAAGAGTTCCTTCTTAATGTTGTGGAGCCAAACTGGTTAATGATTAACTTACCACTATTGACAGATTACATATGAAACAGATGACCCTGAACTCCAATACACCTGAATATATAAAAAAGACTCTAGTTTCTCCTAAAAGGGTGTCACAGGTCAAGGAATGTTTGATTGTGATGTTGCAACTAGTAGCCTTTGCCTTGGAAGTTACAATCAGAGAGATAGCAGAGGTGGCTAAGCTTCTGAGCTCGTCATAGTGCTCAGGTTAAGTTATTTGAACTTGTTCAGCCCACAAAGTTGTGAGACATCTGGATCCAGCTGCTGTTGATGTTGTCCATACATCAACTCTGCATGAAATCCTGTTTTATCCCTTTTCCCTCTTTGTCTTGGACTAACTGAGTCACCTTCCTCTGTTTCTGCTGTGCGCCTGTTGCTCCTCTTACTTTGCTCCCCTGATTTGGACCTTCATGCCATACGGTTGGGGAGTAAGTGTGACTCCATAGACCGGTGTGTAATCTGGCTCCCCTGCATCCTCAGGCCAGCTGAACTTAAACTTCCTCAGCAGTGTCACCGTGATGAGGAAGAGCTCCATGCGAGCCAGACTCTCACCAAGACACATGCGAGGACCTGAGGTGTTAAAAGTGTCACAAAATCATGGAAAAATCAAGATGAAACCCAGCCTTCATGTCAATGTAACAGGAGCTTGTAAAGTGTTTTGTTTTTCATGCAGACTCACCTGCAGAGAAAGGCATGAAAGCCTCTGGTTTAACAAACTCTCCTTTGTTGTTGAGGAAGTTTTCAGGGTTAAACTCATGAGGGAACTTCCACTGTCCCTCCTCGTTTAGTACTGAGGTCAGGTTGGGGATGATCATCGTGCCCTGAAGAGAAATGAGGATGAGAAAGCAGGAATATTTGTTAGAGGTCCAGAGGTACAGCATATAGATAACACCAGTGCTGTCACTGAAGCATGGCAGCAATCATGAAGATTTGTTTGGACATAGATTCTGTGAAAACAAGCCAACCCTTGTCAAGTATGAAGTAAAACCATCTGCTTCTTACCTTGGGGATGGAATAACCCATGACCTCTGTGTCTTTAGTCGTACAATGGAAGACGCTCAGTGGAACAGTGTTAGCCACCCTCTGGATTTCATGGATCACAGCCTGCATAAAGAAAGAGTTAAACAACATGTTCAGTTTTTTTACGACTTTGAGCAAAAGAGAAAGTTTTGACATGACAAAAGATCAGCAAAGTTGGGGTGTGAGACACATCAGCAATGCACTGAAAACAGCAGTAAAGATGTTCATCACCTCATTAAGTGTTTTCATTTTGACAATCACTTCCTATTTTACTCAGATTTGTGTCATTCTCTACTAAAATGTGCAACTTTGGCCTAAATGAACACATGGCATGAACGGGAAATTTTTGTTTACCTGCACATACGGCATGTTGTGTCTGTCTTCAAAGCTTGCACGCTCCTTCCCTTCCAACACAGAGTCAATCTCCTGCTGACAGCGCTCTGAGACACACAGAAGAGAGAGATGACACAAGCTGTACTCAAGTATTTATCATTATTATCAAGCTTTAACTCCTCCATGATCAAGACAAGGGTTTCACCTTTGGATGATAGAAAAAAAAAGTCCTTCAATAAATCTGTCTGTGGCTAAACCCTGTTCTTGAATGACTCAATGATTTATCAATTCATTTTAATTTTTTGGATTCTTGTTTTTGCTTATTCGACAAAGTGAACTGAATATAAACCTGAAACAAATTGCCTTGAGTAAAACCCAAAAAAAACAATACAGCATGGACTTTCTCAGTCCAGCTCAATCAGGACGACAGTGCAGATGTACACAGCAGAGCATGGAGATTCTTGCAGTTAGATACAGTCACAGGAAACCTCAAAACTGCAAAGAACTGCAAAAGTTCTTCAATGAAAATTATTTGTTTGTTGGCAGAGGGAGAATGGCATGAGCAGGCTCACCTTGGATGTGTGGGTGTGTTGAAAGGTAGAGGAACCCCGTGAGCAGGGTGTTGGAAGTGGTGTCAGTCCCAGCAAAGTGAAGATCTAAAGCGTACATCGTCAGCTGCCCCTCTGAAAATAAAGAATCCTCCTCTGCCCTCTAGAGGGAGAAGGATTGTTTGAAGAAGTTTAACACATTTGGGCCCAAGTCAAGCCAAGGAATGCATCACAAACATCAAAATGCACATGCACACTCACATGCACACAAACTTATATTGATACAAAGATAACATTATACTTTACACATGAAGTCAGTTTCACATCAGATTAACTTGTCAGTTATAAATGACTGTGAGTATTTACCATGAAAACAGTGGTTGTGTAACACTAAAACAAGCCACAACATGACCTCATGCGCACTCCAGGAGTTAAACAGACATACACTTCACACTCTTAGAAGTAAGGGTACCAACAGGGTTCTTCTTAAAGGGCAGAAGTTCTTCCCTGAACAATATCTTCTGAAAAACACTTTTTTTTTTTTAAAGGGTTCTTTAGGGGTTCTTTGTAAGACTAAGACTAAGACTAAGATTTGTAAGACTGCTTTTTTTTTTTTTTCATGGTGTCCATGACCAACAATGAACCATACAAATCATCAAGCCCTACACTAGTTAGCATTGACATGCTACAGGCTGCTAACAGCTGATTTCACATGTAAAAAATGCAGCCATGGTTACATGTAGGATCTCCAGACAAACACAGGAGAAAAGTAGTAAAAATATCACTGAAGCCACAAAAAGTTTGGTGTGCATGACCAACAATGAACCACACAAAGTAATGATCCACTCCAAATACAAAGATGACAAAAAAGAGACGAAAAAAATTACAAGAAACGGACGAGTGGTGGACGGGATGTCGTCATCTATTTTCTTATGGACCTTTTTGCACTTTCAATACACTTTCTTACTTTTGTTTTATTGATTGCTGCTGTGACTCCTGAATTTCCCCTCGGGGATAAATAAAGTACTTTCTATTTCTCTATTTCTATTTTCTAAGGGTTCTTGTAAGAACAGTTTCAAAACAGAGAGCCCTTTCTAGAAGATTTAAATGTTAGGCAACTGTTGTTGTTGTTGCTGATGTTTGTGACAGCGTTTTGTAACCATGAGTGAGGAGGGAATGCCGTGGATACGAGTCCCTTCTGTAATTTGAGTTGTTGGGGGGCACAAGCAGTCTGTGCTCCACTGGACATGGACTGTGTTTCTCTGCTCTTTGGACTGACTGTCTGTGCTCCACATGGCTGTCTGTGTCCCACTTGGCACAGACCATGTACCTAGTGGTTTTAAGACCGTTTCGTTAACAAATAAGATTTTGTTGATGCTTTGTCAGCCAATAATTAACATAAGTGTAAATAAGATAAACTGAGGTATGATGGGGGGTTTTTCAGAAGCACAGACAGCCTGTGCCCCCCATGCAACATCCCAAGCACAGCAGCGGCTCATATCCACAGCGTTCCCTCCTCAATCACGGTTACAAATGATTAACAAATGCAAACCTTTACATGGGATTCTGACAGGAATCAAAAATGATTCTCCTTTGAGGACAAGTTGAAGAACCTTATATGGTTCTAGCCAGCACCTTTACTTCTCATAGTGAACAAAAGTTAAACAATGAAACAATGACAGAGTGAAGTTAGTGTTCAACAGATTATATTCCTCTCACGCTACTGAGGCAAAGGACAGGAGTTCAAATAAACATGGAAGAGACACAGCATAACCCCTGCTCTATACAACCCACACACACGAGTCCATGCTTGCACACACCTTGTCCATTTCATCGAGGTAGCAGTCAATAAAGTCTCGTGGCTCTCCAGGGATTCTGGTCTTTTTGTGCTCATTTAACAAATCAACAGCAAGTTTCTGACATGTCTGAAAAACACAAGACAGTTTACTATAATTTTCCCAACACTAGAGGTTTCACCGTTTATATGCTATTCCATAATTACATGTTTGATCCTCAATTCAGTTTCTTTTGTGTCAGTTTTTTTTAAACCAATTTACAAAAGTTCAACAATGGTAAACATACCTCAACATTTTTGAATGCCTTGTTGAAGGGCAGCGGCAGGCCACGAATCATGGGTAAAGAATCATAAAGCTGAAAACATGAAGATGAATAATTGAGAATATTTAGAACAAGCAGATTTTGCTCTCTGGCATTAATAACTCTGTAAAACATGTTTAACTACAGCAGTTTTACAGCACACATGGTACACACCATAGACCACTTCTTGGGCTAAATAACAACCCAATATCCTGAAAGCAAGACTTGCTCTAACAGCATGTGAAGGTTTTGTCACACAGAATTTCAATGAGGCATTATTTTTAGCATGTTGATGCATAAAACAATGTTTTACAGAAAGGGGTTATGTAATAGTTAAAATTTGGGGTGATGCCAAAAAGTGTGACTTCACTCACCATAGCCCAAGGTCCATTGGCTATCTTGGCATTCTCAGTGAAGCAGCCAACAATCACTCTGATGAACTCATCGTCATACTCGTAGCGAGTACCAAACAGAACCTGGCAGATGATGTTGGAAGCTGCATTGTGAAACATGAGCTGAGGACTGAAGGTTTTTCCTGTAAAAGATTAACAAAGATGGATAAGACACATTAATTTTTGGCATTGGCGTGGCGATTCAACAACAAACACTGGGAGCAAAGGGTATCAGGGATATAAAGAGAGAAACATGAAAGGGAATTCTTTAAGAGGTGTCCTGAATACTTCTTACAGAGATTGCAGGGATGACTGTGGGTTTAATGGACCTGTAGATGACATACCATCATTTTTTTCCAGTGTACCCATGATGTACTTGATCTCTCCATGAATTCGGTCTTCCATGGAGTTCTTCCCCATTCCAAAGTTTCTCAGGGTCATCAGAGCAAAGCGACGATGCTCCCTCCAGCTGGGGCCGTAATCTGCCAGAATCACTCCTACAACATATGAAGTGACAAACAAGTGCATAGTGTGAGCTTTAAGGTCATCCAATTGGATGTTTCCATTAAAATTACATTGTTCAGTGTGCTCAATCCTCTCCTATACATCCAGTGCATCTACCACCTTGCTTTACATGCACACACAAACAGGCCTGTTTCCTGATGAGCCTGTCTCACCTCTGTTACAACTTTTGATGCTTAAGCATACGATTGTACAAAGCATTACAGCAGAGTGAATGTCACACATTTAACAGGCAGTATAAGAACGTGTTTTTAATCTTCTGTGCTTGGGTTTTTTTTAACAATAAAAACCCAAAACGTGACAAAGTTCCCTGTCACGAGTCATACTTAAAATAAAGAAGAAAATTTGATTCCTCCATTCAATTACAAAAAAAGACAAGTAAGCAATAAGAGACCTTGATTCTAACCCCGGTGCTCAGGTGTACTTCACCTTTCCTGTTGGTGGTGTCATTAACAAACAGATCTTGGGGCCGTCCAGCAAAATCATTGGCTTTGGTCACTATAGCTGCCTTCATTGCCTCCATCCCATTGATGACAACAGCTGGTTTGGGACCCAAGTACAGACTGTAGACATTTCCATAAGACTTCCTCAGCTAGGAGAGGAAAGTACATGTCAGTGAAATACCAATGGTTTTTACAAAATTGAGATAAATGTTTCCCTTCAGAGGAGAAATGTATTTTTGTTCTACTGCAGTCCTTATGTTTTTATACAAATATAGGTTATGGTAAACCCAAAATAGTCAAACCAAAGCAGATGCAATGGCAAATAAATCCAATTAGGTAAAAGAAATGTTATCAAACCAGAGAAACAGCTGCAGAAAAATAAACTCACAAAGCAAAATGATGGATTGATTAAAATACAGTGTAAGAACAGAGGCTTATCTATATATACAACAAACAAAATAACATTGAAAGCAGTAAGACATCAAGTGTGCAAAGGACTATCTTCAGAAAAACTAGCAACAGAAATGATTTTATTTCTTTTTTTTTAAGTGAATAGTGCAGAAAATCTCTTTAATAAGGAAGCTGCTCTATTTTTTCTCTAAACATTGTAAACTGTGAGATTTCCTTCACATCTGTCCTGTACTTTTCTATTTCTTAACAGAGGTAGTGTCTCTTTCCCATAGCCTCATGGTGGGGCAGAGATTTTTTTTATCTGTTTCCCAAGTTATCCTTCAGAATAAACAAACCTCATTCACCTTAACATTAAATTAGCATCCCATAAATCACCTCATTATTAGCTACTAAAACTTAGAGTTTGCTGTTGTATTTGGATGTATGTAAAAAATGCCTATGTGAGATGGCTTGTGCCACTAATTGGATCTAGTCCAGGATCGTTGGCAGTTGACTCAGATAACACATTACGCAACTGCCTGAAAACAGTGATAGCAACCTTTGTCCTTAATGCACACTACACAAGAGCAAGATTTACGCAGCTTTAACATGTCGTTATTTTACACTAAGAGCCAATCTGTTTTATTCCTAGTCTTAAAGTAACAGTGTTGAGCTACTCTGGGAACTACCTCCTTTAAATGAAGCAGTGCAAAATCTACACCTGTAGGCATTTTTTGACTTAAAAAACCTTTCAAGCACTCTCTGTTGTAAATACAGCTGTGCAGCAACAGACATTGACTAAGTATCAACATCATAATTTTCACTCACCCTCTCAAAGTCCTTCAGGGGATTCTCCAGACTCAGGTGCAAAATGTTTCCCAATACAGGCAGGATAGGAGGTCCTGGTGGAAAGTTCTTGGGTCTCCGGGATTTCAGTTGTAGGATGAAAAAGACGACACAGATCCATAGTAGAATTATTGAAGCAAACATGGTGGAAACGACTTGAGTCAAGTGAAGGGGTAAACTCAGTGGCTTGGCTTTAACAGAGCAGCTCGGCTGTTGGCCCTGCCTCCTCTGGTGGTGTACTTTGCTACCCTGGTTAGAAGGTGAAGGAGAAAAGCAGACAGACTCATACCCTTTGAGAGGCACATGTTTTGACAAGCTTTGGTCGATGCTGCCATATATACCACACTACTATAGATTAGTTTGTGTAGATGAGACATTTCATTCACTGACCATAAAGCTAATTTAGCTTATCCCAGAGGACTGAAGGCAATCTGATGAGTTACTGACTTAATGTGCAGATGAAAGTAACACTGTAAGTAGTGATTATTTTACCTAAGTATTATATTTATCATATAACTGTGTACTAGTGTTTAAACATTTTGTAGGATAATAAAATTATTACTTCATTTGTTTTTAAGTATCACAGAATATAAAAGATGATGTAAAATGATATTGTATGTGAGGGAAATTAGAGAAAAAAATCAAGGAACATATTTCAGCATAAAGTTAATGTTAAAATAGTTTCAGAAATCCCCATTCTCTGTGTCTCCTCAGCTGTCTGTCCAAATGAACACTGTTCAGGTCCCATCTGTTCAAAACACCTGATGTTTCGACCAAATATTTGGAGTCTGCTCTTTTCTCCTGCTATGACAAGAGGTCTTCCTCAGTTCTGTCTTTCATATAGGGACTGATGTAAACGTTCACAAGGCGTGTTATCTTACCTTTGGCCCAGCTTTCGAAGTTTGTTCCGTGCTTTCCCCAACAATGATACAGGATTGCTTTGAGTGCAGGCAGACGATGTCACTGCAGCAGGGTTCTCTGACGACAAAGGGAAGTCCCGGGGTTTGAGTTAAACATATTAACATATTCCATTCTGGAAAGGCATGAAACTGTGTTTGTGAAGTGGTATGAATGTCACATCCATTTCTGTTCAGTTTACACGTTTTAGTTCAGTCTTGTCTTTTGTTTTTGCCTTTGCGTTTTATTTTGTACTGCCTTTTAGTGCCTCTTCACTCCTTTCAGAAAACTTAAATTCCAGCTTTAATACACTTATTCGTGCTATTGTCAATATAAGAAAAATTAATTCATTTTTGCATGAGCTGAAGTAGCCTACTGTTTTATGCTGTAAGCGTACCCTACCAACAATTTTGGGTTCCCAGAACGTTCTGATTACGTAAACTCTAAGTTGCAATTACGTTACCTTATGTGTTGGTTAGATGTGGGGGGAAAAAATCAAATAATTAGGAAAAAAAAACTTTCTTCATAAGCGTGCATATTTCCGTATTTGTTTTCATGTTTTTTCTGCTTTCATTCTTGAACTTAATGACAGCACCTCCTGCCAAATAACTTGTAACCCTTTGTTTTCAAGGTCAAGGTTTTTCCTTCCGTCTGAATTCTGGCTTGTGTATCCCATTAGAAAAAGTGTTTGCTAAATTAAATTGTAGAATTGTATAATTTAAAATTGAGAGAACTGTCAATATACAGTTAGAACAAAACAAAAAGAACAAAAAGCACAAGAGTGCTACAAATAAATTAGAATAAAGTTAATTTACACATCTTTTTTATGATGGTTCACTGTCTCCTCTGCCTGTCAATATTCTGATCTCATCAGGTCTGCTTTGGTCTTCCCAAGTCTGGTCTTGACTTGGTTCCTTTCCTCCTAGTAAAAGAAAAAAAAAACTAGTATGAAGCAAAACAAACAACTTTAGACACCGATGAAAAAGATGTAAAAGTTAGAAAATAAATAAATTAGAAATTGCATATATACTAATCTTCAAACAAACAAACAAAAAAAACAATATGTGCTGACCACACCGCTCCTAGTTAGGTCTTGGTTAGGTTCCTTTCCTTTCTGTAGAGGACACATATGAAGAAAAGAGTTGTTAAAAACAAATTCAAATTCAACGAATGGATAAATAAAGACATTGTCAAACAACTATTGAACAGAATAAGGAAACAGATAATGGGTGTGTGGATGGATGAATGGATGATTGGATAGTTGGATGGGGGGACTTTTGTGATATCCTTCCTAATCCTTTATCCAAAAGCTTTCTCTATTTCAGTTTGTGTTTTGATACACTGATTGTTCTCAATTTGCATCTACGTGTAGGGCTTCCTCAACGGATACACTACCTTTCATTGCATATTGCATATTTCACTCGACTGCAGAGAAGCAGGGCGGAACTGTTGTGTCATACGTCGAGATCAAGACGAGATATTTTTACAGTGGCACAACACGTCAAGCTGTTGGAGCAGATATCTTGTAAAGCACCGCTTGGTAAGCTGCAGAAATATACATTATTCAGTCGTTAATTATGTAATTGATAAGTTAGAAACAGTATTTCCTGAATGCTGCGTTGTGTTTTTCCATGTGTCGCTCTTTACGCACGTCACGTTTGACAAATGACGGCGATGATAACAGCTTGTTGAATGCTAATGAAGCTAACGGTAGCCCCGGTGAGGCTACAAGACTCAGTTGAGCGAGCTCCTGGGAGCTTAAGTATTTAGACAATGCAGCACGCCTAAATGTTGACTTTTCTTCTTCAAAACAACACGAAATCATGCTATTAGATATATTTTTTAAGAATTAGATAATGCGTCAAGTGTGTCTTATGACTTAAAAGCTAAGCTTTAGCGGCCAGTGTTGTTATCATCGTATTAGGTTATGGTGAACCAGCGATACAAATCAGTTATTGTGTTTATTCATATATCAGTAGTACACGACAGAAGTTCTCTGAATATATTTAATATTTAGTAGAGATAGCAGGATAGACCTTACTGTGATATAATTCGCCCAGTCGCAGCGTCCATCATGTACACAATAGGCAACGTTTGCAAACTGTGGCAAGGAAGACCCTTATGTTAACATACACAGTTGCAAGAAAAGTGTGCGACAAGTATGTGTTACTTTGAAATTATTTTGCATTAATTGGTCATAAAATGTGTTCTTAGCTTCATCTTATTCACAGCAATAGTCAAACACAGCCTGCATAGACTAATACCACACAAATAGTGATATGTTTTCATTTTTAATTTTTTTAATTTTTTTTTTTTTTTTTTTTTTTTTTTTGAGGTGAAGATGAATCTTACAGTCTCACCTAATGACTTACACAAATCTCTGGCACATGCTAACTTTGTCTCTGTTGACAAATCAAGGATGTGTAAAACACCTAACAAGAATGGAAGTCATGGGAGGACATCACATAGGAAGCCTCTGCAGTCCAAACTTCCATCGCTCCATATTTGAAGTTTACAAAAGAACAGCTGGATGTTCCACAGCACTACTGGCAAAATATTCTGTTGGCATACGAAACCAAAATTGACTTGTTAGGAAGGGACACACACAACACAGTGTGTGGAGAAAAAAAGCAAGAGAGCATTTACATTAAAACCTAAACCCAACTGTAAAGTATGGTGGAGGGTAGAGCCCGACCGATTAATTGGGCCGATTAATCAGGCCGATTATGCCTGTCACGATTAATCAACATTGGCCAAAATGTAGCCGATTATAAAAAAAATTTGCACAGAGATTCTGTCACTCCTGCTCCTGTGTGTTAATTAATATACGGCTACTACACAGCGTCTTATTTCATAATGCCATGCAGGATTAACCTGGGCTTATAAATTCACAAGTTATTGTCTTTGTTTAAATAATTTTTGAAAATGTTTCAATGTATTTTGTTGTACTTGTATTTATTGCATGTTTTGAAAGCAGCTACATTGTGACTTAAAATCTAGTTTAGTCCCAATGGAAGATGTAACTTTTTCAATCGCTAGTAATAATTTGTGTTCATATACAGTATTTATCCTGTGTATATCAGTGAATTTATTATATGCCAGCCAATATATTGGATATCAGTCGATATATCAGATTTCGGCTTCTTTTTGCTCCCAGTATTGGCATCGGTATCGGCCCCAAAAATCCCATATCAGTTGGGCTCTAGTGGAGGGGGCATCATGGTTTGGGGCTTTGCTACCTCAGGACCTGAACAGTTTGCTGTCATCCATGAAAGCGAGAGGGAGAGGAACTTATTTTAATGAGTACAGTCTATGTAAGAGGACGTGTCAAAAACAAAATATGGATTGAGCAGAACCTTGTTTAATTTGGTTGTTACATTTTTACAGATCAGTCATGATGTCCTGTGGTTTTCTTGAGCTGTCCTCTTTGAAACAAGTTGCTTTATGTTGCTGGAATTATTAGTAACTTGCAGGGATTCCCAATAACCACAAGGGGGAGGTAAAACATTTCTCATAAACCTCAGTCAGTCCTTTCAAATTATTAAATCTAAATTCTTGAAATAACTTGACAGCTTAGCCCAGGCAACACAAAACCATCAAGGATAATTTGTGGTTATTTTTTTTTAGAGATTTTTTTGTCTTAGTTTATAACACAGGCTCGTATTTCTCTAAAAAAAAAAAAAAAAAAAACTTTTTATTATATCTCTTTTGACTTGAAGGAGTAAGATACTTTTCCTCTTAGACCTTAAGCATTTTATTTTTGCCCCAATGTTCTTATAATGTTTGAAAAACAAGTAACATGTGTCTCTTCAGCCATCGCTCAGAGCCTCTGTGGTTCATATGTCAACGATGATGCCCTGTAATGTTGAAAATGTTACGAACTTCTTATCTTCAGCAGATGAAATACTGAGCTGTTAGTTTGGCTAGTTTTGATTTTTAACACAGCAGAGGTGACCATTGTTCCCTGTCGTCAATAGCAGTGGTTTTAGGCTTTTCTCAGGGGACACAGGCTGGTTAATAATTGACCAGACAGCGTAACTTAACCAATAAAAACAAAATCATTTTTCACATAAAGACTTTTCATGTGACTTTCCACATAAAACTGGCACAGTGACATCCTTGTCCACTAGTCTATGGGGAATAAACAAACTGGGACCTACATGCTTTTTTTGCCTTAACGAATGGTTTGTCTATGTGGTTTCGGGCGCAGGTCAGCTGTAATGGCAGGGGGCGGTGCAGCAGGCGTTGATCTCAGCCGGAAGTTTGTAACAGAAGCTGAGCTTGACGAGAAGAGGAAGAAGAGACAGGAGGAATGGGAGAAAGTCCGGAAACCCGACGACCCGGAACGTAAGAGCGTGCACACATAGATCCACAACACTCCAAACATCTGGAATGCATGCAGCTTCATCAATAGGTACGTCAATATTTGTTTGTGAACTCCTCAGAGGCCCCAGAGGAGGAGTATGACCCCCGCTCCCTGTTTGAGCGACTGCAGGAGCAGAAAGACAAAAAGCAGGAGGAATACGAGGAGCAGTTCAAGTTCAGTGAGTGATCGTCTCTCTGCTTGTCTTTGTCTTCTAGGTTAAACTCGACTTTTGCGTTTACTGACGCTCAAGAAATTGACTTCCTTGCTTTACTTCTGTATCTTAAACCAAATGAAGGCTTAACTTTTATATTTCTATAAATTTATTGAAAAAAAAAAAAACAGACAAACAGCACATGCATTTTGAGGATGATAATGGTCGTGTAGGTTCCAGTATCTTCAAAGACTGACCCTGATTGGAAACTAAAAGCAAGGATAAAATGACCTCTGCTGCATGGATTTCAGTGACTGTCCTCTGCCTTTATAAGTCCTTGAAATAAAAGCAGATGGTGGACAAAACGGTTGGAGCATTCCTTTAATTTTGTCATGGTGGTAAACAAGCAGGATGATTTTACTTACAGTGCCTTCTCCTGTTTGAAATCATTATGATATTGTCTTCTCTAGCAGTCAGGTTTTTTTTTTTTTTTACAAAAACTGAAGTAATGATCTGTTTCTGATCAGTCTGTTGTGCCTCAGCGTGGAAGGTTTTTTATCTTCTAAAGCGAGATACTTACAAAGCACATATTGGACGACATTTTTCATGTAAAGTGAAAATTAACCGAGTTTGGGAAATGTTGGGAGACAACAGAAACAAGATCAGTCTTAAAGCATGTGACTTGTTAGATGACTGTGGTTTCTTGTATGTGAAGGTCACTTGTGTGCAGGGAAAAGCTGTTTACGTTTTTTTTTTTTTTTTTCAAAACAAAAAAAATTGCCATCACTCCACTGCCATGTGTTCAGAGCATGTTTGTTTCCATGGTGACAGGGAACATGGTGAGAGGATTGGACGAGGATGAGACCAGCTTCCTGGACGAGGTCTCCCGGCAACAGTGCTTGTTGGAGAAGCAACGCAGGGATGAGGAGAAGAAGGAACTGTTAGAGTACAGAATATCCTTTCATCACCTGGTGAATGAGAAATACCGTATACAGTAGGTTCAAGAGAAACTCTGCCGTGTGGTTGAAGCACAGCAGCAAAACTTTGTTTGTCTGTTTTCTGGGGCATCTGTGGCATATGAGGTAGATCTACATCAGTGATCAGGGGTTTGACCACCATCTGTGCTTCTGATATGTGTGTGTGTGTGACTGGCTATAAGAATAACTGTTTGGTGGATGGATGTGTGTGAGATGATGTGTGAATGGCTGGTTTTGAGAGCTTGGAGGACTTGAAAGGGTTTATATAAGTCAGGATGAGAGGGAACGAGTACAGGGATTCAGCATGAAGATGGTTGGTTCACAGAGCACACCTTTCCACCGCCTAACGCCTTGTTGAAACTGAAACACTCTGCCCACTCTGAACATCCAGTCCTTTCTAAACGAGCTGACAAAGCAGTATTATTATTAGTTTGTTCTGTGGCACAACACATCCTCTGCTGACTTTCTCTTACTTTTTGCTTGTGACGCTGAGAGATACAGACTTCTGTGTGTAAAGTTTGAGCTATTTAGCTCCACAACAAATCAGCTGATGGCAGATAAATTTACAAACAGTTTTAGGGAGGTACAGTTTCTTATCAGCTGTTGTCACATTCAGGGATCAGCCTTAACATTATCAACACTGATCAGGGAAGTGATCATTATTGATTTTCTGTTTTCACTTCCTGTCAGTGGATATTTTAGACAACAAGTGAACATGATGCCCTTACAGTTGACAATTAGAAGCCCCCTCCCAAAAAACAAGGGAGTGTGAGGATTTGAGTGAATTTGATAAGGACCAGATTTTGATGATGGCTGATCTGTGGGTTGTTTCTAGGCAGCAATCTCTGGTACAAAATTTGTCTCCCGTCTGAATCCCTAATTTTACCGTCAGCACACACTGTAGGGGGGATAATTTTTTTCTAACTTGGTGGTTTAGAGGATATTGAGATCGCATGTTCACCCAATCAGAGGCACAGCTCAGCTGACATGACTGTTATCCAATATGACCGCGCCAGCTGATTTGCTGCAAAGTTCGTTCCACAAACAGGCAGGTGACATTGGGGAGACTATTTCCATTACTTATACAGTCTATGGGTATTTCCAATATACAGAGAACAGTAAAGTGGTCTCAAGGAGGTAAACAGGCAGTCCGGCGACACAGTCTTAAGTGACCAGACCTCATTGATGAACTGAGAGAGTGAAAACCAGCCTGTGTGGTCTGATCCAACAGCAGAGTCCTCAGAGCTAAACCTGCTACTGAAGTGGGAAGGGTACCTTTTACATTTGAAACGATACGGTACTGATGCTTGGTACTTGGCAATCTGTATCGGTACTCAACGTTACCAATTTTTGGCACTTTTGTGTGTGTTTATGTTGGAAAAATATCAATTTGTTTAATAATAAAATGTTAATTATTTTCATTGTAACATATTTATTCTTCAATATATAACCTTGTAATGCTGTGTTCATGTCTAGCATGGAAAATCACCTACTCTTCCACTTCCTCACAATCACGGGGATGCATTTAGGTACCTTAACATGGTACCTTTTGATTTTACGTGAATCGGTACCCGGTACTTTTGACAGAATTCGGTTGGTACCTATAAAAGTACCTAATTCGGTACGCATCCCTATACTGAAGTGTATAAGGATGGGTACCACTGGTTCCTATGGGCAGGTTTCAGAACATACAGTGCTTTATACTTTGTTGTGTGGCTGTGCCACTGCAGACTGAACAGGATGTGCTTGCTTAGTCCTGTCCACTGCTGAAGGTACCTTTAATGAGCCCCTAAACTGGACCATGAATGGGAGACAGAGGCCAGGGGAAACATCCCCATGTTGATTTGGTTTCTCTGTTATGATCATGGTTCCAAAACTTTCCAACTCGAGACCCCTAAAATAGCAGTACAGGAGATCGGTGACACGTTGGTGATGTTGGCAGACACTGAAAAAAATGCCTAAGGTACTTAATTTGGGGAATTCGACTACTTATGTGCACATATCAGTGTTTCTCCTAAATGAATTGGCCTGAACTGATTCAGTCTTTATCATAGCCTGTATAAAGCATTGGATGTAGCCTCTGTGTTGTTACCTGTCTGTTCCTGAAACTGTGAAATGAAGCCAGTCTGTGGACGCAGCCACATTTGCTATGACGCCACCTGTGAGTTTACTTTCAAACAGCTACAGGGCGCCCGCCAGTCATGTGACCTGCGCTGTGTCTCTAATTGGACAATCAAAGAATCCAAATCACTTTGAAACAAAAAAAATCACTCACAGTACAGTGTGTGCTGATAGTGAAACCAGCGTTTTAGACCCAAGACATTTTTGCACCAGGCTGTGAATATGCTTTTTAATGCAGTAAAAGTCAGTTTTTATGGCTGGATGTGTACATAGCTTCCCGTCTTTCTGCAGCCAGCCTCAAGTGGATTCTCAGTGAACAGCAACTTTTAGCACTTCTGCATAGGCTTCATTTTTACTGACCAGATGTTGCCCCTTGGTCTTTACACTGACTTAGTTACTTTATGGTGTGTAAAACGGACAAACTTTTTCTGTTTGCATGACTTCATAGAAAAGTTACCCATATTTTGTTTTATTTTGACAATTGATAGTGACATTTTAAGTTTTTCAATCATTTTTTATTTTGGTAGGCATTTGGTAATCCCCTGTCACTGTTTTATGACCCCCGCTTTGGGAACCACTGACTTAGATCTCAGTCAATGTAGCATGTGTGGGATGTGCCGTACAAACATGCACCGCCCATGGAGATCCCACCTTACAACACACAGGGCTTGAATAATCTCTTGCTGTCCTGGTGCCAGAGACCACAGCTCACTCTCAGTGGGCAAGTGGACGCCATGTCCCCTCAGGTCAGGTCAGGTTGTGTGCCACTAGTTGAGAAGGGGGTGCACTATTTAAGGCAGCTGGTCATAATGTTCTAGCTGATTGGTGCATATTTCAGCCATTGGGGTGACCAAGATACATACACGGTTTCCTTGGAAATCTATTATTAGCTTAATTTTACACAGAGCAGTATACCCTCATAACCCAAAGTGACCCTACTCAACAGCTGTCAGAGAAAATCTACAGCTGTCAGCTGGCCCCAGTCAGGGTCTGGAGCTCTTCTCTGTATAGAAATGTGTCATCACATCAAAATTGATTAAATAATCAAAAACCAGATCTTGATTTGAAGAAACAGTTCCTGATTGATATATCATTAATGTGCCTAGCATCGATATAAATGACCTCTTTTGTTTTCTTGCTTGTCCAGGGGTTCAAACCTTTGGTTTGGTGATTTTGTGCCGTCTCTCATTCTTGCAGACTGATGAGTTCATCTGCAGAAAAAGACGCGGTTGTCGTGGAAACTGTATCATACACTGGTAACTACAGCGACGACTTACAGCAGTTGACAAAGCACACACACACACACACACGCGCACAAAACACACTATCGGACACAATCCAATGCAGTGGAAAAACTCTGCTTGTCTCTGCTACCTAATGTCCCACTTTGTGTCCGCTCTTGTCTGTGTGTTTTGTCTCTTACGTCTCTCAGCTCCTCTCCTCTGTCTCTGCATCTCGACCTGATTTCAGGTCTCTTGAGCTGTGTCCATCTCCTCGTGTTCTTTCAGGCTCTATATCTGTGTCATCTCTCATTGCCTCTCCTCCCTGCGTGCTTTTCTTAGCCTAACAGAACCATGTCACTTTTCCTCCGTGCTGGTAGAGATATGCAGCTGCTCCCCTTTGAAGAGAGGACAGAAAGCTGCTCAGTCTAGAGACTGAATGTATTTTACCTCATCACACAGCTCATTCAAGGGTCTCTTCTTGCTTTAGTCACCTTAACTCCATACCTTCACAGTGCCGTGAAGCAGGCATCCACAGAAAGCCGTAAAGAGCCGGAGAAGAAGGTGGCACCTAAACCTTCAGGGGCAGAGCAGAGGACCAGCCACCTGTCTCAGGCTCATTTATTAGCTGGAGCTGTCAAAAGACGCAGGTACACAAGTGCATGACCCTCTGGCCTGCTGTTTGAAGAGAAGCAGTGAACAAGCTGGGAAAACACTGACATGTCACATAAAATCAGTTCATAAAGTTCACACTGGAAAGAAGCAGTTTTTACACACAGAGAGGAGCGTCAGTATCATCTAAAGTTTAGTCACTCTCTTTAGTTCACTTTAAAGTTCTATAAAACTTAAAAACAGATTTCATATCTTTTGCAGCTCAACACTCCACTGTAAGTCACCATCAGTGTTTGGTCTAACATGCAGAGAAATCTCATATTTGAAAAGAAAAAAAGGCCAATGAGAGTGAAGTAAGATACATGTTTGGAAAAATAAAGAACTCCCAGTTTCTTCTTTAATGTAGTTTAATGTTGCCGTGATTGAAGCTTAAGGGAATTTTTAAATCAGTGAATTTTATCACACGAATAATGGGCTAAATTTCCACGTTTGAATGATGTTAGTCTATAAAACTCTGACAGCAGGCAGACAGGTCTGATAATCCTCCGAGCAGCAGAGACAAAGTGTACAACAGGGATACATTTCAGAGTTTTTTTAAAAGTAGTCAACCTTCATTGGAGTTCACATAGCCATTTGAACAAATGTTGATCTCTAACCGTGTTTAGACCATCATCAGATCTCTAAAGTCTCTGTCTTCTCTCCTTTAGCTCCTCTCAGTCGTCAGACAGCAGTAAAAAACAGAAGGTGGAAATCTCAACAACAGGGAATGGAGACAGACACAAAGGTGGGCGGCAGTCTGGAAGGTGGAATATCTGTCTGAAAAAGAGAGAAGTTAATTTGTACACCTCATTGATAGTTCCTGGAACTACTAAGGAATAGTACTATTTGACAACAGACAGGGAAACTCACTAACAGCCTGCTGCCTCTGATTGAAAGATGCACATGATTATGTTATTTTGACTTACTATAACCTTTAAAAGAGAATGAGAGCTGACACTATTTGCCTTTGGTTGTAGATTCAAAGATGGCACGTTAATACATTTTTGAGTATTTACTGCCTGAATTTTATATATATATATATATATATATATATATATATATATATATATATATATATATATATATATATATATATATATATATATATATATATATATATATATTTATATATGAGGGCTGGGCAACAGTTAAAACTTTTAATTTTTTAATTGTAATTAATGATTTCCCTGATTAATCATAATTAATTGCATTGTAAATTCAAAATCTAATAATGAATTCAAAAGCAGTGTATAGTGTACTTTTATTGGAATGTTCTGCCATATGAACGAAAGTGCCATAACATCTGTCATGCAAACACTAAATCAGTACTTGTTATACAGTAATAGTTAAATCACATATTTAGTGCAAATCAAATTTACAAAATGTAAATACAAAATTAAAGCTTATTGCCACTGTCAGGGCATTAAAGTGATACTCCGGGATGGAACAAGTTGGGTCCTATCACAAGGTTTAGGGCAGAAATTACCCCTACAGCAGTGTTTTTGTGCAGCAGAAGCCCAGGGTGCTCGCACCAAACACCCCCTCCCTGCTCCTCTGCCGGTTTCCTCTGCACTCAGACGGGACCATATTTTACTTGACCAAAAACACAAATAAACGGACTCCCACCCAAAAAAATCTGATATCGGTCTGCATTCACGCTTTATTTAGAGAATTTTCAGCGCGTTACTCTCACACAAAAACACCGCTAAATAAGGCTCTAGTTCTCATCATGTCTCTTCATCCTGGCAGACTACCTGCGTTTGTTTATATCTGGCACGCCGCGCGCGCGGACTGATACACTAAGCGGCGAGTGCCTTTAAGTTCCATGGCGTTGCCCCTCTTCTCCATGCTTGTTTTGGTTACTCATCGTGTTTTTCTGCCAATTTCACTTCCGGTTCCACCGTGGTCAGCAACAGACATTTTACAAAATAAAAGCATGTGAGCAACATGCACTAATGTGCGATAAAATATTCAACGGCGTTAATAGATTGATGGGTTAACGCGAAAATTACGTGTAGTCATGAAAAACCTGAAAGAATGAGGCTGTTTCCCGTTTTAAACATTAAAGCTGAGGGAAACATTGCCACTTTCAACATGCCAACTCCTCAGTAAGGAAAGTCACTATTGTCTGTCCCAGAAGTCACTAAAAGTCACTAAATGATGCTGCTGTCTAATTTGCATGATAATCCATTTGCATGTGTTTGTCATGGACTTTGTATGGCAGAGAAATAATGTGAGAGAGATGGAAAGCAGGTAAAACACAACATCAGAAACATGTTTACAACTACAAATTAAAATTCTTCCATCCATTCTAGTTTTTTTTCATGCTAGACTATCAACCATCCTCCTTTATCTGGGCTGGGGACCAGCAGAAGTGGCTATAATGAGACATGCACTTGCGTGTATTAATCTGCTTTGAGTGAGAAGTGTCTCTGTGTTTTGGATAAGGGAGGGGCTTGCACAGGCAACAAGAACCTCAGATTCTCCAAACATCAGAAAAGGTCTCAAGAATTGTCGACTTTAAAAAGACTCGCCAGAGAGGTCTGAAAAGGCCTTAAATGTAGCGACAAAGTCTCTAAGTTGGCAGCACTCAGTCGTGGTTTTATCCTCCACTCTCTTACCACTGTCACTAGAGCTCACACTGAATCCAAAGTACTCTGTGACAGCAGAGCGACTCAACGCCATAGGTACACCTTCTAACTCTCTTCTCCGCTCACCATGTTCACAACACACACTCTTCCTTCCTTCCTCTTGAGTTGCACATGTGTATGATCAGAACGTACTCACTTCAAACCGAGTAGTCAAGTAGAGAAAGAAAAACATGAACCAAACAAAGCACACACGCCCCAAACTGAGTGAGGATTTTATTCGCGTTTCATCCCTGATATATCTAAGTTCACCCTCTGACCAATATAATGGGACACAAGATCCTGCAGAATATGATTTAACAGGCATCAGTGGGATATAAAGGTCACTTCAGCTGCATCAAGACCTGACAGGGTATGTCGCAAATTTGTGACGACAGATATCAAGGAGTTAAATCAGCATGGAGGTCTTCGTGTTGGAGCTCTGGATCTGATGGTGTGTTTGCTGTTCAGAACAGGAGGATGGAGCGGGAGAAGGAGCAGAGGGGGCTGAAGATAAGCAAACAGTCCCTGGTCTGACAGCAAAGACACCCACAGCCCCGCTGGGCTCCGGTCAAGGCACACTACACCTGCCGTCAGCAGCCGTGTGCGTTGGGGTTTTACCAGGACTCTGCGTTTATTCTGCCAGCAGCGACTCTGACAGCAGCTCAGACAGCGAAGGTAGCGTGGACACAACCATGTTGCCGTACCCACGGCACAGCAGGGCTTACAGATAAACACACTACACACACACACACACAGCCTAAGGTTTGTATAGTGTCAGAAAAGGTAACCTCACACCAAATACACACACAATTTCTCACACATACACACTGTTGGATTTTAAAGGTCAAACACACAAACATATCAACAGTGTGAACCTCCAAGTCAGACAAACACTGGAAACACACACACACACACCTAGCAAACATTTTCAGTGTTCCTGGTGTTTTCACAGCTGTGAGTTGAACTGTTACTCTGTGTCATCAGACAGACATCAGTCCCTCAATATATCAGTAACAAACAATTCAAAATCTATACTGAACTGAATTTGTGTATCTATCTGTGATTTTTGCTATTGTGGCTTTCAAACATGACAACTCCACCCTTCCTTCCTTCCTTCCTCCCTTCCTTCCTTTAACCGAATCTCACACAGTTTAAGCCGAGCAGCCAATCCTGCACTGCCTATCCCGATGACCTCCTGTCCCCCTCACACCCCCCTCCCAACCCAAGCCACAGTGACTGCGAGCTGTGTTTGCTGGCTGAGGGAACAGTGATTGACAGCTGTGGAGCAAAGGAAAGAGACTGCTTTAGTGTGTGTCACATGACTCACCTTTTAGCTATGAGCCACAGTGGAGAAAGAGTCGGGCAGGACGCGCTTCTCTAGCTTTGGGTAAAGTGCAGTGAAATTGTTTGAAAACAGGTGTTTTTATTTGTGTGATGTGACGTGTTCTCTCATCAGTGCTTTGTGGAAAGATGCTGGACTGTTTGCGGCTGGCTCAGGGCTTGGAGTTGTGTTGTTCCAAACTGAGCAGCGAATAATAAAGAGCTTTCCCTTCTTTGGTGTCTTTCCTGTCTGTGTTGTGAGTGATCGGGTTAAATCAGGTCCTGAATAATGAACACTGTTAGATCTCAGGCAAATGAGAAGAACCATTAGACCTGCAAGAGACTTCTTTCAGCCATGAATAAGGCTGAGCTGACTGATTCATTTCATACTCTGAAATGTTTGTTATTTAAACTTTAACTTCTGAATAAACTTAGACAGAGAACATGCTGTCAAGTGGTGTCCTTTGGAAGAGTCAGTTATTAATACTTTGGGATCGCCAAAGTGTTACTGCAGCTCACAGTGCAACAAATAATGGTGAGCAGAAAATGTATTGTTGTAGTTCTTATACAGCCATACAGCCTCACCATGATAGCCAAACTGTTCTTTTAAGAAATGTAACAACGTTCAAATGGTTGACAGTGTCAGACAAAACTTTAATTTACAAACCTCTGAATTATAAAGTTGTGTGTGACAGTGCAACATCTCATGTACAAGATACAGACAGGAGACACAGCAGTATAACAGGTGTACACATAATATAATCAAAAGTAATTTTCAGACTTCGTGGCACACTGGATCACATTGACACAGGTGTGCAGAAAGAGATGGTTTATTAAAGTACATGCATATTTTAATTCTCTGGAGAAAATGCACCATATTATTTGAGGACTCATGATGCAAAGAAAAAAAATCAAAGCTGGAGCTGCAGAAATAGAAAAAAGCCAATGATTTGTTTTTCTCTCTTTGGTGGATTTTCATGTCTATTTGTCTTTAATTTTATAGCAAAGCCATATTTGAACTTTTTGATTTTGAATATCAATAAATTGAAGTTTAAACAGAAACTTAAATAACTGAATGTCAACTCTAATATAAACCCTTATAGGATATGATAGAACTTAGCACAGCTAGCTCGTCCATCTTATCAGAGATAGATCTTACATTGGCAATAACGATGGAATGACAGCTCGATGTCGTCACTTCTTAGCTCACACCTGAGAACCAGCACGTCGTCCACCACCACCTCCTTGTCCTCACCTTGTGGGAAGACATCAGGCCTTACACCAGTTAGCATTGGCATGCTACAGGCTGCTAACAGCTGAGTTCACATGCAAACAATGCAGCTATGGTTACATGTAGGATCTCCAGACAAATACAGGAGAAAAAGTAGTAAAAATATCACTGAAGCCACAAAAAAAAGTGAAATGTTCAAAAAATGTTCTTATGTGAATTTATGACAATTCTGGGGATAAGCATGTTTAATATTCTTTGCAGTTTGCTATCACCCCGCCAAAAAGTCTTTTCTAACTCCCATTTTCATTTTGGATTGACTATTATAGGATTAGACACAGTTTTGTGAGTACAAGTGTACTATTACTACTTTTACTTCTATTAAATTAGAAATTAAAAGACAACCAAAGTGGATAATACTTCAAAAAGAGCCAATCCAGATCCCGTTCCTTTGGTTGGAGCATTTGATTCTACCCTCACCTGATCATTCAGACAGAAAAAAGAAATTCTTTGGTACCAACCCTTTGAAGATATATATTGTGTTGATGGTACACTAAAAGAGTGCTTGAACCCAAAGGAAACTCGGAGTAATGAAATTAAAGAAATGAGAGGCTTCCTACTCCACTTGGCCAAGAGTTCTGAGGTGACAAATGGATCATCTAAGGCCTGAATAGAAATGTTTTCAGTCCTGGATTATGTTTGGTTTTTATTCATTAACAAACTGTGATGACGCTGAGATGGGGTTAAGGATCTCAGATAAATCTGATGACCCAGATCGACATGGGCCATGAAATGAGTGTGTTGAATTGAACTGGTGTGAAATCGTACTAATTTGGGTAATTGGATTCTGGGATGTGTATTCAGTCCTCATTAAAAGCCTGGCAGGAGACATGTGCATCTGTAGCTCAGCTCATTGAGCAGACTGAGAGAGAAAAACAGGACGGGGGTCGATGTGAGAAGGTACCAGAATGAGCTGAAGTCCATCCGTGCCATTTTTTAACACCTGGACAGTCAAATGTTTGTGTTTGTTTGTAATGGACAGACGGGTCTGTGTGACTGAGTTTGTGACTCAAAGAAAACACAACGTGGTGATACAACTGTGGGTTAATGCTGATGAAAACTAAAAGCATTCCCCTGATAAGAAAAGTCAATCATCATCTGTGTTTTCTGTTTGTCTGTAGCAGTTTACTGACATCAATAATGCTGCTTCGAGTTTCTCAGGCTGGGCCACAGGTTGAGCTCTGTGTCAGAGGTTCAGATCTGCAAAATGTAACCGCACAAACAACAGACAAAATATAGGTTAAGGGTTTGACTGTTGAACCAAAACAACCACCAGTCAAGGAAGTGTTAAAATGTGAAAAAGCAAAGCACCAAACAGAGCACTAAACTCCACCCACTGCCTAAAAGGCTGTACATTTTTTATCACCTAAGAGATTTTTTTTAACTGACTGAACTCAGTCCTCTCTGACTGGTTGCAGTATTCTGAACTTCATCGTCCTTGTGGATATAACAGTCTAAAAGCAGGGATGAGAAATGTGAAGAGAAACACAAACCTAGTGTTGGTGTTTTTTTGTCACCACCCACTTCTTTCTTTCTTTTTTTTCATCTTTTTGTGTCATTAATTGTTTTGTGTGTATTTCTGCCTAGCTGCATTTCAGATGAACTTTATTTTTGTGGATGTGTTGCATTTCTCTCTTTTTTTATTTAAAGCCATTTTACTTTAAATGTCCTTGTAATTTTATTATCTCTTTAGATCATTTCATATGTAACTTTATGACTAGTTATGCTAAAGCTCAACATCTCTTTGTCTCTAATGTGCTTCAGCCAAGTGCTTGTTATCAATAGGAAGGTTATAGTTCCAGTCCTTAAGAATCATTCATTTCAAACATGTAGCGGAAGTTGAGACATGGACTGTTACCTGCACCTGAACCCAGGTGTTTATTCAGAGGTTCATAAAAGTTACAATCTGGCACAAATAAGACCGTTTCTCTGTGGAATATAAAGCCTGTTAAAGTGTTGGTCTTTACCCGTTGCACTAACTACAAACAGGAAACACATCTTGTCTTTATGTACATGCTGATATCTGTTGAAAGAAATTATTGGATGTGTCACAAACTTTAAAGGTCCCATATTAAGAAAAAATCACTTTATTAAGTCTTTTAGTGAAATTTGTGGGTCTTTGGCTTTCCTCCCAGCCCACAAAATGTGATATTTACTGACAAAACCTGTACTTAGTAGTGCTTGTGAATGTAAAATCCTGACCTGGACCTGGATTTTGGGGATTTGCTGATGTCAGCGATTCCCTTTTTTGACCAATCAGGAGCAAGTATGACCTGATTGGTCCACCAGAAGAGATACCCCCGAACCCCCCCGCCCACTCTCCTCCCTGCTGCTGAAGAGAAATGAAGAGCCATCACTGCTTTGTTTTTGGCTGTAAACAGCCACATAGTTCCATGCTCAAGCTTCCCATCTTCGAAGAAGACAAGACTAAGTGGCTAGAGTTCATTTATCAAGGAAATGTTCCAGCTACACTCAGTAAAACTGTGCATGTGTGTGCTAGTCACTTCACGGCCGACTGCTTTTCCAACTTTGGACAGTACAACAGAGGGCTAGAGAATAGACTGGTCCTGAATCCAGGCGCATTACCAACCATTCACCAACAAACCTCGTACCCTGGAAATGTGAGTATTTTAAATGCTGTGTGCTGTGGAACAGATGTAAGAGCTTTTCCTCAGTGTCCCCCCTGTCTCTGTGTTAGCTTCAGGGTGCTAACTTTAGCTGCAGTTGGCCTGTTGTTTTAGCCTGTAATGTTATGGTAAACGAGCTTCGCTGTTTTCTAAACATTGTGAACTCAGAGCTCGTGGCGCCACTCACAGTGACGCGGAAGAGCAGGGCGGTATCAGCGGTGGCTCATTTACATATGAAGGTCACGCCCACTAAATCAGAGCGTTCTGAACAGAGGGGCTATGAGAATCTGGAAACAATGCTGCTGTGCTTGATTCATTGGCTTTTTGAACCAAAACATGTTACTACCATTTCATTAAGACATCAAGACCTTTAATCGACAAATCCAGAGACCATGTGACATTTCTTTCAGTTTATTAACCTGAGTGTGGACATAGACACAACTTTATAAAATCAATAGCAACATATTTAGTACAAAGATGCACAGTAATACACGTTATCGTCAAAGAACACAGTTCAGCACTGCATAAAAAGTACATTAAAAACATGTCCAAACATTGGCTTTCAGAACATAAACAGCATCATATAAATATACATTCGATAAATATATGCATATCAGACTCTTCTCTTCAGCTCCACTGTCTAAATCTCTGACTAACAACCTCCACAGACACTTTTTGTGCCATGTAACACTGTGGTCCTTTTCAATAGAATCTCATTAAAATATTTACAAAATCTGATAAATACATAATCTCAAATAAAAAATCATGCCTTTGTGATCATCAGCATCGGTTTGTAAACAGTGAGCAGATACTGGCAACATGCAGGATGGACCAAAGTTAAGAGTAATAAATGTTGGCAAAATCTAGCAAATGGTCCCTCATTTAACAGCCAAATGAGTTCACACAGCATCCAATGTATAGATCTGTGTTAGTGCTACAGCTGCCACTCCGGCCTCATCTGATTCTACCCTCCTGAATCAAATAAGCATAGCGGAGCATTAAAACCTCCCTCTTAAACTACTGGCATTAAGACTAAAATATTAAAACCTCCCACCGCACAGCAGAGCAGGAGTGAGAACACAGTACACTGTCGAGGCTCGATCTGTGAGCTCACCACACGAGAGCACGAAAAAGCAAACAGCCATCATCTGATCCGCTACCTGGAAAGGATCTGAATGACAACAGAAGGTTGTTCAACCACTGAAATAGGTCAGCTCAGAGAGGGACTTTACACCAAGGACTTGTTTATACCACGTGGTATCACGACACACATGCAGAAGCAGAAAAATGTACATCCTCATAGATCCTGTGAGAGGTTTGTAAAAGAAGGCCAATGTTTTAAATGCATATTATAATATCTGAAAACACCTTCTTTCACTTAAGACATCAGACGTCTTTAACACCTAATCATCATACATCTGTGTTCTGGAGATTTAAGAAACACAACGAGCCCTCTGCTGCATTCACACTGGATACTGATCACAAATTCTTAAACCAGAAACAGCCTGGCAGAGATAATGGCAGGGATGTCTTTAGAGGGTGTTTTGTTTGTCTAAAACTTATTGTTGTTAACATCAAGTTTAATATCAATAAGAAGAAACTTTTATTTGATCAGTGGCACAGCGAGCAAGCTGTCTCCGTCTGTGTGTCTCACTCTGAAGCTGAGTTTCTGGGAGGTAGATTCCTCTGTTTGAAGTACTGGGTGACCTGCTGAGGCAGCTCTGCAAGGACGGACTTAGCCAGAGTCTCCTTGGGTGCCTGAGAGAGACAGAGAATGAGACAGCACATGAGCATGGACAAACACAGAGGAGCTGAAATGAAGAACACAAACATTAAAATCCTGAAATGACGGCTGTGATCTCTGGGTCATAATCACAGTAACTCTGCCAGTCTATACTCAAAGCACTGCACGCCCAGTGTACAAACATCAAACTGACTACACTGTAAACCCGGATAAGTTGAGTTTACTTGAAAAATGCTTGTGAACCGGTTACCTTGAAAAAAAAAACAAAAAAAAAACTGAGTAATGAAAAAAGTTAATTTAACTCAACATCTTAAGTAGTTACAAATACTGTGGAAATTCATTCTACTTAATGTCTTAAATCAAATAAACCTGATGCTTATTTGTTACAAATTAAAATATTATGTAATGTTAAAATAAATTGCATATCACTGTAAAACATAATAAGTTGACCTAACTCAAAACTGAAAGATGTGATATCAGTAAATTTGCCGTATGAATTAAGTAAATGTAATAATAAAAACTTGAAGCAGATTTAAAAAAACTAAATTAAATAACATTTTAAAGTACAGCTGGGTCTTATATCCACAGTGTTCCCTCCTCACTCATGGTTACAAACTCGCAACAAAAATCATAACTTTCAAAACTTCAGTAACGGTGAGTGAGGAGGGAAGGCAGTAGATATGAGACCCTGCTGTAGAAACATTGTTCTTCAGGAGGCACAGGTTGTTTGAGCCCCACGGCACTGACTGGTGGTCTGTGCTCCATGGCACAGAGTCTTGTACCTACTGACTTTTGCAGTGTCTGCCTAATGGTCACTACATATTTCTAAATGAAAGCTTTGACTGGACTATCATGCTTCTTTAGTAAATTTTAAAATTAAGTGTAAAAAGGTACATTTATTTATATATATTTGGCACAGTCAGTCCACACCACATGAAGCATGGACAGCTGATCGATGCCACAAGGAGGACAGACATCTGGTCCATGCTGTGATGCACAGACAAACAGTCTGTATAATGTGGAGCACAGAGAACCTGTGCCACTGCTGCATGCCTAGAAGTTCAGCAGGGTCTCATATCAATTGCGTCCCCTCCTCACTCATGGTTACAAAACACAGTCACAAACAAATAATTTTAAGTTGGGCTTATTTAAACAGTAACAACAGTTAAATCCACTCAGAAATCATCATTTTCAACTCAGAAAACTCAGACATTTGAGTAAACTGAATTTACTAACAGATTTTAAGTTTTCATAGCTTAATCCAATTGAGTAATTTGAACTTTGGAGTTTACAGTGTAATGCTCATGAGAGGGTACTGTTATCTGTGCAACTATAGTATCTGGGAGTGTTGTAGCTTTGAACTTAGCCTCACAAGCAATAAAACTCCAGGGTTTTGCTTCAACAGGGGCATGGCTGACCTGACTGACAGGTGTGCACCCTGTAGCCGTCTGTATAGACATTAGACTAAAGGCCCGCCTCTTTACCTTGACCTGACTTGAACAAGGTTAGGTTGAATTCAGCATTTCTAATGTCACACCAGCAACGAAAGGCTTCAAAACTCTGTATCAAAAACAAATGGGTGACATCACGGACACAATGTTAATTCATTAAACAAGGTTTTTTGTGCATGTTGAATCTTGATTTGATTTTGTATTTATCAGGTAATGATGAAGCTCATTACTATCATTATCATACTTCATTTTTGTCTTATTAATTCCGTATTTAACAATGTTTTTATCATGTTTGGCACTGAGGCTGCTCAGGGAGATGATCTGTTGTGTTGCACAGTGACAGAAGAAGACTTGAAACTTCAATCTCAATTCTTATTTGAATTATAGAAGCTCTGCTTCTGCCCCATGTACTGAGGTTGTTTTCTGTGAAACATTTTCATCTTCATCTAGGTCACTCCTATTCTCTTTTTATACTTGAAAACTACACATTGACCTCTGTGAGTTCTGTTTCTTTGTAAAGAAAATACTCTGCAATACTCCGTAAACTCTGCTGTACTGGGAATCCAAGGCGCTCAATAGATTTCATTCAAGGACCTTCAATGTGTGAGTTCAAATTAAATTAAGGTTTGTTATTTCTTCTTTTGATGTCTCTCATTGACTTTACAGTTTCATTTGACAGACGCTTTTTAACAGCACTTTTTATTCAAAGCTTTAAAAAAAGGGTTATAAACCTTGTTTCTCTGTCCCATTCTGTGTTTGGTCCAGGCTTACATAAATAAATCTGACTTAAAAAAAACTAGTTGATTTTGAAGACTTGATGTGTTTAGGATAAATCACTTGGTAGATTTAGAGTGTCTCATTTAAAAAAAAAAACACTTTTTGGAGCTTTAACCTGTAAACAAAGCATATCATTTCAGGTCCCTATCATTATTTTGTTTCTTCTCTGTCTCCCTCTCAGCGTTGTTTCTCACTCTTCCTCAATCTTTTCTGTTGCTGTCTCATACCCTCACATCAACAAACTGGAAAGAAGCCAGCAGGCACTGTCTGTTCCTCCTACTACAAAGGAAGACAGCTCGCCCACCACCAAGCCTTATACACACACACACACACACACACATACACACAAACATAAAAATACAAAAGCGAGTGACCGTCTCTGTTGCCCACAATTCGCCCGCAATTTGCACCAACTAATTAGCTGATGTGCCCACCTGTGGCACACATGGATAAATACTCATTCTTTCTCTTTTTAGACATGAATTGTGTGTGTGTGCTTATCAACACAGGGCACAACACACTTTTTAGAGTCTCTGTCACGTCTGAGATAAGCAGGCAGCTTTCCTCATCGAGCAAACACTGTATGTGAGTAGAAAGTGTGTGAGCTAAAATGTACGAACCAACAAGCTGTCGTTAGGAAACACGTTCTCACTCAGTGTGACACATTATTAGGTAAAGCCTCCCTGGAAGAACTGAGAAGGAGTCAAAGCAACACAGCTGATCACAGCCGCCAGCTGAAACTTTAGTTTAAGGAGAAACTTCACAGATGATGACGGAGAGATTTCATACTTCACCAAAACCCTGTTTGGTTTTAAAATGTGGGAGAACTGTGAGCCTGTTAGTCAAAGGAAACTAAACAGCAGCAGCAGACTGATTTAACACACGTCTACAGATCAGACACATCGATCAGGAAAGTCTATTCACCAGAATATTCCACCAAAGTTTAAACCAGAGTACTGCTCTTCATTTCCTCTTTTGCAGCCACTTGCTTTAGTTTCCAAACTTTTTCTTTTTAAACCACAAATACGAGACTTGCACTGGTGTGTGGAGAGAAATTTGAAAGAAAACCTGGTTTGGTTGATGATCTCTCTATTAGCAAAGGAATCCTATGAACTAGTTTGTACTGGCTCCTTTCACTGGTTTGACTTTGTTAGTTGAACTTTTAGTTGGTAACTTATGAAGATTTAATCAAAATGAATTTCTAAATATCATGTTAAGTTTTTTTGGAAGATGCTATGAGGAGGTTCTGTTTTAATTGCACTCTCTCGCCACTTTCTGGCATGGAGTCTCCACACACTGACGTAAATTACTTTTAGTGAGGTGTGTGTTTGTTTTGGAATTAAATGGAGATGGGATCAAAACAAATTTTCTTAGTTTAAGACAACTTTTTACTGGTTACAATGCACTGAGGTAAGGGACTTATCAGTACAGTTACGTAGTGATATGGTCTGAAACGTAACTTTAAGCAAACTTTATAACAGCTTTAGCCCGAGCTAATGGCTAATTGGCCTCTAGCTCAGGCTGTATCACTCCCTGTTTAGCTTTCTTCTGCTCTTCTGTCCTTTTCCTGTCTGACAGTTTGGCTCCAGTGTCCACCATCACTACAAAATTAGTCACAGAATAATGTATTAGCAGAGAGAAACACAGATCTGTTTTATCTCTTCTCACTCCTAAACTACGTCAGCTGGCGTGATGTTGTCATAGAGACCTAGACATGCCGTCAATCTAGTCCTGGTTGACCTGTCCTGGAAGCTAAGAAGTAGTCATTTAAAACCACCTGCAATATTGGCACTGATAATCTCATTTTAAAGTGTGGATTAAGATCAGGCATATACGTAGAACGGAGACTTTTTCAAGACCACTTTCAAACTTCTCACAGCCCCTTGAACTTGATTCTACTGGAACAACATCTGCAACTGGAATTCAAACCAACATGCCGTGATATTTCTTTTGATGCCTCTTACTTAAGTTGCCTTTGTGCATAAAATAAACATACCTCGCCTTAACCTCAAACATGGGGAAACAAAGGGCATTAAAACAAACTTGTGGCCTAGGACTTGGTTGTGCACCCCATGAACAATGACCCATGCTAGGCCCATGAGGTTGGCCTAGCTTCAAGTCCAACCTGCTGGTACCTGGTAGTCCCTTTCCCTCTGAAGTTCTGCTTCTCTTGAACAAGTATAAGATTGAAGGACAGCAGTACTACTCCCAGTAGACTGAAGTATTTTGCCTTCTTATGTTCTTCTTGTGTGCTTTTTTGAAATCCAGTAAACTATGTCTGCTGTGTTTTTCAAGGGGGCGCTCTTAAATAATTCAGCATTCAACAGCTTGACACAAATACTTACATTACGGAAATCCCTGAAAGGAACAAACTGCACAATATCTCGAACAGCCTCCTCCCCAGAGTTGGACCTCAAGACGCTGGCGTCTCCATCTAAGAACTCCATGGCTGCAAAGTCAGCGTTGCCCACTCCAATGATGATGATGGACATGGGTAGTTTAGACGCCTGAACGATGGCATCACGTGTCTCATCCATATCGCTGATGACGCCGTCCGTTATAATAAGGAGAGTGAAGTACTGCTGCAGAGGGGAGGGAGGAGGAGAAAAGCAAAGAGCACAAAAAAGAATTTCATTTCAATTTTCATAATGTAACTGATAAAATACACATCCCTTCGCAAGTCTCTTTAAAGGAATTGTTACTGGGGAAAAAGCGAAAAGCATGGTGGTTTTGTTTTTCATAAAGGTAAGCCCAGTGACACAATGTTTTATGCAGATTAACAGAAAAATAAATAAATAAAACATTTCATAAAGTCTAAAAGCATCAGTAAAGAGGAGACAGGAAGCACATCAAGAAAAACAGAGAGCCACATAACTTATTGTTTGTCAGAGAAAAACAGAAAACAGAATGAAAGCTTTTCTGGGCTCCATTCATACGTCTGAGCACACCATCTGCTCTGGGAAAATGAGGAAGGACAAAAAGTCAAGAGAAAACAAGGGAAAGATAAAAACAGATAAAGAAGGGATGAAAATGAGACATTTGAAATAAAATCAGACCGTAGAGGGGTGAAGACCTCCTGTATGACTGCAAGACTCTGAAAATGTAATGCTTTATTGTTTATCCTGTTTGTTTTCTTTTTTCTTTTTTTTTATTTCTTTTATTTAAACAAGTGGGTAACAGCATCCCAATACAAAGCACAGCTGAGCAACATCTTTGTACAAACACAAATATGACAAATTTGGCAACAAATTTGGTCCAATAAAATTACACTTTCAAGGATTCTAAAGAAACATTGTTCCGGGCACTAACCTCTGCATTAACAAGCTGCATTACAAAAACTCAGAAAGTTGTACCATATTACTGCCAATATCAAAATGAAAAAAATGATTTTCTCTAGTTCCAGAAAAAAACATGACCTCCCTAAGCCATTGGGAAAAAAACAGACTCCTAGGAGAGTTCCAGTGTAGCAATATGGTACGTCGTGCTATAAGAGATGTAAATGCAATTATTTGTTTCTGCTTAGCAGATAAAACATTTAGCAGTGTTTCAGTGGGGACACCAAAGATAGCTACATGAAAACATGGTTGTAAATTAAAATCAAGCACTGTAGACATAGTTCTGAAGTATCCATTCCAATAGTCATGCTGCTTTGGACATAAAAAAGAACATATGACTGAGATTACAGGGAGTGTTATGGCATCTGCTACAAATGTCTGGAACCTGTGAATATATAACTAAAAGTCTGGATTTGGAAAGATGGGCTCTGTGCAGTACTTGAAGTTGTATGAGGCTAAGCCTAGCACACGTCGTGGTGGATTGAACTCTGTCAATGGCAGCTTCCCAGCATCCCACACCTATCACTGTTCCCAGCTCCCGTTCCCACTTAGCTTTAGCTTTAATAGTTTCGCTATCTGTGAATGAGACAAGACAGTTATAAATTTTGGAAATTGATGCTTTTTGGAGTAGGTTGAAAGAAAGCACATTGGTCCACTGAGGTTTAATGATTGTTTTCTTAACATGCAGACTCATTCTTTACTTGACTTTACTCACACTACTTTTGCTCTGTGAATGAAAGATCCCTTTTTCAAATTCTTTACTGTTTCTGAATCCGAATGAGGTGTTTGTTTCCTGAGATTTTCATCATGTATTTATATGTAAAAGTGTGAGATTGTGTGTCTAATCTTCAATGAGGTATTTTCATTCATTGTCTTGTTGTGAACCAGGGAACAAACTAGTAAATAAGAATGTTAAACCTAGGATTTGGTTCACTATCTTTGTCAATTAACTCACACAATGAATAGGGCACCATGTCCTGAGGCTATGCTGCTGTGGTTACTGTACTCTCCAGTCATTTACACTCCTTTTCCCTCTTCAGCTGTTCCACCTGTCAAAGGCAAAAAAATCTCTCCAAATACCTTGAATTTAAAGAATAAAAATAAATGTTTTGAAAAATTGAAACAGAAAAAGAGGAAATGTCTGCACTGGGATGATGTGAGGTTTCTCACAGACAGAGACATAGGCTGAAATAACAACCAAGAATCACACTACGACCATAAACATGCTTCTAGGTACAAACAAGCTTATCCAATGACAAGAACAGACCTAAACTGACTTTACTCAGAGCAGGAGCACACTTCCTCATTACACACACACACACACACTCACACACACACGCACACACAAAGGGAGGGCTCTGAAGCCTGTCTCTTTAATGTGCTAACAGCAGCGCTCATTAGAAAATCATTATCACACAGACAGACAGGGTCGCTCTCACACTGGGGCCTGCACATACTGCACTTGCCCACAGCATGTTTGTGTGTGTGTGTATGTGTTTTTGTGTGTTTGTGTGTGTGTGGTCTTTTACACAGTCACTCAGTCTGCAGTCACAGGTTCTCTCATTATCTGAGGAACAGGCACACTGAGGCAGAGGATCATCTGATTCTTACAGCCTACAACCTCACCGCCCACTTCTCACACACACACACACACACACACACACACACACACACACACACACACACACACACACACACACACACACACACACACACACACACACACACACACACACACACACATACACACACACACACACACCATTCTAATGGTAGCGTTGTATGTGGTCCACACTTGTGCTGTAGCTGTCACATCTGATTGTCTGTGACTCCTCCCTGTGTTTCACCCCTCTTTGAACCTAGTGTGACACAGAACAGGACCAGGGTCTACAATCATTCCCCTTCAGAAACAAAAGAATTCAGGAGCAGAATGCACTGATGAATATAATCCTTTTGTGTAGTTTGTTCATGTTTTTGTTCTCCGCAGGGTGACAGGGCGCAATTAGGGACAAAAAGCATCGTGGGAGCATAATGATACCCAGCTAATGCACTCTCCAGATTTTGGCAGGCGTTATACCGCTGTATAAAAGTCTAAAACATGTACCATTTTCTGAAATGTTGTACATCGTAAGCATTGATTGGTTATTCATATGGACAGTTCACGTCCACCTCCTCTCAGCCCTGGAGCCAAAACATGGCCTTGATGCTGGGGACACAGTGTGGAGCCAAGGCATGTGCTGAAGCCATCTGGCTTTTAGAGCTGCAGTCACTTCCTATGCTAACTGAAATACACATTTCACCTGGAGATAAAACATCAAAAGTCCCTCATGCTGGTAGAGTCCACAACAAGTCTTCTCTCAATCAGACGGTTTGGGTTTTGGTCCTAGGTCGACATACCTTGGTGCCTTTGGAAAAGACTCATGACCTCAAATGGCCCTGGGGGTTGAGTCAGAGGCAGTCTCTGTGATCAGTGTAGGAATGTGAAATTAAATCTCAAAGTGCTTTAAGTTGTTAGAAAACGAGAGGAATCTCTTTATAAACACTACATAATCTATTTACCATTTATGTTAAAGAGAGGGTGCTGTACTTTGTAAGGCCTCATACTTTCCCCTCTGACCACATAGGAGCTTTACATGATTTACGGGTAAAAAAATACCAATTTGTCTCAGACTTGTGTTTAAGAAAATTTCATTTCAGCCTATGTCTGAGAAGCTTTATTTCAGCTGTTGTCACTTTAAGACTTCCCTCCTCACAAACCCCCTTGCCTCTGATTGGTCAGCACTCTTGGAGCCTGCTGGGAGGGTAGCTATGGGCAGACTTTGAAGTTTAAGGCCCTCCCTTTTAACATATCATAAACCAGTTAAGAGATCCTTATGGGATGACATCATATCAGCATGTCTAATGAAGATCTTGCAAAGATCTTTTGCTATTTTTAGAAATGACCGTGAGTTTGTTTACAGACAGATTCAGGGATTTCTACAACATATGAACGTGAAGCAGTTTGAAAATCTGTACATGCTTCATATGAACACCCAGTATTATTACTTTATATCTATGTTTAAAATATTTTAAAGCAGAAAACCTACTATTTACACAAGTATGGATTCTCAGTAATCAGGCTAATAGCTCAGTGTGAGTATGCTAACAGATTTCAGGTCAGAGAGAAAACATGCAGCTTAGGATTTTGGAAACGTCAGTGTTTTTCAGGTGCTTGCTCAGGTTTTGAACAAAGTCTTTTTCAACTTGATGATGGGAGCAGTGGAAAAGTCAAACAACCAAAAGTTGGCTCTAATGGGAACATTAGGTCAAGTTAGTTAAGAGTGTTCCTGTTAAATAAACGAATGCAAGCTTTAAGAAAAAGCTTCACTAATCCCACCCCATCCCTAAAGCTTCATCATTTTCTAAGTGAGTGGATGAAAACAAGAGAAGGAAAGCCACAGATAATGTGATAATGAGGATGCTTCTCTGATGTGAAGTTGAGCCTGAAGATGTGTGAAGCGCCTGGTTAGTGTCTCAGCTGGCTGAAGAATTAGTGTGAGGTGGAAGAAATCTTCACTCAGTGGCTCAACCTTCCCACTGACACTGTGGTAAACATGCCAGGAGTGTGGGCCAATGGATGCACACACTTGTTTGTCTCGTCAGACATCGAGCCGCTAAACATAGTAAATAAACTATGAGTATACACTGCACTGACAGTCATTCACTACAGACGGCCTTTCATCAGAGACGTGTCTGTATCTTCTTCTTTGTTTGCCCTCAAAATGATAATGAAGACATGATCACACCTTTATCTTTGGGAAATGTGACCAAAGAGTGGAAGAGTACATGGGCAACTGTGGCAAAAAGGGAAATGTCCCAAAGGGTGTTATTACAGCCCTCACCACGTTAGTCTAGACAGCAGAGAGAGCAGGAATGTTAACAGAAACAGCTCATCTGAGTGAGAATTTACAGAAGTAATCTCCTTAAACTGATAAAAAAATATGGCACCATGAAGCTGATAGAGAAGATAAAAAAAGTAAGTCATGAATCAGGAGTTTAAAGAAGAGGAGATGTCAAGGGAATCAATCAAATCTAAAGGTTTTTCATAGCAAAGAGATAAAGACAGATACTAAATTAATCCAAAGGGAAATTCATGCATCCAGTGTCTCAATTTCTAATGAGGTACATCAGTCATATATAACAACATCCACTGCTCCACCCACCACCATATATTTATGATTAACTCTGACAGTAATTAAAATGAATCCCTGAGAAAGTAACATCAAACATGAGCAGAATTTACATCAAACCAGAGCAAACAGTGAAAAGCACTGGGCTTCTGAGGGAAGCTGTTTGAAGGTACTGCAAATTAAAACATCAGGCAGATAAACAGACTCAGTGAAAACCTTTAGGTGCAAATGTGCATTGTGTAAACAATACAAATGCTGAACAGTTTGGAGTCTCTTTGGTTGTAATCTTTGTGTCATGATGGAAAAAATCCATCTTCAAATAGATGATGTCAGCCCTGCAGGCAGTAAAGTTTAGCACCAGGACTCCACATCTAGAGAGCCTTGAATTTGTTGTATTTGAAATTTATCCATTTTATCCAATTTATCCAATTTTTCTGGTCCTGACACTGATACAGATACCTGGACTTTGGGTATTGACCGATACAGTGGCAGCTGCTGGTCAGTCAATGAGGGGAAGCTCATTTTTTCCGGCCTACATCATAAATTTGTTTATTTATTTAAATGTAAATTCTACCCTCCGTTCCTTTTCAAGAAAATGATCTGTGACCCTGTTGTACAACCAGGTGTTTTTCTCCAGGGATTTTACCAGTGTTCTCACAACGCTGGTCGTTATTAAGAGAGGTAAACTCGCTGGGGATTGATAAAGCCTCTGTATCAGTCCAGAGCAACAGACTGTACAACTCAGAAGATGCTCTGGTGGAGGGTTATACTTCAAGATTGCTGACTGGCTCATTTCACTGTCAATCAAAAAGGGATTCAGCCTCAGACAGATCATCCAATCATCATGCACAAGCCCAGCGTCCAGGCCAGCCCACTGCCTCATAGACCCCCAGAGATGCTGAGGGTCCGATGGGCGGGACAAAGCACAGAGTTTATCCAATGACCGTCCAGTTTCCACAGTGGAACAACCCACTCTACGCTTCCCCGCTGAAGTCAGTGGACGCTGAGCATCCGACTGTGTTAAAGCTCTGAGACGCTGCGGGGATGAATGAGAAGATGGTGGAGCCAGTTACCTGTGATAGGTAGCTGATTCTGAACCAAAGATGAAGGAATTCTAGCGCATATTTTGTCAGCAGCACATATCACCATGTTTTTGGGGGAAACTGTGTTGCTGTACTTTGCATTCTTAAAGCAATCACCACTGAACAGATACCGATCCTGATCCAATACCAGTGTTAAGTTATAACCTGCATTCTCTACTGTGGGATAAGACTGGTAATGTTTTGAGTAAAAGACAAAAATGAGTACATATGGAATTCATGAGATTGATATTTATTTAAACTATGAGCTTTTAAACGTTAAACAGCAGTTAGGTTAAAAAAAATGCTTCCGAATTTACAGAAATGACTGTTTGGTTGTAAAATTTTTTACCTCCTAAACTTAATCATAGTTTAGCCTTAGTGTCAAGTTTGGAGTGATCCTTTCTCACTGCGACCTGACCCAGCTTTGAGGGGCTGGAACGGCGCGGATACCTGATACTGGGACCAGATTGGTACATTCCTAGTTATTATTATTCTTCTGCTTTTAAAGCTTTTAAAATTAGCATATATTTCTCATAAACAATAGAATTTTTCAGTTTCACTGTTCAGTTTGCCGTCTTGGCACCAATTTCAATTAAATATAGACTTTAAATGAGTGGTTTTCAGCCCTGTGATTGACTGGTAACCAGCTCAGGGTGAGCCCCGCCTCTTACCCAATGAAAGCTCGGATAGGCTCTAGCCAACCGCGACCTTGGATAAGTGGTGCAGAAAATGAATGAATGAATGAATGAGTGGTTTCCAGGCACACCTTCTCTGGGGGCGCTAAAGAGTTCCAGGGGAGGTCCAAAGTACTGTTGCCAACTTAATGACTTTAATGCTATATTTTATGACTTTTCAGGTCCCTCTAGCTACTCTTTAATAGTGACAAATATGGCAACTTTTCTGGAGTTTGGAAACTGACGTTAAAGTACTCCGCTGCAGTGGGTATTGCTGTGGGCTTATGTTTGTGTGTGAACATCTAGCATGCTAACTCTTATGCAAGTATGCTTGTAAATGAAGATGGCCTTATAAAAGTTGTCCTGGATTTACAGATAAAGGTTGTATTGAAGAATGTAAAACATAATCTTCTTCAGAAACAAAGGACAAAGAAATTAAATCTGATTTTACAACTGCACAAGCAGATCTTATGTCTTTTATATAGTACAGGCCTTTTGCAAAGTCTTTTTTATGTTTAAGGGGGACACAGTAAGACAATGATAAATCATGGTTAGATCACATGCATTTTGGAATAATGTGTAAACTAGTTTGGCAGGCTAAGGAAAATTCAGAGCATAAAGCTAATTTCATACTTATCAAAACTGCACCCCTTTATTTTTTCAGGGTCTGTGGACACTAGTGCCGTTATATTTTGAGCTGGCAGTGTCCACATGCTTTATTTTACAATACTTCTTATAGGCTATCACTGATACAAGACACTTCCACTTTTCTTTATTAACCATGAGTTTGCTTTGAAATGTACGGTAAGCTTCATATTTGCTTTAATTCACTAAGATCTATAAACAAAAAGTGACATGATTGTGAAAAATAGTGTCATAGCAGAAGCAGAAGCTCCAGACCTGTAGAACAGAGAGCGGTTAGCTTCTCATGTGTACAGAGCCTCAGCCTTTTGTGTTGATAAAGAGGTTTGCTTACATTAAATCAGGAGCCCCCTTCTTGGCTTTGATTGGTCGATGATGGGGAAATTACTTTGAAAAGCCCAACTGAGGTTAATAAGTTGGACCTTTTTCCAACTTAAAAGCAAAGTCAGTGCAGTGACATAAAACAGCAAATGCCAACTCATGAGATAAATTGACATCTGGATAAGCAAACATTCCTGTCTGTATTTCATTAGCTCAGTTAAAGATGATGTGTGACACAGAAATGTGGATAAGAAGGTCAGCTGTCACTTACCGCAGCTTTCTCTTGCTGAAGGGCCTGGGCAGCAAAACGTGCTACATGATTGATGATGGGAGCAAAGTTTGTTGGGCCGTAGAAACGAATGTGGGGAAGACAGGCAGAGTAGGCCTGGGCGATACCCTCCACACCTGTGCAGAAAAAAAACACAGTATTAATATCCGAACGAAACCTTCCTTCAGCATTTCTAATTTACGCATAATCCACCAACAGGTGCAGACATGTTTTTGTTTGTCAGGGTTTCATTCCCAAACACTGCCTCCTAGTCACCTGCATGACATTTTGTATTTTTCACTGTAACTGGAGTATTAATACCGCAACCTAACCCTAACCCTGCAGATGTTATTGCACCGCCAAAAGTGTTTTATAATGTGTGATATGTCATTGTGAATGGCCATGAACGAAACATCTGGGTTACCTCACAACCTCCATAAATAAAGCCTCGCAGTTTGGTTTTTCTTTCTGGTATGTGTTCAGTCATGGTCACGTTCGGCATCAGAGCACAAAAGTCAGAAGTCACAGTATGAACACATGAAATTGTGAAGCTAAAGATGAATTTTGAAGTTTTAGGCTGCAAGATGAAACCATCACATGAAGGAAAAGTTTATCCAGCTCAAAACTGCACGACATTCCTGCTGTTAAGAAAAAATGTTGGCGAGAAATGGCAGATAGATAAATAATACAATTCATAACATGACGTTTTAGTTTACAGTCTTGCCTCAGTGTCAAAACCAGCTTTTTTTAAAATTCTAAGGTCCCATATTATGCAAAATTCACTTTAGACTGGTTTTGTAACAGTAATATGCGTCCCCAGCCTGTCTACGAACACCCCCAAAATGAGAAAATTCTATTGTCTCCTTCTCTTCTTGCTCCAGACAAAGTTTGCTTTCAGGACATGTGTGCTCAAACACGCAGAGCTGAGATCTACCCTGCATGACGTCATGATCCTAAAAAAGTAACTCCTCCAGGCCCGCCCCTTGTACTGCCCCTTCTGTGCAGCGCGCTTTTCACCTTGGCTGCTCGGCTGCTCCAGTAGAATAAACATGGCGAAGGTACGAGCAAAGCACGGCGGTTGCTCTGTTGTTGGCTGCACAAAAGAGCACAGAAGTCTTTTTTAAACTCCATCATCTGAGGTTTTGAAGACACAGTGGATTAATTTCATTTTTGATGGAGATGCACCCACAACAACCCCTAAAATGTTATACGTGTGTGCTCACCATTTCACTTCGGATTGCTTTCTCAACGAGGGCCAGTACAAAGCAGGATTCACCAAGAACCTGAAGCTGAAGCATGGATCTGTAACTGTCTGTGACCCAGCTACATACGTGGAAGCTGTAAGTTTTACTAATTTATGTTGCTTTACCATATGCTCTACCAAGCACTATAGCCTGATCAATGTGGTTTTAGCATGGCAGCTAACGTAAAGTACGGTTCGTAACTTAGTTTCCTTACACTACGTTAACACACATGAGTAAATGATATCAGGGGACATTACAGAGAAGATAAACGGACATATATTTCACTTGAAGCTAGCTTTATATACATAATGTTATCTTTTGTTTGGACGGATGTGACTACTTGTTGTGGTAGCCGCCCGGCGGAGCTAATGTTGTGCTACAGGGTAGCGAACACACTCTCAGATGTTATTATGGACGCTAAGACCACAGTCACCACTAATGTGTGTGTTACTGCTGCAGTTTAGTTTGCATGATAGATGTCCCTCATGGTACCGTCTGGAAAAACTAACAGTTCAGGCTGCGCGTAGTTCTTTCTGCTTGGTATGGTCATATAACTCGAGTTAGCACCAAGCTGCTAATGTTAGCTTTGTTTACCTGATGGTAACTGCAGCAGCATATCAAGACACATAATATTTGAGACTAACCACTCAGAAACGCCCTGCTGCAGCCGTAGAGTTTGGATTTCTTCAGGCGCCTCTCCTTATGGGTCAGACTCTGGATCAAACTGGCATGACTGAACCATGGCGCTTCTATGAGCCATATCTACACGCTGTGTAAACACCTCAGCATGGTTACCAGAGCGACAGCCACACCCTTGTCCAAAGAAGTTGTGAAGGAGGTGTGGACAGGGCAGCTCATTATCATTTAAAGCTACACCCACAGAAACAGCTTGTTCTCAGGAGCGCTCAGGAGAGGGTATTTACAGAGTGGCTGAAGTCCAGGAAATAACTGGAATTTGAGGCAAAAAAAACTTTAAATTGACTGTCCTGGGACCTCTGAGACATATTTGAACTTGTTGAAAAGTTGCATAATATGGGACCTTTAATACAAAGCTTTTTTTTTCTGTGCTATCTCAATAAAAAAGACAGACCTAAAAAAGTCATTAAACCTAAGTAAATAGGTTTTATGATTTGCTGTTTGTCATTCACAGTTATTTGTTATTCTTTCCTAAAGTTGCTCACAGAGGTGGTGAGAGTGCAGACTCTTTCTAAAAGGGTTTAATTTAAAAGTTACAGGAACACTTTGTGACTGCAGCTCTCTGATTCCAATTTGATGTTTAGCTAAAATGTTTTATCTGAGCAGCACAGGAGGTTGCGTTGGCCTTTCTAAAATAAGTGAGCTGTAATCTGTCTGATGTAGCTGTTAGAGAAGCAATTCATCTGCTCACCCTAAAATGAAGGTCATGTGTGGAGGCAGATGTTTGAATAACGACAAGCTGTTCGTGTATTTCAAAGAAGCATACAGAAGTTCATCGGGTCTTCATCTGCAGGATAAACACTGTTATTAAACATAACCTCCTGCCTCTGTCAGGCTGAAACATGTGTTGTACTGAATCACCAATCATCACAGTTGTGCTCTCAGCAGGTCATGCTCAAGTCTTTTGCATTTGTCCACAAACACATGTTCATCCTACACGTAACATGATCTGATGGTGCATCAAATAGATCTGAGTGCTGAGTGTTTGAATGAAGTGCCCCCTCTGACAGGTGCAGTAAAAATCAACAACAACATCAACAAACTGATGAGACTGATGAGAATGTGTTTTTCAAATTAAATCAAATAACTGAAACCATTTTTGTTATTTTGTTGAGATTTGTCATTCCAATGATGCCAAGAAAAAGTCCAGAGATGAATCAGCTGGTTCATAATTCACCCTGATGGGACATGGTTTGGCACACGTCTTGTAGAAATCCCTCTGATTGGTTTGATAATTCTCACAAAACAAAGCCAATACACTGACGGCACAAGAGACAAATAATCAAGAGATCAGCAGAGTCCTTATGTTGGTATCCCGTTTCTGGGTATCCATCAAAAAGCTGTTGTGATAGATCAGTCTCAGCCAAAGTGGTCCACTGACTGACTGACTGACACAGACCACAGCTCCACCACCCATGCTGCTACAGTCCATGAATATATAACACACTCCATCGAATACACACTTTATCTTTAACTCTTTGCTATCATGACCTTAATAAATGGTGAATGAACTCTTTATGAAGCACGTTCTCCAGTCTCCAGACCATTGAAAGGGCGTTTACACCGTCAGTCACAACATACTCATTCACTGATGGCAGAGGCTGCTCTGTAAAGCACCATTAGTATTAACTAATCTAGACATGCTGACCGATTTCCTTACTTTTGGGGGATCGGTCATCAGAGATCGGTCATTCTTATATACCTCGGGGAAGGTCTGACAGCCAGCCATTATTGCTTTTTGCTCTGAGGCCTAAAACTCAGGACACTTTATTGTTTTTTTTTAATAAAAAAAAAAGGATTTTATTGTTTCACATGCATTGTTCAATGTTTTTCAATAAAATAAGATTGGAACATTGAAGGTATATGCTGTCAGTTATAAAAAATAAAAAGTAAAAATCAGTATCATACCAAATCGGTATTGGCAGGTCAGGCTTTTTAAAGTTCTGTGATCGACCAGAAAATTGTGATCGGTGCACCCTTAAAGTAATCCCATCACAAATTGCAGAGATGGGGGAAAGCTTGGGGATCAGTTTGTTGCCTTAGGACACTTCAGCATGTGGACAATGGGACCTGGGACTGAACTTAACTCTGACATTGTGAGACAGACTGAGCCACAGCTGCCCCTTGGTCAGGAACATTTGGCATTTAACTTCAATCATATCAATCAATCATAAAGGTGATTTATTTATGAGAAATTATAGGGTCTAAAATATAACTACATATAAACAACTGTTTTTTATATCCTGTGCTCAAGCTGCCAGTCAAGGCTCAGCAGAATTGTACAGTAGGAACACAGTAAGTGTTGCTGCCGTCACATGATCTGCTGATGCCACGTCTTTCTTTAAAGTGTGCTTCAATCTTTTAAAAATGAAGATTTCCCTGTGTTGTCAAACATAATCGCAGTCTCAAATCTTGTTCATAAGAGACGTACTTTTTTCTCTCCCCTTGTCTTGGGATAGTAAGCAGTGGTGTCAATCTTTTGCAGTAGCAAGAGAAATGCAGTCACATTTTACCACACGTCTGACAGAATCACCAGATTATTCTGTATATAGACTATCTTAGACTCTGAAGAAGTTTCTGTGTGAATGCTATAAAGTTTCCTACGGAAACATTAGCTTGGGAATATTGGAAATTTTCAGGGTTTTGTTCCCATCAAGCTGAATGGACTAGGTTAGCATTTCAACATATAGAAACCTGACTTTTTATTATTTTCATAAAATAATCCTGTGAAATTTTAACTCAGATTAAAAAAAAAGTTATATCTATTCATTTTATTTAATATTTTCTTTCAATTTGTATGAGGTTTTTAAAATGATCTTGGTTGAAACAACATAATTGAATTCAAATTCAACTGTGTACCGTGAATATTTTTGCCTATACTTATGACAGCCAGACTTAGTTAGGGAAATTAATCTATAATGACATTTAAAAATACTGCAATGGACATGTTTGCTTATGATAAACCGATATATATATATATATATATATATATATATATATATATATATATATATATATATATATATATATATATATATATGACCATGTAAATGTAGTTAATATAAATTCCCTTAAGTTATCTTAAATTTCCAAAAGTTCCCATTAATAGTTTCCAACTAGGAAAATACCTAGAATTATGCAACTTTTGGTGTGTCCTCTAAAATGCCTTTTGTGCTGTATACTGTCTGATCACAGTTTAATGTCATATCTGGAGCATTTCCGGTCTCCAGATCAAACCAGTTTTATACTATCAGGGTATGGAGTTGAGATATTAACCTCTATGGCTGTTGGTGTATTTTGAAATCCCTATCAGCTCTGTATTTAATGCTTCTGTGACACTGAAAATGATGTGCCACAGATTTAGTTAAACTAGGCTATCTTCATAGTATAACAAAAAGCTCATCTATGATACAATCTTTCCTGTAAGCACAATATCTGAGTATTGCAAATCTCTGAGTATAGATTATCAACAGTTTTTTCAGCTGATGTTATTATTCATGAAATAAAGTTATAAATATAAACCAAGTCAGTATATGAGGAAGGCAGTGTGAGGTGGGCTCAGCTGGTTAGTTAAATCATGTCTGCTTGGATTAATGAAAAAGCTGACATCTTACCAGGCTTTATGAGTTATTTTTAGCAGCACTTTAACTACTTACATTCAGTCCAAGTACTGGTGTAAAAAGATTTTTTTCCTTATTAGTATGCATTCATGTTGGCAAATGGGTGTGAAGAAAAAAACATGCAGTATTCTGGGGAAAGGTTCAGTGAAAATATGATATTATGTATCTTTGCTGTAAAAGTCTAGTCTCTTTGTATCTTTGTGTAAAAAATCCCAAACTAAAGCCTAGAATTCAAGCGCCCCTATTCCCCAAAAACAAATCTAAAAAACAGTGTCAACCCCTGAAAATTATATTTCAAAATGTTGTCAGACCATCTGTGAGTGCTGCACAGTAACTCACCAAAACAGAAAGGGTTAGTGGGGTTAAAGTTGATGGCAAATTCATGCGACACCTGAGGAGACAGAACAACACGGGTGGTTAAATCTGTGTTTCTCATGCACTATGACTTAAAAATGTTCAGAAATATTGTCCATTTCTCCAGCACCTTCTCCCTCCCACCCCCTCCCTCTCTCCTTCTCTGTGTACAGCTCTCTCTCCTTTGTCCTTTTCATCAGCTCAGCGCCATGGCAACACAGATGGGTTGACAGTTGCATAATCATGTGAATATGCATGTACAATGCTTACAGTTTTATCTTTGTGTGCATGTTTCTGTGTGAAAAATACATGTTTAAAAGAGGAGTGTTTACACTGTTATTCTGCAGCCCCTCACCCTCTCTTTTATACACATACACACACACACAGACACACACACCCTCAAGCCAATAACAACATCTCCAGCATAAAACACACACACCTTCCAGTCCGGTGGGAGTTGGGCTCCAAATCCCAGGGCAGGAAACATTTTGTCACTGAGGAGGAAACCATGACAACAGATTGGAACGTTAGTTAACCGTTTTTTTTTTTCCTCATAAGAATTCGACAAGCTGGATTCAGACATTAGAGGAAATCTTGTTATCTTTTGTTACAAAGAAACATCGAAGACAGCCACAGAAAACAAACAGAGAGTGAGAAGAAAATAATTCTGAAAATGGGTAGTTTCTTTTTCTGATACCAGGGCGCAGAAAATATGACAAATGATGAAAGATGCAAGAGAATAAAAACAGATCTATGTATTTTTAGTGGTCTATGTTGTGTTTTTATTGAACATTTGCAGAAACACCTTAAGACCGACTCATTAGGTCCCTGGTCTCATTCCTGGTATCACACCATGTGATCTTAGACCCAAAAGAATCTCACAACAAAAGCTAACCTTGCTTGTGGGATTACATGGTTTATAACCCTCTCCAATAATTCTTGTTACCCTCAAACATTTTAAAATGACTATCCTCAAAGTTCATAAGCCTGAGGGGTAAGACTGTTGCAACAACCAGTAAGAGGGTTGATGGGGGATACGCACGTATCATAGTCCTGGATGATTTGTCCCACAGCTAGAATAGCAGCTAGATACTCGTTGCTTCCCAGTGGGTTGATGTAGTGAAGGGAGGACGGCTCTCGAGGGTTCCCATTGGATGCTGTGAAGTCAATGCCAACCTAAAGAAACAGAGAAGACTCTGATTAGAGCTGCATTTAGAAACCTACATGGTTGTTAGAGAGGTGTGTTGCAAACTATAACTCTCATCTTACTGTTGTGGTAATCCAGAGCAGGATTGATTAGATACATATGGAGATAATCATGTGAGTGCTATTTGTGGCTGACGAGGAATGCACTTCAATCCCCTGTTACTATCCTTATCGTACAATCACAAACACTTCACAGTGGCGAATATATCTGATGGGCTTAAAAGCAAAAAAGGTATCAGGGCTAAAAATTGCCAGATCTACAATAAAGTACCAAGAACTGTTTCCAACCCTTGTTACATCAATGCTGGTATTTAACTTTAAAAGAAAAATGATAATCTTTCTTTATTGGAGCAGTAAACCTTTATAACACAACACACAACAGCCTAATCTACTCAAAATCTGTAGCTTTACTTCATGATAACTGACTGAAAGTAGTTTATTGCCTATTCTTGGACATTTCAGTGTTTGTCTGATGACATTTTAAAAAGCAAAGCAGCACAGCCCAGATGAAAAAAACAATAGAAATATTTGCCTTCAAGCTGCACAAAGAAATATTATTAGGGAGAGTGACCACAGGGTGACACAAGAATGACAGAGAATGGACAAATCTGAAAAAATGAAAGAAAAAAAAAACAGTGTTGAAGCACGAAACTCACAAGGGACAGATTTAGAGACACACAGCTGAACATGATATGAGATTCAAAGAGACAAGCCTCTCCTCAGGCACTGAATGGTGGCTCGTGCGCTGGCAAGAACCTCACCAAGAGACTCCAACTCCCTCCTATCAGCTTAAAGACGCTCTGAGAAAACATCTCTTTAGTTATTTGACAAAAAACGGTTGTGGGAAAACGTGGAGAATCAGCAGGTAAGAGAAAAGATTGTGCAAATAAACGTAACATCGAAAAATGTGACAGGGCTGAGTACAAAGAGCAGAGAGGGCAGCAGGTGTGATGGACACAGAGATGCAGGGTGACATAAATAGGGTGCTGTAAGCTGTTTCCTATCTGCATAACAATGCATGTTATTCTTTAAGCAGCTTATGTATTACAAATACTATCACAGCAAACTGCTTTAACTGCTATAAACACAACCAAAGGGATTTCTATCTTTTTAAATCTGGTTAGGACAAAATGCAAAAAGATTGATGACAAAGAGAGAGATAACCACTAAAACAGAAGTTATCAGCAGTTTCTTCGCTATTTAATCCTACCTTGACAAAACATTTCTCCACAGAGTTAAAAACACTTTAAACACACTGATCCATATTCTCTTGTGATCATGTGATCACTAACGAAAGATAAGCCACCACTACCAACTCTACCAATTACTCCTTTTTTCCTTTTTTTTTCAGTTTAGTGTCACATCTGTGGTGTAAAAACATCCCAAATGTGCTGTTATTTAGTCATAAAATCTCTCAGTGTAACACAAAGAAGCAGTGGTGCAGGATCTGACAGCACGACCAGCAGGAATCAGTCAAAGTGGTGAGACTGTGTTAATACATCCAAGCGGGGGCTGAACTGTGCTTCAGAGTAACACCATGCATTCTTTGCAACCCGTGCCCTCATGATTTTGTTGGATGTAAATCTGGATGAAGTAAAACTGATTCTGTCTACGCGTTGGTATAGTTAAGGATATTTTCATCATGTTTATGTGCGTGTGCTGTAATGATGGTGGAACTTGGTTTCAGGCCTGACCTGCAGCTGCAGTGTGTGAGAGGTTATTGACATTTTCACCTTTAATCTGCGAATGGATGCTACTTGTTGGTTCAGATCAATCAAATAAATTCAAAATGTGGCATGAGGAATGACTCACAAGAGGGCTCCATCTTTAACAGCTGACAGTTTTTGCAAAAAACACAACACACAATGCATTTAATTCTATTATAAGTCACTGCTCATAACAGTTACATCTTCTCGTAGGTAAATTATTGTATGATGTAAATACCATTAATAAAACTTATATTTCTATAATGGATGCAGTACCCACACAATTTCTACAGAGTGTGCTTTTAATACTTTTTAATCTGCTTTTCAAGTACTTTATCTGGGTTTCCTCATCACTTAAATCACATTTCTGTTAAGGATATTATCCCACTAAAAATAACTTCCTCACACATTATCAGCTTCCGGAGATTTGTGCTCTTACTTTGAAAAGAGAAGGGATTTACCTCTGACCTGAAATGACCATCTACTATTGAACACTATTGGTTTGTGAAAATAACAACAGTTGAAACAGTCTAAAAAAAACTAAAACTAAGGGGTGATGTCTTCTTCGAGTGTGGTTCCCATTAGGGAAAAATTCAAAGTGATGGTTATGAAATTAAATGACATCTCATCTGATTTTCCACTGCTTATTCGGGTCTGGGTCGCAGGGGGTAGCAGTGCTATCAGCGAAGACCAATGGCTCCTGTCCCCGGCCACTTCCACCAGCAGCTCTGAGAGGGTACCAAGGTGTTCCCAGGCCAGTCAAGAGATATAATCTCTCCACCTTATCCTGGGTCTATCCTAGTTGGACATGCCCGAAAACACCTCTCCAGGGAGGCGTCCAGGAGGCATCCTCACCAGATGCCTGACCCACCTCATCTGGCTCCTCTCGATGTGGAGGCGCACCAGCTCTACTCCAAGCCTCTCCTGGATGTCCGAGCTACAAACCATATCTCCAAGGCTGAGCCCTTTTGGTCACTACAGCTCGTGGCCATAGGTGAGGGTTGGAACGTAGATTGACCGGTAAATTGAGAGCCTTGCCTTCTGACTCAACTCTCTGTTCACCACAACTGACCGGTATAGTGTCCGCATCACTGCCGACGCCGCCCCAATTTGTCTATCAGTCTCTTGCTCCATTTTCTTCACTCCTCCACTTGGGGCAAAGACTCTCTCTGGACCAGGAGTGGCAGTCCACCCTTTACCAACTGAAAACCATGGCCTCAGACTTAGAGGTGCTGATCTTTATCCCAGCTGCTTCACACTCAGCTGCAAACTGCCCCAGTGTGAGCTGGAGGTTATCACATCCACATCATACGCAAAAAGCAGAAATGGGATCCTGAGTCCCCCGAACCTGACTCCCTCCGTCACTTGACTGTGCCTAGAAATCCTGCCTATAAAAGTAATCAACAGAATCAGAGACAAAGGGCAGCCCTGATGGAGTTCAACCTTGACTGGGAACGAGTTTGTCTAACTGTTGGAAATATGGACCAAGCTCTCACTCCAGAAATACAGAGACTGAACAGCCCGTAACCACAGGCCATGGACTCTATATTCACGAAGCACACCCCACAAGATAGGTCCACAAAGCACATGTGGACTGGTTGGGCAAACTCCCATGCACCCTCTAGCACCCTTGCAAGGGTGTAGAGCCGGTCCAGTGTTCCACAGCCAGGACGAAAACCACATTGTTCCTCTTGGATCTGAGGTTCGACCAACCGTTGGACTCTCCAGCACCCTGGAGTAGACCCTACCAGGGAGACTAAGGCCCCGTTTACATGACACCGAAAACGGTCAATTCCGCAAACATTTCGTTGCGTTTTGGCCTTCTGTTTGGATGAGACCACGTTGCGTTTGGAGTGAAAACGCAATCTTTTGAAAACGCTCCCCAGAGTGGCAAGATTTGAATCTGCTCCTCCATCCAGCCTTGTGTAAACACAGAGCAGAGCGTTTCAGGGTGAAACGCTGATGTCACCGAATGCGCACTCGCAGTTTCAGGTGAAGGCTGCGCGCTCAGCCACATTTCCAGTTGAGCCATTCCGGTCCAGTAGGTGGCGGTAATGCGCGTCATGGTTGGATTGCCGACCATCACACACAACAGTCGTATGAACGCGGATCGTTTTCACGCCATCCTCATGTAAACGCGGGTGGCTTTTGAAAACGCAAAGGAAGAAACGTTGCGGGAGTCTCCGTGTAAACGGGGCCTAAGGAGTGTGATCCCCCTGTAGTTGGAACACACCCTCTGGTCCCCCTTCTTGAAAACAGGAACCACCACCCCAATCTGCCAGTCCAGAGGCACCGTCCCCAATGTCCATGTAAATGACATTAATGTATTAAAATCCTGTCAGGATGCCCTTTATCACAGCTTTTTTGTACCTAATAATAAAGAGTGCATCTCTGCATGTAGATAGTGTGTTGTATGCATGCATAAATGGACACCCCACTCTGGTAAAAAAACCAACAAAAAAAAACCAACAAAAAAAAAACAGTTTATTTCATTATCAATTTCCTGCCTGCTTTATGTTTTTTTTTTCATTTTTCAGCCTGACCTCAATTTATTTTGTGTTTCAATGAACCTGAAAACATGTTTGCCTGAACTGACAGTCACTGGAATGAAATCATCTAAAAACTATTACGTCTCTTCCCCGCTGTGCTCTCTCTGGTGACAGACATCTTTAGTTTGATAGCTGTAAATTTGTGACAGTGGGAAATGACACCACTCTGTTTCCAGCATATTCTCTTCCTGGAGTTATTACAAACTGGGAACACATAAAGAAGAACTAACACAACATGACAAACACTGTGTCAAAATACAAGTGCCAAGATAGGGCAGCATCCTATTACAACATGTGTCTGTGCAGGGATTCAGGTAATCCAGATGTTTGTGGCTGCAGTAAACAGACTGCACTGTTATACTACAGTCAAACAGTTCATGTACTGACACACACATTGTAGTGTTTTCATGCATGAATTATTGGGTCTTAGCCAATTCTCACATCAAGACCTCAATAAAGCTTTTGAAGGAAGGAAGGAAGGTCAATGAAGGACAAGATAAAGAGATGAATGTGTTTTTTAATATCCACTAATGAGTGAGGAGTTCAAGAAAGAAGAGCTGCTGCTAGATATTTTGTATTTAATCTTTTTTAGCCCTTACCCTTGTTTTATCATACAAGCTTGTTGCCTTGCTGTATATTTGTTTGTAATTGGTCAAAACCCCCTCACAATGTGGTTTAATTTTTCAGTGGGTGAACTGTGGTCAGTGAAAACTTGACCCTACAGCTGGTACCTGGAGTTAGGCATATATTTTTGTGCTCTCATGAGGTGTTTTTTTCAGACATTACGATACTGAACTTTGTCGCTCTTATTTATGTTATATGTTCAATGCAGGGTTAGGGTTGTTTTTTATTTTACCAACACTTGTGAAGGCATCAGGACGTCTGTGAGCCGGTCAGAGTCCGAGAGCAGCAGGAGGGAGGGGCAGAAGTGTGTGTGTGTGAGCGTATGTTAGCTTGTTTCTGCCTTTTTGAGTTAGCGTAATCACGGCCCACAGTTTGACCAGTGAATAAAAACACTAATGTTCAAGAATCAGCATCATCATGAGTGCAGTGTCCGGACATACATTATGTTTTACTTTACTCAAGTTGTGTGCAATTCTAGTCGTAATGGAAACACCGGCAAGGCAAAATTGTTCTTAATCGAAACTTCAGAAATATAACTTTTATTTTGCAAAAAAGTGTAATGGAAACCCAGCAGTGAAATGAAGCCAATCTGCAGATACAGCCACATTGGTTATCATGCAGGCTTTGAGCTTCCTTTCTAACAGCTATAGTACACTCGTCAGATATATGAGCTGAGCTGTGTCTCTAATTGGACAATCAAATGATCCTAAATTTTTTGGACTGTAGAAATGACTGTTTTCTGTACTTTTTTTTTTTGCTTGGTGTGTATATGGTTTCTGGTATGCCCGCAGACAGCCCTAATGCGGAATCTTGATAAACAGCAACTTTTCACACTTCAGCATAGGCTTCACTTATTTAGACCGGATGCTGCTCCCTGTTATAAACCTGTTAAAAAAATGTAAAAAATGTAATCTACCTCTTGAGAATTATCATATCACTGGCGGCAGCTGACGTTGTATTTTGGCCCTTTTCAAAACAGCTGCTTTCATGAGATCATCCTCTCATTTTTATTCAGGAAAATCATTACAAATTTTCGAGATTTTTTAAGAATTACATCTTAACTGTTACTCATTTTATAAGATAACTATTTTACTGCCTGAAAGAATGTTAATTAACTAAAAACATGATCGAATTTGATACAAAAGATACCACAAAAAAAATTATATACCAATATTTGTTGTGGATTTTGTTGTAGTTAATAACCCCCCCCCCCCAAAAAAAAACAAACAAACAAACAAACAACAACAAAAAAAAAAAACATAAGTAAATAAATAATAAATAAAAGAATAAAAAATTGAATTTTCTGGCTGTTTTTTGATGGGTCACGTAGGGTTAAGGAAGAAAAGAGAAAGGAATCCACTTGCAACAATGTTCAAATCACAGGCAATAATTTATGCAAGCTTTCTCACAACTCTAACTGTGTAGACAAGAAAAAAGAAGGTCCTGGAAAAAAAATATAGAGTCCAGGTGGTCTGTATGATAGTTGGGTGATAAACAGATAAGGAGAGAACAAAACTTGAAATTTGTGGTCGATAACTGACTGTTCACTGACAAAGAAAAGAAGAAGAAGAAGAAGAGGGGAAAAAACACTTCAGGTGCAGCAAAGGATGTTCAAAGACACAAGGAGCTGAGCGAACACTACACACACAGAGGAGGACAGACTCAAGCAAACACAAAACAGATCACAGTGTTGACTTTGTTGGAGAACTGGTGAAGTGAAGGGAAAATGTCAACAGACTTTCAAAGGACAGGACAGAGGCTTATATCAGGTGTTTTGGCTGGATTATGCACCAGTTCAAAAAAAGACAAACACAGATGTTTGGAGTCTTCTGTTGAGATGCAGGCTTATGTTTTGACTCTACCATGAATGAAAATGTGAAGTTGAAGTGGGCTAATAAGAACAAACCGTTGCCATGGAAGCCCAACCATCTGTGGAATCACAGAGACTATTTTTTCAGGCGCATGAATAAGACTGAAGGACTCCAACATTTCCAAGAACAGTTATTTGTGTTGATGGATGATGCACAACCAGACTAGGGATGGGTACTTTTCACATTCAAAACAATACTGTTCCAGTGCCTGGTACCTGGCAATCGGTATCAGTACTCAATTTTCAGTACTTCTGTGTGTGTTTAATAATAAAATATCAACATTTTTTAATTTAACATATTTATTCTCCATGAAATAACCTTGTAATGCTGTGTTCATGTCCAGCGCCGAAGAAGGCCTATTCTTCCACTCCCTCACAGTCACAAGGATGCGTTTAGGAACCTAAACATGGTACCTTTTCATTTTACATGAGTCAGCACTTGGTACTACAGACAGACGTTGGTTTGTACAATCGCTGAACGATTTTAGAAAAGTGACTTTTTTGGACCAATTGGCGATTGCCATTTAGCATGTGATTTTTTTGGGGGGGGTGTTTATCTTTGACATTATTCACTAAACAAAAGCAATCAACCATTCTACAGTATGACCAACAAAACAAAGGATATTGTCAACATATCAACAAGTCTTTCCTGTAAATGGACTGGATGGGCTATGATAAAATCAGAATCATTTAGATAAGAATCATTTATCAATGACCACACAATAGAGTTGGTGGAATCTGTCTTCGGTACATCACCTCATGCTCAACATTCTCCAGCGTCAGTCACATTACAGGAACAACAGAACGTTACGGACACATAGCATTACAACACATTACAGACATACACACATGAAATGAAATGAACTGATGTGTGAATTGATACAAATATCTTTAACTATGAAAATCACAGTGGAGTATTGAGTGATTTAACCTCAAGCCTTGTAGACATGTAATCAAAGTATCATTAATTACCTTAAATAAAATCTGAGAAAGGAAAAAGCACTGCAGAACAAAAGGCCTGGTATGAACAAAATTCTAAAAAATTAAATCTGAATCCTCTCTTCTATGAATATTACACCAAATAAAGTGCAGAAATGTAAATAAGACCAAATCTCTGGCTTAACCACTGAAATATGCCAACATGTGGAATGCACTTTTTCATCAAATGAAAAAGAAATACTGTGTGAACATAAATTTAAATGTTAATTGTATCGAAATCTTACTGATCTCTCATCAGTTACAAAACACAAACTAAAGTAAATGCACTTTTTCTTTTCTTTTTTTTTCTTTTTCTTTTTTCTATTTTCTTTTTATTTGCAGCCTTTGTGATTTGAAAATTGCACTCTATTACACTGTGATGTTGGTTTACATTTTATTAATTGTTCAGGCCTAGTTAGTACCTATAAAAGTACCTAATGCCGTACCCATCCCTAAACCAGATTAGGGATGGGTACTGAATTAGGTACTTTTACAGGTACCGACTGAATTCTGTCAAAAGTACCAGGTACCGATTCACGTAGAATCAGAAGGTACCATGTTTAGGTACCTTAATGCATCCTTGTGACTGTGAGGGAGTGGAAGAGAAGGCGATTTTCCAAGCTGGACATGAACACAGCATTGCAAGGTTACATATTGAAGAATAAATATGTTAAGTTGAAAAAACATCTATTTAATTATTAAACAAATTGATATTTTTTTTCCACATAAACACAAAAAAAGTACCAAAAATTAGTACCGTTGAGTACCGGTACCGATTGCCAAGTACCGGGTCTTGGTACCGAATCGTTTCAAATGTGAAAGGTACCCATCCCTAAACCAGACAGATGACAAATACTTTAAGATAATAGTCTGCGTGTTGCTCTGTTGTTGTCCATACAGACAGGAAATAGCAAAGACGTTTCTGAATCTTTAACTATTGAAAGTCTCTGTTTTCTGAGTGAATCCACATTAGAGGTAAATCACTCTTGCCTCTGAGTGAAACCAAACACAAGATACAAAAATCGACGTAATTCACTTGAAATTGAGTGTTTCACAAACAGCCCATCAGCAGTAGTGGGCTGTCTCTTTGTGTCACAGTGTGTAACAGAGACACACTGTTCACGCCTTCAGCTCCTACAGCCTGGAGGAGAGACTTTCCCGTCCTGGAGATTAGGATTAGAGTCATACTAAGTCTGATTGAACACTGCAGAACAGCTCTCTGCATCTCACATGTGTGTTATAGTGTGGGTGTGATTTTTGTACACAATGTGAACAAAAACATGTTGGTTTGCATTCTGTTTGTAAAATCTGTGTATGTAAGATGTCGTAAGTGATGGAGCACTGAGTGAGGTTATGTGTGTTTGTGCATTTCTAAATCAGTTTGGCTGTTTGTGTGTGTGTGTGTGTGTGCCAAACTCATGGTTTGGACAGTTAGCATGTGGATTGGTCATAGTGGAGGAGGGGCGAGGGACAGAGAGGATATCATATGTTTGTGCTCACACATATGTATGTAAATGAGTTTGTAAGCAGGAGAGAGGAAGTATCTGTGTTAAGACTGTATTAGGTGTGTGTGTGTGGATGTGTGTGTGTGTGTGAGAAGGAGCTGCAGGTCTGTGACAAAAAGGCAAAAGATTAGGAGGAGAGCAGTGAGGATTTAAGAGTTTCCATTCCGCCCTGAATTTGCTCATCTTGCCACCACTAGAAGAGGCAAATCTTCACATAGGACTCAAATTCTGCTCATTACAAACAAGCAAAGCCCCAGGTGATGTCTGCATAATAAGAAAAAAACACTAAAGGGGATGAGGGGAGTATTTCTCACACTGTGAAGTGATTTTAATGGCTCTGCTGAGCTTTTGTCTTCGAGCTTTCAGCTGAATCTGATGCTGCCACCTTGATGAAGATGCTTCATTCAGCTGTGAGTGTGACTTCAAACAGAGAGACCTCAGAGGGGGACTGATTTCAGAGAGGGCCATCCATACTGTTCATATTTATTTGATCTGATAAACAAGTTCAACCTCTCATCTTCCTCGCTCTCATCTGTTGATATAATTTGCAGCATTTTCTTTTTTTTTCTTTATTTTTAGTTTGTGTAAATCTGGTTTGAACTGTTATACCTTTGCAGCCATTCTGCTGCTTCTGTTGTTGTTCCCTCTGTTTTCTTTCTTATGTTTCAACGGCAGCTTTCTGTCCATGTTCCAGATTTCTGCATGTGTGAAGGAATTTGCATTTTTACCTAATTTTGCAGCACATTTCTCCACAGTTAGTCTCTTGCTGTGTCTGTATGTTTGCTGCAGAGCATGTAATGGAGGTTGTCAAAAAAAAAACAACAACAGCTGCCTGCTGTGGCTGAAACAACACAGAAAGGTTGCCTAGAGTGAACCACAACAGCTGGGGGTGATTCTCTGTAGGCTCAACTTACAAGTGACCCATTTCCTTTTTTCACTTAACTGTTTGAGAATCAAAACAGACTGAATAATTTCATCATTAGTAAAGAAAGCGCTTTGACTGAAGAAGAAGAAGATTAAATGCTGTCAGTTTTGTCTCCTGGATTCAGAAACTGCAGCTGAGGATTTTTTTCCCTGACAAACTATTCACTCATGCATTCACAAGAGGAATCATAGGAGCTCTTATTTTGCTTAAATGTTTTCTGTCATGCACTTGTAGCGTTCCTTCCCCCCTGACTTTTTAATCATGGTGCAAACATTCTCATCAACAGTAAAACCTGTCACTATGGCAACACCACTGTGGTCTCTGCTTTAAAACCTCATTTCCTTTCACAAGAAAAAATGCAAGAATTACTGGTTGTCAGTGAAGCTCCAGGTTTTCTGTGTCTGTGTCTGTGCGTGCTTCTCGACAATGCCCTGAATTAAGATCCAGCAGCTCCCTGCACCCAAGAGACACAAAGAACACATCCTCTGACAGTAACAACAACACCGGTGAAGTCACCTCTGCACAACTATATTTAACTTGACCGAGACCTTGAGCCAGAAAAATGCTTCAGACAATCACAGCCTTACTTCCAGCAGCAGCGACAAGGCTACAGATGTAACTCACACATGGCTGCTGTGAGACTTACGAAGAGCCACTTCACTTTCCCCCAGCTGTAGGTCTGAGAGGTTGAAGGGTTATTCCAGTGTTTGAAGTGGGGTTGTATGTGGCACATGTCACTGGTAATTGTAGCAGCTTTAATGGTTTCTGGGAGGCTCTGCCCTTTCAAAGAGAAACTTTGGATGGACTAGAGTTTTCAGCAGACGGAGCAAAGTCTGCCTCATGACGCCTGCCTCTGACCCAAACACTCATCTCAGCTCTGCTGTGACTTTTTTTCAGCACTTTATTTTACCGTCAGAAAGCCTGTTTGTTTTTGCATTGTTTGTGGATGTAACACAGACTCTTCCCCTCCTGAGTGTACTTTACAAAACTAAAATATTTCTTTTAAACAGTCTGCCTGTGCAGCAGAAGAAAAAGGTCACTGTTACTCTTCTGTTTATTTAGCAAATTAAAAAAGAGTTGAGCGTTGACATCTGAATCTGAATCTTCCATAAATGTATTTACATATGTGACTTGTGACCCTTAACATAACGTGGTTGTCATTTCCTGACAACACAGGATGAAATTAGTGAGCTACAGTATGCATCAACAATCTATGCTTTTCTTCTAGGGTCTTCTAAGTCGAAGCCATTGTTTAATTTTACATTGATATAATCACTAAAGAAAACAAAAAGTGTTGAATGAATGGGATAATAAAGTGGACCTGCTCGTTCATGACCTCCCTGTAAAAGTTTGTGCTATTCAATGAGTTTTCCAGAACAAATCATTTTGTGCACAACTCTCTTCCTCTTCTTCGCCTTACAGCCATTGCATTTCATGGGGCCATTCACTGAAAACTCAAACTTTATGTTGCTATTTTCTTCTATTATTACTCTGGAAACATGGCAGGGGAAGATAATGGCCTCTGTTTAGGGAGACCTGCTGCTTATGTAGATTAAAAAATGCTCATTCAATGTCAGCAAAAAACAAACTGATGTTTACATTTAGGTGATTTCAATTTTCACCATACTCATGATTATAGCATTCCATTTCTTCCAAGTCTGTTCTACCACTAAAAACTACGTACTGCACCTTTAATCCTGAATCTTTTTAACAATATCCATGGGAACATATACTTTGGTCTGGTTTGAAGAACAAATGGCACAATTCTTAACTACATAAAAAAGTGCAGTCCAGGTGTCATATCTGTTAGGACTTCCTTAAAGGGAAATGCCACAAAACTCAACATGCCACAGGAGAAGACTATCTGTCCCCATCTGGAGCCTGGTTCTAGCTCACAAAGCTGAGAAATTGTTGCAGACGTAGAGGGGAGAAAATGATTTGCATGTGGACATGTAGTCTATGTGGGTGTGTACTGGTTCCTTTAGTTTGTTATCATGTTAGTGATGTGGCTGCACAAGTGTGCATGTGGTTTCATATTTTCTATACATTTGTGCATACTTGTGTGTGTGCGTGTGTGTGTTTCCATTTCGCATTAGGTCCCTCTGATTGACCTGACTGTCCCACACATTTTCCAGCCAGTCAGTTCTGTTACTTGTACAGAAAAACTGAATATATTAATATTAAACTAAATCTTGCCTGTGTTTTTGTGTGAATGTTTGGAGTGTGTGTGTGTGTTATACAACAGAAAAAGGTGTGACACAGCAGGAGCTCACAGGAGTTTCTCCTCAGAAGAGACAGAAATAGATGTGGTTGATATGCTGTGTCTCTTCCTATACATGTTTCAATTAACAGAGAGTGGGTGTGAGTGTGTGGGTGTCTCTGTGTTCACATGTTTTTCATTATTATGTTCTGGATTTTTATTATTATGTTCATGGGTTGGTAGGTGCCGCCCTGTTGGCTATGGCTGCCTTTTGCAGCAGCTCTCTCTTTTTTGTCCGTTTCTTGCAATTTTTTTTCATCTCTTTTTCATAATCTTTGTATTTGGAGTGGATCCTTACTTTGCATGGCTCATTTGTTGGTCATGGACACTAAACTTTTTATGGCTTCAGTGATATTTTTACTACTTTTCTTTCTGTGTTTGTCTGGAGATCTTACATGTAACCATGGTGGCATTGTTTACATGTGAACTCAGCTGTCAGCAGCGTGTAGCATGTCAATGCTAACTGGTGCAAGGCCTGATGTCTTCCCATCATGTCTTCCATCATTTATCTTCTTATGGACCTTTTTGCACTGTCTATACACTTTCTTACTTTTGTTTTCTTGATAACTGTTGTGACTCTAATTTTGTTGTACTTATTACAATGACAATAAAGTCCTATTCTATTCTATTCTATTCTATTCTATTCTATTCTATTCTATTCTATTCTATTCTATTATGATCTTATATTCTTTTTGATAATTATATATATATATATGTTCTTTAAGGACCCCCTCAAAAATGAGATGAAACTTGAAATAAATAAATGAAAATAAATAACCCAATGTTTATCAGGTGATTTTATTGCCTTTTCTATCATAGAAATAAATGAAGAAATCTGTTTGTTTTCCTCTTATTCTAAGCAAAGTATGAGGAAACTTGATGCTCATTAACAAAATACTGCAGAGGCCAATTAAAAAAATAATAAAGTATGTAAATATGGTACTTACTGTAAACATGAGCTGGCAGCCTCCTAGTATGTAATCCAGAAAGGTGTAGTCTCTTGTTATCTAAAGGAAAAACAGTGTCAGGGTAAAGTCAATGAACAGGGTGTGAAAGTATCTACTGTAAGTGAGAGGACGCACTGATTCACTGTAACGGGAAAATCACAGCAGTCATAACTGACCAAGATTTACTGGACAGCTGGTATTGGTCACTTGGTATTTCATCAAATCCATTATATCATAGAGTGAACCTCTCCAGCCTCACACTCTGCTAAACAAAATCAGAGGATGAGAATTTGAGATTGCCTATTCGTTGAACCTCAAACTTCAGGGAACAAGTAAAGAACTTTTACAACACCAACAAGCCAACCCATTCCTAAAGCATGACCCTAAAATGTGTTTTAGAAGAAGGAAACGGCACACCCCATCTCCATTTTAAGGAGCCATCAATAGTGACTCAGTCATTACCTTGTTTGAACACAATCCCTATTCTAATTACCTTAATCATTCAGCGTAAATTTTACTGTCATCTGTCTAATCCCTGCAGGCAGCCAGCAAATAAAATTAGTATATTAGCACTGTTGTGTATACGCTGTGTGTGTGTAATGTGTGTTCACATGTCTGTACAAAAGCTTTAGTGATTGCATGGATGAAAAAAAGGAAGAAGGCAACGAATCAATTATAAAAGCCTGTCATTATATGCACACAGCTTTAATGCCTTTCCAATAGACATTCAAAGAGCCAGTGTTCCAGCTTGATGCTTCCTCTGTGGGGCTGGAATCTGCCACACTAATTAGTTATTCAGAGGGAGTTATGAACGCACATTTAGAAGTATGTCAGCTGATCAAAGGAAAGATGTCTCCATTCAGTGCTTCAGCAGGTTGACTGTAAGACAGGGGGAGTAGAAACTGAGGGGGATTTCCGTAAAGATGGACTGTAGCTGGTAACTGCGCCAAGACCTGCACATCATTTTGCTTTCTGCTCTGTAACGTCTGATTCACTGAGCTGACTGCACCGATACACTTCAGACGCCCACAAAGTTCAGCAGCACTGCATAGTTTGCTCCAGCTTTGTATTCATTTTATTTTAGATGAGCTATAAGCCTCTCCAGGGCTGTGCTGCGCACTCTCATCCTGACAACCCAAACTCTTACCCACATAACTTACACCAGTGTTACCCAACCCTGGTCCTGGAGGACCCCCTGCCCTGTATGTTTAGATGTTACCCCACGCCAGCACACCTGATTCAAATGAATAGCTCGTTATCAGGCTTGAGCAGAGCTCCATAACGAGCTGATCATTTGAATCAGGTGTGTTGGAGTCGGGTAACATCTAAAACATGCAGGGCAGGGGTCCTCCAGGACCAAGGTTGGGTAACACTGACTTACACGATTGGCCGGATTGTTTCATGATAGATGTGACACAAATTTCACAATCTATATCCATCCTGCTTTGTGGGGCACAATAACGGCAACCAACAAAGAAAACACTCTGTTATGTGAGGTAGCATAGCTTGTTTGTGGTTAGGTTAAGTTGCAGACAGGCTCAGATTGATTTAACCCCATGAATATTACAATAATAGTCATTTTAATGCAACATTAACAGACTTTAACAAAATCTTAACAAAATCTTTTAACCAATCAGGCCCCAAAGTTGTTAGATAACTTAGTTATCTTTTGGTTTGTTTTTCAATTCACTCTAATTCACATTGAAAAAGAACAAAGTTAAACCACCAGTAAGCAGAGCAAAGAGTTCCTCAAACATGAAAATGTTCTGTTTGAGGACATACTTTGGTATTCTCCCAGAGATTTATAAAAATGGTTTAGTGGCAAACTCGGTTGTGTCTCAATCCCAAGTCTTGCTTTCTACATGCAGAACTATCTGGGAATACACTTTACCCTGAAATGTCACTGGGAGCTGAAACATTTCTGTGAAAGGGATGGTGCTGTCTGCTTTCAGAGTATGAATGTAGCGTGAAGGTTGACAAGTAGGGATGGGTATCAAACTAGGTAGTTTTACAGGTACCGGCCGAATTCTGCCAAAAGTACTGAGTTTCACGTAAAAAGGCACCATGTTAAGGTACCTAAATGCATCCTTGTGACTGTGAGGGAGTGGAAGAGTAAGTGATTTTCCATGCTGGACATGAAAACAGCATTACAAGGTTCTAAATTGAAGAATAATTATGTTAAATTGAAACAAACTTAGATTTTATCATTAAACCAATTGACATTTTTACCACATAAACAAAAAAGTACCAAAAATTGGTACTGTTGAGTGCCGATCCAGACAACCACCTTTCTCCCTTTCTTTATTTTTTTACCAGTGCTCTTGGATACTTGATTCGGAATGCTGAATTACCAGTCTACAGGGTAAAAAATATTTCAATTTAATTTAAATTTCTGCACATTTTGAAGCTTTGTTTTTACCAAACTGACGATAAACAGTTATATATTTTATAGTTAAATAAATACTAACTTCAGTGATTCCATATACTCAATTTTGGCCTTTTACCTAAAACATTACCAGTCTTATCCCACAATAGGGCATGTAGGTTATTATTAAACACTGGTATTGGATCAGTATCAGAATCGGTCGATACCAAAATCCAGGTATCGGTATCAGTATCAGAACCAGAAAAGTTGAATCGGTGCATCCCTATTGACAAGTACTGTAAAAGTGCCTTAAGTGATCTGATCATCAGTACAGTTTACTTATCATTTCTGCCTACAGTCATTGTAATAGAATATCTCACATGTTTGTCATCAGAGATCCAAAAACTGTGTCAGGCAATATTGAGCTTTCTGTGTTGGTCAGTTTTCAGCTTTTGTATGGTTTACTAGCCACTGGTACAATTAACACCAAAATAAAAGTTGCCCATTATGATTTCTGAATAAAGGACATGAAGAGTTATTGATTATGAGACACAAAGATTCAATCAAAGCAAACATAGGCACTCTGGGGAAAAAGAGGGTCAATCTACCCGTCCTCACCTTACACAACTTGACGATGATGACTCCAGAGTTTTTGTAGTTCTTCTTTTTCTTCTGCTTCTTGGGGTTGATGCAGTCAAACTCAACCTGGAGTAAAAAAAGAAAGGAAAAAAAGAAACATGAGAGAAAAAGGGGGAGATGTAGAAAAGGAGGAAGAGGGAAAGGATGGAAATAAGTGAGTAAACTGTAGAATATGAACACTACACTGTATGCTGGTTATTGAGAGCAGTGATTTCAATGTTTTTTGATAAATTTGTGGAGTTTTGGGTGATCTCTACTATATTTCTCAGCTTTTGAAAAACTGTAGCCGTAGCTGCTGACTGGTTTCTCACTGGCCCCAACGCTTAGTTGATCTTACTCTTTATAAATTCTTGGTGCTGTTTTAGATGACAGCTCTTGAGATGCTATTTTGCTCCTCCTCAAATCACCTGCGTGTCACAAGTATTGCAAAGACTATATTCTTCACTGTCAATTTTTAAGACTTCAAAATGTCTTGTTGTCATCTTGAGGCACCAGTTTGCCCAGTAATATTGATCATCTTCAATTTAACTCTGATGTCCCTTCAAGTTGTATGACTTGACTGTCAGGCTGATGATTTGAAGCTGCCTATACAATGAGGAATATAGGAAGGATATAACTTTCAAACAACTCCACCAATCAATACAAGATGAAAGTAAAGATGGAAATAAAGTGTCTGAGAGTTTCTTTTGTATTAGTCTATATTAGAACTGGCATATCTCATGCACACACACTCACACACACACACACACACACACACACAGTCACATGTCCAAAGTCAGCTGGTGATTCATATGACAGGTAGCTCTAAATGCTTCATCGTGTTACTAAGGCTCAGTGAAAGGCTGTTTTACATCTCAAAAGCACCTCTCATTTTCTCACCCTTTTTCTCACACACTGTCTCTCTTTCCATCCCCCATCTCTCCATCCTGCCTGCGCCTTTTTCCACTTATTTTGTGTTTCCCCCCCCACAACATTAACACACATGAAGGGACCCAGTGGGAGAACAAGTCGTGAGGCAGCTTTGACACATACACACACATTTTTTTTTCTTAAATGAACACACACGCACACACATACATACACACACACAGCGAGCAGGTTTGTTCACACAGAGATGCAAATGCAAACACATGCACAGCCATGAATGAATAAAGAGCGTTATGATCCCTACATCTTTACGTCTTTAGCAGAAAGAGTGAAAGGAATAATATTCAATAGTGTCTCGCAGCTTATATTTTAAACCAACCGTTTCCTAGTGTTACAAACATGTGAGAAAATCCACATGCAAATCTTTTCCTGATTATTCAGGCTTTGGAGGAAACTACTGGGTGCATTTAAACTGCAAATTGTTCAGTATGGGATGAAGTCAAGCTAATTAAATGGAGCTAAAGTTAGTACAAAAACTGAGGATGATGGAGCATGAGTCACAGTTAATTTTCCAGGAAGAAATAAAACTAGTTGTAAAATAAATTGGTTAAGTCTTTAAAAATAAAGTAAAGTGCATTTTCTTAGATTCAGTCAAAACAAGTTGTAGTGTACTTGTGAATGGTTAAAAGCCATGTTAAGACTTTTGCACTGTGCCTCAACTTTCCTTTCCAAATCCATCTCTATCGTCATTTGTGCAATATGATAAGTAATTTAAAAATGAAGAACTAGGACAAACAGAGTTTGAGTCTTGACCTAACTTGCAGCATGGTCTGGCTGCAAGAATCATAAAATACTGAGGATGAATGTTTTGAGGGTACAAAATCAAAATGAAAATGAACAGAGTGGATACTGACATTGAATGTGTGTCTGAAACTAATTCAAATGACTAGATTAGGTTTAAAAACAGTGAGGTCAATTTGTTCAGGTTACATCAAACATCAAGGTTCCCTTGAGGACTTCACCCACCAACATGGAGGCTGAGGTGTTGGCTGCTTGAGTTATTTTATGGTTGCATGGATGATGGCCTACAAACATAACTTCTCTCCCCACAAATATATAATTTGGAATAACAGATGTATCAAATACAAGAATAAATCTATATACTTTGATGGCTGGGTGAGGGGTTGTCTTTTGATGGTGACACAATTGCTGGTCAAAAATGAACATGTATTTTCCTATACAGAATTCTTAAGAAAATATGGAATTCCAGTCACTACTAAGGAATATGCTGTTTTCTTTGATGCAATACCATCTGGGATTTTGAGACTGGTTGTAGGATGTGATTCCCTTGATAGTGTCATTCAGTCTTTATCTGCACCAGCATTAGGAGCTTTGAACCTCATGAACAAGAAGTGTTATAGTAATCACATTAGAAATCTCTTTCAGGAAAAATCAATTCCTTCTGCTAAGGCTTTTTGGGAAGCAAAAGTTCAAAATATCAATTGGAAATTGGTGTGTAATATAAATAAAAAATATTGTGTCACCAACAAGATAAGTACTCTCCAGATTCAGAGATATAGATGAAATGTGTGTGTTTTGTAAATCTGAGCCCGAAACTATGATTCACCTGTTTTTTGAATGTCTTTGAGTAAAGCTGCTCTGGATAGAGGTGGAAAGGTTTATGACAGATCAATTTGGAATCTGCGTTCACTTAAATATGAAGGACATTTTTTTTTATTTCCACAGCAGCACTAGAAACAAAGATACTTTTCTTTTAAACCTTATTATACTACTTGGGAAATACCACATACATAAATCCAGATGGGCTGAAAACATCCCACACTTTCTACAACTTAAACTGGAAATTGATTATTACTTTGGGACTCTGACAGGACTTAAGAATCAAAAGGCAATTAAAACATTGCAGATATGAGAAGCCTTCAGTTCTGTGTATGATTAATGAACTCCTAGTTTGATACCCCTGCGCTGGGTTTGTCTCTCTGCTTCGTTACGTGTATTGTAATATTTTATATATATATATTAGGGCTGTCATTTTAACGTGTTAATTAGATTAATTAATTACACCGCAAATTAACGCGTTATAAAAAATAACGCAGATTAATCTGGATCCAAAACTCGCGGGGCGTTCAAAGAAACACTCATTTTCAAATGTCTGGCATTAATAAACCGTTTGTACTACTTGGAAAAAGTGGTGTTCTCGTCAGATTTTCAAATTTCCGACGGTCCCTGAATGTATCACACCTGATGTCAGCAACATGCTTTAGACCAGTGGGAAGCGAGTGTGTCCACATCTCATTTATTCACACGTCCTTTTTGAAAATCTGCAGAAAATCAACCGTTTGCTCTAGCTCAATTCTGTAAGAAACAGGTAATTCTACACTCTTTACTGCATCAAACAAGCCCTGAATGGTCAATATTTGTCCTGTATTTAAATCTAAAGAATTCTTCGAAAATTTGCTTCCATCTTCCTGGTGTCATGTTTCAGCTTGGGGCTGCTCTGCACCAATCAGCAACAGTTTGTGTGTTCAGAGCATGTTAAACTGAAAATACTTCACTTTTCTTTGATCCAAGACTTGAATTAAGTGTTTTGTACACAGTTCCTCACAGTTTTTAGCCTTTAGCCCTGGTTCTCCTGACCTCATAGAAGTATAGAAGTTCATGTTGCAGTGGCGGAAGCACAAACCTTCCTAAAAATCAAATCAGCTTATCTTAGGTGCAGGAATGCGTAGATTTTGTAAAGATAGAACCATAAAACTTTTTTCATGTGTTCCTTATGCCTCAGGGTACCTAAAAAATGTGTTGTATATATTCCCACCTTATTTTTAAATGTTTTTTTAGTGTCTTTTAATGTAATTTTAATGTCCTGGAATTCAAATTCTTCATTTTGGGACCTTAAGCAGATATGAGATTAAAATGCAATTAATTAGATTAATTAATTACAAATCCTGTAATTAATTAGATTAATTTTTTTAATCGCCTGACAGCACTAATATATATATATGGTTGCTAAACAAAGTTGTAAATTCAACACATAGCTAACATTTGAGTTCTTTTGTTTGATGTTGGCCTTGGTCAAAGTCCCATCCAGTTTCAAAAGCTATTAAGATATTCCATTATTGTTATTCTTATCCAGTTTTAATGGTAATTTACCAAAATGCACCCAACTTAAATTAAAATTAAAAAACCTAAGAAAGCTCTGGCTGGACTTGTAGGGCATACTATTTTTAAGAGCATGGGACCGTAATGAGCCTTCCTCTGTCTGACACTCGTCCAGTCTGCTGTGTTTGTAACCAAATTCAGACCAGTATGAAGCTTAATGCTCATGATAGCAGCCTGATGTTGAGGCTGTGGGCAGCTATGGCTCAGTGGTAGAATGGGTGGACTCTTACAAAAAAGCTCCTGCAGGGGCTGGGTTGTGCAGCCCCCATTGCGCACATGCTGAAGTGTCATTGGGTTGGACACTTTATCCCTGAGCTGTCCCCAGAGCTGTGCCACTGGTGTGTGAATGGGGTAACTTCACACTGATGGACTCCTGCCACAGCAGTGTCTGCCATCAGTTTAGACCTAGGTTAAGAATGTGGTGTGAATGGGTGAATGTGGTGTACAATATGAAAGCACTTTAACTGATCTAAAGACCAGAGAAAGCACAATACCAACACTGTCTTTTTACGATTAAGCCACAAACAGGTGTAAAGACCTCAAAGAGGAAGAAAGAGGAGAAAGATAAAGATGGAGTGAAAATATTTACACACTGATGACACAACCAGCAGTGACAGTTTGGGCTTAGGTGTCTTGCCCAGAGACACTTTGGCATGTGAACAGTGGAGCCTGGTCCCTGTTTTCTGATTGTGGGACCACTGAGCCACTCACTTTCTGAAACAACTTATGGAAAACATAGTTTTTCACAACACTCTGTTTTTATTTAGACCCATCTTGATGGTGACAACTGCAAAAGAAGGAATGTAACTTGAATTAATCTTTTGAGTTGCTGTGACATGTGAGTGCCCTCTGCAGTAAACCGAGGTCATGCTTTAACTAAATGCTGATCCTTGTAACTCGCACAGTTTAAAGACCTCGTGTTTAAACCAGATTTACAAACACTAACAGAGCTTAATGAGGTAACATTCATAGACATAAGTCAAGTGGACTGCACAACACACACTTCATTCTGCTGAAATCACATTTGTTTTACCTCCACTGAGTTCTGGGCTTCACTCATCTTGGAAACTGTGGTTTGAAACTCTCCTATGAAGTCGTGGCCTCCATCATTATCATAGTCATAACACAGGACCTGTGATTATGTAGGACACATCATACCAATATCATTTTCTTAACACTCCTTCACACATCTTAGTCACACTTTTCAACATCTGACTCAGTGACTGAAAACTGTAAGCATTGTTTAATGGACTGTGTAACATGACATTTCAGCAGTGTTATTTGAACACATTTGTGACAAACCTTGATGTTCCTGTCCACGTCTCCATTACATAAGGAAATGAGCGGCACAGTAAACGATTTCCATGCTGGATCTAAAGTGTTCTTTATGACCTGAAGTTAGACAAACAGACACAGAGACATTATCATTGTATTACACAGCAGCAGATATATTTACTGCTGTAGCCTCAGTAGAGTTCACTAAACTACAATCTGTTCTACATTTAGTTAAATATACAGTAAACAACCATCTGTTAGACCTTGTTAAGTGACCATGACAGGCTCAAAGTTAAAGAGGCCTTCACCCCACCCATGACTCACCTCTGTCCTGTGCACTAGCATCCATTTACCATCTTCGCCCTGTTTGTGAAACTCGAGGTACGGGTCTGACTTCCCAAAGAAGTCCTAAAGAGCAGGAGAACAGTTATTTTTTGGCCTTTTTTCAGATGAGGTTTGTTCATCTTTATTTCTATTTTCTCTTCTGAATGTCAACTGATTTTGTTTATAACTGGTTCATTCAGAGCTACGGTGACAAATGTCTGTTTTGTGTCAGTTTTGGTACTCTACCGTGGACAGAGCTGTGCATCTTTTTCTTAACTGAATTTGTCCTGTACATATGCTACTCATCTATTTGATGAAAACGCTCATCATGCTGTCTTCTAAAAGAATTTATAATGCATTTTAAACATACTTAAATACATCTTTTTATTATAACTTTTCTACAACAACAATTTTTCAAGAAATAACAGTCTGATTGAGGACTACATTTCCCAGGGGATCCACTCAAATCACCACCCATGGGTCCCAGGGACTCACTACACTGAAAAGCTCTCATCACTGACTACTCCTCTGAGTTTTTAAGATCCTCTAACTTCCTGTGTTTACTTAGCTTAATGCTCGTTTGAGTGGTTTGAGCAGAGGATGCCCTACAGATACATATGTACACGATATTTTCAATCAATATTCAAACTGTGCTGTTTCTGACCCACAGTCATGTTTTATTGAACCACATCAGCAATGGTACAAGCTGTACATACAAGACAGGAAAAACAAACTCCTCTTCAGGAATCTAACCCTTAACTGTTGTTATACCAAACCAGACATGATCATCAAAACTCATCAGTGAGCAGACCACGGTTAAAGGGGAGACTTAACAGTGGATCTTGTCATTTGTGCACTTTTTCATAAGGTAGAATGTGTTGTTCTAATTCACTTATTTATTTGTGTGTGTGTGTGTGTGTGTGTGTGTGTGTGTGTGTGTGTGTGTGTGTGTGTGGGTCTAACTGCCTACCTTCTTATCCAGTTTACGCCCACTCAGGGTCAAAGTGATGATTCTGTTGTCAGACAGCTCCTGAGCTGTTATCTGAAATAACACAACAGCTCAACATTAGCTGCTACAGAAATGCAGGCAGCTCCTCACACTCACATCATCAGTAAGAGGAGCAGCTGCATCACACTCATGACATCAATAATAGTAACACAAACAGCCTCAATAACACCTACATCACAGTCATCATCAACTTCACTATCATCATCACCATCACCATCACCATCATCATCATCAGCTGCTGCAGCAGGCATGCTATTATACAAAACGACAGAGACCACATCCACAAGACCAACTATAGCTACCTCACACTGTGTGTGTGTGTGTGTGTGTGTGTGTGTGTGTGTGTGTGTGTGTGTGTGTGTGTGTGTGTGTGTGTGTGTGTGTGTGTGTGTGTGTGTGTGTGTGTGTGTGTGTATAGATGAAGAGTAACTTTAAATCACACTTTTGAGTCTTACCGTAATGGATCCTTTGCCAGCTGGCTTCCCATTGGCTAAGATCAACGGTCTGTGAAGCTTCTTATTGGACACAATCTGGAGCACAACCAAAAACAGACAGATGGGACAAAAATCATTGAAGAACAGAAAAGATAATACACTCCACCAAAAAAAAAAAAAGAACGTTTTTTGCCCCAGTTAATATCCTGAAACTAATTACCTGGATCAGCTGATTTGAGATATGTTTTGTAATTGTCTAACGTCCCTGTTTTTATTTTTCTCTAAAACTATTCAGCCTATGTATTTATGCACAAAAAAATCTGCACCGGAAGACGGGACAGGGCTGTGTGTGACCTCGTTTTGCCTGACATTTCAGCAAATAACTAATCATTTTAATAACTTCAATTATTACCCAGATTCCTAACTCATCACCTGATAACCAGATTACACACAACCTAATACAAGTCAATCCACAGAAAAGCTTTCCAACTCATTTGGTTCTGCTTGTTCAATCCAAAGACTGTAATGTTAGATAAATCCGCATCATATTAGTAACAAAATGGCAAAAACAATTGTACTGGTTAGCATGCTAACACGGCAGGCTAAACAACATGTATATTTCCATACTGGATTCAGTCCAGCAATCCTCGCAACAACAGTGGGGGGTTAGTTTAACTTTAGACTAATGTCCCTACAAAGAACTGTAACCATGAGCAGCTTGGTGGGGTCAAAAATCGTGACCAAAGGACAACATCTGGTTTTGAAAATGAAGCCTGTGTGGTTGAATGTTGCTATTTATCGAGAATCAACATAAAGATTATAAACCATGTACACACCATGCCAAAAAGAACTTATACAGCATTCAAAAGCTTATTAACAGCCTAGTTCAAAAAACGGCTTTGGTCTGAAATGCTAATTTAGCTATCAACACACACTGTTGGGGAGGTGAATTTTTATCTAACTGCAGTTTAGGATATATTTGGATCGTCTTATTGTCAGAAAAGCTGCTCATCTTACATGACTGATGGACACCTTATAGAGGGATTAGTCTTTTTTATCAACAACATTCACATTAAATTTTTAGAGAACAAACATTATCCGAGGCATCCTGATGTAATTAAGATCCTTTATTATGTCAGGGACATGTCAACGCGTTTCAACTTCTCAGAGTCTTCATCAGGACATGATTAACAACACAAAAGAGGTGTTCAAATTACCTAGGAAGTGTCATGTGATTTTGTCACGGGACGCCATCACATGACATCAGACCTTAAAAAAGACATATACAGATGAAATATAAGGGGAAAAACATACAAGATTTATCTGTGTATGTCTTTTTTAAGGTCTGATGTCATGTGATGGCGTCCCGTGACAAAACCACATGACACTTCCTTGATAATTTAAACACCTGTTTTGTGTTGTTAATCATGTCCTGATGAAGACATGACATGTCCCTGACATAATAAAGGATCTTAATTACATCAGAGTGCCTCGGATAAAGTTTGTTCTCTAAAAGTTTTGCTGTCCTTGGATCCTTGAAGAGCACCCGAGCTTACTTCTGTTTCACACGTTTTTGACCCAGTGCAGCACTCACCCCTACCATTCTATTCACATTAAATTATTTACCCACAGATGTTGCTGGTGTTTCAGTGTAAAGTGTGACCCTGTAATCTGGTGACTCTTGGTCGTTAATCACTGATACTGTTGGCTGAGAGTCACCAAGTAGCATGCTCGCTATTATCTCCAAAACACTGGTTGCTCTGTGATGGTCAAAACTTGATAGACATTGCCTCTGTTGTATAGCATCGTTTCTAAAAACTGACAACGGAACAACCGCACATTTTTATGCTGATAACAGGTTGGATTTAGTGTTTAAAAAACGCTAAATTGTCTAAATGAATGGAGCTAAATGCTGCGTCTTCGGTCAAGATGCATGCACATCTTTATGATGGCGTAGACTGATAATTCCTCTAGAGCTCAAAGCCTGCGTCATATCCAATAAGGTCGTGTCCAATGATTGGCTTCATTTTACTGTTTCAGGAACAGAAGGGTGACATCCCAGAGACTACAACCATTTAAACAGTCTATGGTTGTGACACTTGTCAGTGTGACATCAACGATAACAAAATAAGCCATGGCTGTGAATTTCTTCAACACTGAGCTGTTAAAAAAAATTACACTGCAGACCAATTTTCAGCATGACCACAAACCACAAAAATCAGCAAATTAACATAATCATCCGAGTGTGACACAAATCACAGAGCACTGCGACAGCAAAGCTCATAACACAGATTGCAAAAAAACATAAATGTGTTAAAACTAAAGCCACTGGACAGAAAAGGAAGGGTTATGATGAACTTCATAAAATACAATGTGTGCTGACGTGGAGCGTGGTGTTAATATCAAGATGACAGAGAGCTCCACAATTAATGGAAAGCAGCCACTGTAAGCTGTGTTCTCCATACATTAGTATTACTTCACCATAAAATATTTGCTCATTGCAACAACTTGTGTGATTTCTCAGAAATTTAGCTTTAATGATTCAAATATGACAGCTTTCTTCCAACATCATTCAATAAATACCAGTTATACCATCTGCAGTGCTCAGCTGCAACCCACAGAAAACTAATTTGGTCTGGTTTTTAATGGTAATGTTTGTTATCAGGTCGTACGGAAAAAGAAGTTGTTTCATACCACTCCCAGTGTACAAATAAACTCTCCCAGGAAGTCATGCTCGTAGAGCTGTGTGGCACACTTGTCTTCATCAAACATGGCAAAGCGAAGCTTCTGGATCTCCTCGAAGTGGTAGTCCACCTGGAACTTCACCCCAAACACTGGGTTCAAGTTGTTCACAGCTGTTTCAGTGCGGCAAAGCTAAAACACAGAAATCAGAAAGAGGACAGGATGTTTGAAACCAAAAATCAACACATCAAATTCAGTTCAAGCAGACAGTGGCAGGTACAAGTGGTCACTAGTGGTCACTAAAAAATGTCAGTCTCCAAAACTTAACTCTTTACATCAACCCTCCTGATCACTGAGGGTGACAATTATTCATTTAATCAAATTTGACTGGTCAATATCAGTTGTAATTCTCATCACTGAAGATACAACTGTTGGCAGAGATAGAAAAGGGTCATCACATTAATCCAACATTTGGCAGATTTGATTGTGTAAGAGGAGACTGGTTTCAGAGTCATTTCTGAACCAGCTAAGCAGATGATAAACTCAGTTCATTCAAAGTCTAAGCCTGATGACGACATTTACCACTTAGCTAGATTCAGCCTCTCCATCTTATCACCACTTATTCCATACAAGTGTAAAATACATCCCAGGTACCCCTTCATATGACACAGTGAAGCCACGGTAAAGTACCAGTCTTAGTCTGAATTACTTTAATAAGCTTGAGTTTGGCGTCCTACATAAGAGATCTGGGTCAAATTAAGGTTATAACAAAATAATAAACAACTGATCAGAGAGTATAATGTGCTCCGAATCAGAAAATAGTGCAAAAATTTGTCAGAGTGATTCTTAATAGGAACTGGCTATCTGTCATTATTTTTTCAAGTTGTGTAAAAACACTTTTTGTCTCTGCATGAATCATGGATAAACATGAGACAAGAAAGAGTCAATGGGAACGCTTATGACCCTCTGCAATGTAACCAGTTAAGAACAATATTATACTACTGTTCATAACTAGGGATGCCTGGGATAAAGCATTAAAGGATAAGTTTGGTTTATACAGCTTTTACATTGTTTATAGAATGAAGTAGAACAAAATACTCACCCAGAAGGCTTTCCTGATCCAAGCAGTGCTTCGGGAGATATTCAGATCCAAAATCATGCAGCGGACGTCCGTATAATGGGATCCATCGGGGCATGGACAGCACCGCTCCTAAAACTGCATTAATCACCCAAAAACTTGTGTTTTTCCACCAATATTCCATCATGGTCCTGTGCTGCGTCACTCCAGACAGTGCTGTGCTGTACTCTCTGGAGAGCTGACTCCTTTCTTTAAGGGGCAAGCGTAAACAAAGTCTTCCTGAGTTCAGGAGTCAGTACAGCCACACAGCGCTGTCTGGAGTGACACAGACTGCAGCAGAGGACTAACCTGGAGCGGACCATGATGGAATATTGGTGAAAAACACGAGTTTTTGGATGATTAATGCAGTTTCAGGAGCGGTGCTGTCTATGCCCCCGATGGATCCCATTATACGGATGTCCGCCGCACGATTTTGGATCTAAATGTCTCCCGAAGCACTGCGTGGATCAGGAAAGCCTTCTGGGTGAGTATTTTGTTCTCCTTCATTCTATAAACAATGTAAAAGCTGTATAAACCGAACTTTAATCAAATACAACTAAGGTCTGAAATTAAAGTTTAATTTCCTTTTAAAATGAATTCTGTTTGGAGAGACCAGTATAGCCCAGCAGTCTAGGTCCATGAGGTTTTCCTTTTATCCAAACCTGCAACAGTATTCCTGCATCTTGCTTCTCAGTCTCACCCTGTTTCCTGTTCTATTCATTACCCCGTCCCCGTCCCCTCTAAAGAAAATCAGCACTAAAAAAAGCACATATACATTTGAAAACTATTTGAAGACCATAATTTTGCAGTTTCTTCCTGCTTCAGTCAGGATGAAAACATTGAAAATGCATTTTTCTACATGGCACACTTCACTTAAGGAACTCTGAGCAAAAGTTACGCAAAGTGTCTGGAAATGGGAATTAAAACATCACAGAGTTAGAGTTGAGCTTTCAGTCTCACCCACCCCCAAGAGCGAAGCATGCAGGTGCAGCTAATCAGAATGGTGTCAGTGGACCTCATCACCAGAGCCGGCAGAGCAGTAATTGGGCAATCAACAGACATATGAATTAAAATTTCATAGTTTAAAGCTTTTTCAATGGGCAGCAACTGATTACAGGTCAGTCAACATGGAGAAGACTTGGAGCTAATAAAGCTCTGTTTGCTGTGACCATAGACTGTATAAAAAGTGGACAGTGTGGCTCTGCAATTTATCACTGTACGGTTTTGAAATCAAAATACCCCGTCACAGGCGCCGCAATTGTAGCAGTTGTGCAGCCAGAGTCTGCGCAGTAGAGACTGTGAGGGATTCTGGGAGAATCTGAGCAGAGCTGGGTGACAAAAAGAATAATCATTTTTTTTGACTCTTTCGAGAGTCTAATCACTTCTTGACTCTACCTCCCAGCATATTTTACAATCCCCGAAAAAAATACACAAGAACAGCAGCTGTCAATCATCGTTTAACGTGATGTAAAACCTTGCTTTTAACCTTGTATAACTAATGAAAACGAAACTTTTCAGAAAAAAGAGGACTTCAATACAAGACAGCCAAAAATCACCACAACAATCAGATGTTAGAAACATTTCTACGAGGAGTATTCATTTTTTAAAGTTTGACCACAGCTCATCTGGAATGACTGGAAAGCCAGATTTTTTTACTTATACTGCAGCCAGCCACCAGGGGGAGCAGTTTTTGTGGAGACCTCACTTCGAGCTGAGCAAGAGGACGTCCTTTTTTTTTTAACAGTCTATGGTTGTGACCAGTCTGATACCTTTTAACAGCAGGTTTTACGCATACAGGACTCGTATAAAACACGGAAAACAATCAGGCTGGTCATTTTAAAGAGTTCAAACGCTGTAGCATTAACTACGTGGGTAACTATAATGACAGTGGCCATTTTAAAAACACATTCAAAAGTAATTCAAGTAAAACAAAGAGCGAAAATAGGCCAAAGGGGTCAACATAGTTGCAGAATTGTTTGACTAAGATTTAATCAGAATGTGAGGCCACATCTTACGTAAAAGAAATTTACATTTTTCAATGTTCCATATTCTCTTCAACTCGTCCAGAGTTGTTTTCGCTTTAATGGTGTGTTCTCATGTCCCCAGTAAGTATCCCTTACAGTGCCCAGACAGATGAGAGTGTGAGGGTGTCAGTAAGAGCACTGTGAGAGCCATGGTTTTTGCACATGGTCCTCTAAACCTGGTGGTTGGATGAGTAATACTCACTCATAGTGCTACTCTTCAGTCTGACTCACCCAGAACGCTCTGCACAGTGTGTTTATCCACCATTAGATGAGGTCAATACGCGTCTAGCCTGCCACCGCTCTGGAATTATAGTGAACATAAAAGGTATTTCTGAATGGTCATTGGACTGATACGACAGAGGGGGCAGCTGTTAATTGCATCCCCCTGCTTATTTACAGGCACCAGCAGTACACAGAGCAATTTACCTCATTTGTTTGCATGTTTGACTTCAAAACAGAAAACTGAGTTTGGTTTTTGGACTCCAGGGTTGTTAAATATTGTGCAAATGACCACTTTTTTTAGTTTAACCATAACAGCTGCTCAGGAGGATTAATCCTGAGGACTTCTCATGACTCTTCAGTGCCATAATGACGTTTGTGGTTCTAAGTGAAGCTCGGGCTATTTACAAATCTTTTCAAGCAGCTATACAGGAGAAAGTGAATACCAATGACGTTCTCATACATCATTTCCAGTGTTTGAGATGCTGTTTGACGTGGTTTAGAGTTTTCACTTTTAGATCCTCACAGATCTTTAAAAATGTACTTTTGACTGAAGTGCTGTTGGCCGGACAGTGTTATGAATGAGGAACTAAAAAAAGGAAGGGTTTGGACCTACTTCACAAAGAGAGGGGTTTAACTTTAGCCTGCTAACAGCGCTCGACCATCTGTGTGTGATGCATGAGAGGAGAGCAGAGAAGAAGGGCTGCACCTTGGCTTAAAAACTGATATGACTAAGGCGTCACGGCAGCCTGGCAGGCTCGAGAGAATGTGCCCCTTTGGATTTAAACCTGGGAATTATATCAAGACCTGTGTAGCATCCTCTTTCTGCTTTCTTTTATATCTGTTCACTTTTTCTATCAGCTGAATGATACAGAAATAGAAAACAAAACTGACAACAGAAGCAGGCTGTTACACTGGCTTACCAAAGGACAGTGAGATAAAGAATGACTGAAAACTGCTCATCCTTTGAGAGTGCAAAACAATAAATTAGTTGAAAGTCAGCACACATTTCCTTAACATTCCTTGCTTGGTCATTATTTGCAGTTATGCTGGAGGCTGAAAGTTAGCAGACAACCCAAAGACTTGTCTTAGTATTTGAAGGATTTAGGTTTAAACAGAGCATCAGTGAATTTAAGTCCAACAATGACTTCTTTTTTCTCTTTTTAACTTGACCAACTTATGTGGGGGAAATTTGGTTCAGTGTTTGCTTGATGCTCCGCAATGTTCACAACCCAGTCAGCCAGTCAGTGAGCAGATGATTTACCGCTGATTTATCAGAGCTTTTCAGATAAAACAGCAGCGGTGAGGACTGTGGCATTGAACCATAACTGTGAAATGTTATTGAGCCAAAATAAGCAGAAAGAGAATACAACACTTTGTACTAAGGTAATCCTCATTTTTGATACTTTTAATTTCACTTTCTGCAAAACAATGCAATACTTGAAAAGTGCCAAAGTCTATGAGAGAAACATAACTTTCTAATTACAGCCCAACCAGAAACTGCAGAAACTGCTGCAAGGAAAATTAACCGTGATGCTTGATGGACACTGGCACGCCCCACTTTAAGTGGGGAGTACCAGTAAAGTTTACAGAGTGGCCAAACTGAAAACTGAAGAGTGAGAAGTTATAGTTCTAGCTAAGAAAATATCAGATGAAATGATTCTTACTGTTTCTACCTACTTTTAACTTTAATGTCTGGTGTGTCCACCTTCTGCAGCAAATAAAGCAGAAAACATCTCAGGCACTGTGTCGATATATTTATATCATACTATGTTTACTGATACATTTTCTGAAGCTTCAACATTAATATTATCCCATACCTACACATTACATCTAGATGATTCTGTGGATATTTAATTTTTTTTAATTTGTATTCATACATATTTTCATGTGAAACTGTGTGTGCAGCAGAGAGACAGAGAGCAGAAGAGAGAAACAGCTTTGTCAGAGGGTCCATTTGTGTTTTTGATTAGCCTCACTGGACTGCTGACAGGGAGCATCATAACACTGCACAAGCAGAACGAGGTCCTAAAAATGACAAAATTTGTAGAAAATTATAAAATGTAGATAGAGAGCACACTAACCTTCCTTTAGGTCATGAGTGATAATCCTGAGAAATATTTTTTTGGTAATGTTATTTTTAAAGAGAGACTTTTTATTTGTTTTTACAGTCATTACTTCTAACAGAAAGTTCAATGTTTGTCTGTCTTCGGTGACTATTTATGTATCATTTCGAGGGGTTGGGAATAAAAATGAAGGGATGTTCCGATACTGATACCAGGTATTGTATTGGGCCGATACCAGCCTTTTTTTTCAAGGTTTCAGTACTCGCGAATGCTGCAGATACTAGCAGCAGATACTTGAGGCAAAAAAATCTTGTGTCGAATAAGTCCTCCTTGCCAGTAGATGCTGCTAATTGCTGCGGTTTAACACCACTGCAAATGTGTGTGTCAGGTCTTTTTCAGACAATATGAATGAACCAGGAAGAGTTAAACTTTTTTATTTTGCACTTTAGTTTCCTTTAAAAAAAACTTAAACTCTGACAGTTGTTAGTTTTATTGAGCACTTTTAATATATATATTTTTTAATGTTTATCAAAGAAAATTCTAAACTCAGAGAGAGTTGTTTGTTTTTTATTTGGACTTAATGTCAGAGTGACTGTGCTGTCTTTGATTAAAATGATCCGTCACTGTTAATCAAATTTTATGAATCAAAAATGCCGGTAGTAACAGTACTCAGTATCGGTGAGTACTCAAGAAGGAGTACTTGTACTAGTATCAGTCTGCATAAAAAGTGGTATCGAACATCCCTATAGAAATGTATGAAACAAACTAGTGTAAGGTGGGCACAAGTTCATGATTTTTTGCTTTGGTATTCAAACAAATATACGATTTTTCATTTTTATGTTATTAACATTAAAATAATCTTTTGTAGTGGCTACTCAGTTATTTGGTCACATCACAATTTCATTTTAACATCTTAAGACCCAAGCTTTTGTCTGGTGTGCAGTTTTTAATTCACCTTGCTATTTGGCACAAGTTAGACCTCATAAGTATAATAACTAAACTTGGTCATTGTACGGGAAGTTATTAGCGTTATGAGTTATTCATTAGTTGTTTTTTAGTAGTGTTGTTGTACTCAAACAAGTTGATTTTTTTTTCATTAAAATGGGTGTGATGTCGTGATTTCACCAAAAGATGATTTAGGCAGTGTCCCTGAATGTGGCTAATCAGTCAGTTTAAAAAATGAAGTATCATGGGTCTGAGAGGCAGAAATGTAAAGTCCACATATATTGACGCTGGGTCTTAAGAGGCCAAGTGGATCACTTTTGTTAGTCCAGGGTTAGCCTAGATGTGGATGAATGAGGTGTTTATAAACACTTTTCAGCTGCTAAATTTGATGTTATGTTTCATAAGTAGAGAGCAGGACCAAAGATAAAAACATGTTTTAGTAAAGCAAAAACTGATCCAGCAAATGCTTCGGCATCAGGCTTTACTTCAGCACTCTGCTCAAAATTTGGTTGTTTTATTTCGGCATTCCCACTTTACTGTTGTTGATCATCATCAGTGTAAGCTCTCCTCACACACCTGGTCCATGAAGTGTTGTAATCAGTGTGAAGATCTGGAGTCAGGAGGAGAAAATAAAACAAATGTAGCAGCCAAAGCAGCGTGATAACTGGGTGCCACGTCATTAGCATAGCTGAGTGCTGTGTTTCTGAAAGACTGTAGTGTTATTTAAAGCCTCTCTAACAACAGTTTCAGCTGTAAGCAATTTTTCTGTCATGATTTTTTTCAAGACATTCCTCTTCTCACTCTCACTTTTCCTCCTTCACCCTCTCCTTCCCTTTCTTTTATGACTTTCTCCTCTCCCTCAATCCTTCCTCACACTTCCTCAATCTCACAGTCTTACCCATCTAACCCTCTCATCCTCTTTCCCCCTGTGGAGTCAGCTGCTTTTTGCACCTCTGTATAACAGGATAGAGACAGTGAGGGGAATACTTGAAACAGAAAGAGAGGCGACCACAGAGGAGAGCGATAAGACAGCTAACAGGAGAGGATCAGAGAAAGTGAGAAAGCTATGATGTGTGAGAAACGGCGAGCTGTGGATAATATCCGAAAAAAGGTTTGGACCTCATTTCTCCATCTACGTCGTTCCCTCACACCAGGAGTGCTGAGCTTTTGTTTCCCTTCCCGTTGCCATAGTAATGGCTGGCAATTTCACATCAGAGCCACATGCCCTGCTGACCGTCAGATAGCTAGAACCTGAGGCGCACGCCTACACACATGCATGCACACATGCACAGAAACCAGCTTGCCCTGTCGACCAGCTGTTTATACAGAAAAGCCTCGCGGCAGCAGCCTACACAAACCAAAACTTCCCAACCATGTCCCTGTGGAGCAGCTGCAACGTAGAGGGCATGTTTTTCTGCACTGTGATAATGTGGCACCAAACATCTACATTAAGCTCTGTTTAATCAATCAAAACAAGCCAGAAGACTTCCATATCAGAGACCGCGGACAATGAGGAAAGTAACACGATTTAGTCAAGACAGTTAACTTAAGCTCAGAAACAGCACAGGCTTTAAACTTCTACCTCACCTTTAATGAGCTAGGTTAAAGTTTAGAAAATCTCATGAAAGAGGCTGAAAGTCAAAATCAATCGAGACGTTTGTGCTTGATGATTTCTTATGCTGCATTTACTTGAAATTAGGGATGCCCGAAATTGGATTTTTGCCGATATCCGATATGCTGATATATCGAAACCCCTTTTGGCCGATACCGATACTGATACCGATACTGATACCGATACTGATACCGATACTGATAATCACAAGTTTGTTTGTTTTTTCACTGTAAAGAAAGCTAAGTCTATCCTGTACTGGAATTTATATGTTACTCTTATTGTGACGGTCTTATTTGTTTAAGAAACACACATAAAACAAGACAAAAAAACATTTGATTTGACCATAAATAAGAAATGTATTATTTTTTCAAAGACATTCAGTATTGAAATACAGAAAAATAATTTCTTTAGATCACGTGAACTTTAAATGTACAATGCATTTTTAAACATAACCAAGTTGCATTTGATTATTTTAGAGCTACTGTAACAACCTGGTGACAGACACAGAGCTCTGCAGTGCAAATAAATGAAGTGCTACATTTTATTTAAGGAGCTTATTTTTCAGATGGAAAATAATAATAATCCTAACTGAATAGCACCTTATCGGCTGTGCATATCAGCAGAAATTTTCATATCTGCCGATACTGATAAATGTGCTTTTAAGCTTTTATCAGCAGATACCGATATTGTGCCGATAATGTAATGCATCCCTACTTGAAGTGTAGATAAAAATAATTTAAGCAATTAAATGATGTGTACAGTCAATTATTCATGCCAGCCAATCAACACCAATACACGAAGATACACTGCCCAACCAAAAAAAAGTCGCCACCAAAAAAAAGGTCACACACTCTAATATTTTGTTGGACCCCCTCTAGCTTTGATTATGGTTTGCATTTGCTTTCAATAAGCTTCTGCAATGTTTCAAGATTTATTTCCATCCAGAATTGTGTTAATTTTTCACCAAGATCTTCATTGATGATGGTAGAGTCTGACCACTGTGCAAAGCCTTCTCCAGCACATCCCAAAGATTCTCAATGGGGTTAAGGTCTGGACTCTGTGGAGGCCAATCCATGTGTGAAAATGATGTCTCATGCTCCCTGAACCACTCTTTCACAATCTGAGCAGATGAATCCTGGTATTGTCATCTTGGAATATGGCCGTGCCATCAGGGAAGAAAAAGTCCATTGATGGACTAACCTGGTCATTCAGTATATCCAGGTAGTCAGCTGACCTCAGTCTTTGAGCACAGACTGTTGCCGAACCTAGACCTGACCACCTGCAGCAACCCCAGATCATAGCACTGCCCCCACAGGCTGGGACAGTAGGCATTAGGCATGATGGGTGATCACTTTGTCTGCCTCTCTTCTTACCCTGATGGCCCATCACTCTGGAACAGGGTCAATCTGGACTCATCAGACCACATGACCTTCTTCCATTGCTCCAGAGTCCAAGGCGGTCCAACAAAATATTAGTGTGTGTCTCAAAGTAGACCAAAGTTTAACTCCACAGACAGCATGCACACACATTAATACCCCACCCTCCAGTGGATCCACTAATGAAAGCAATTTCTCTAGAATTAATTGATTTTGGTGTGAAATTTCACAGCAGACATGGCGAGAGCGTGCACACCACTCACAGAGAGGGCTCAGCTAGAAGACATAAACAAGCACCTTCTTACTTTGACTTCATGCATAACAAAGATATAGGTTTCTAGAATTACGAAGTCACACTCATAGATGTTTAAACATCCCATCGAGCCAAGCATGATGGGGTACATGGCAGGTGGTCATGACAACATGAGTTTGGATCTGATTCCCAGCATGCCTTTCCTGGAAACTTTTCACAACAAAGTGATCATCTGCTCTGCTTTTTGTTAGAAGAGGCAGCATGCTGGACGTGACCTTGGTAGCACTTCTGATGCTCGTAAAAAAACTCAGAGTATTCTTTCAATCTTCTTTTGATTTCTGCCTTCCCCTTTTATTCCCTGCTCTCCACTTCACTGGAGTGGAAATAAATGGTATGGAGAGCACCAGACATGGGTTTGACTCCTAATGATCTGAGCACTAATATATCATCTCTCTGTCAGTCTGCCATTTTTATCCTTTGCTTTATATTGAGATAAAACCTGCCTCTTTTCCTCACTGACCTCCCGAGTGTCTCCTCCCCAAGCTCTCCACGTCTGCCAGCTTTTCTCTTATCCCATCATCCCCCCATTCTTACCTCCACCCAGTTTCCATCCACCTCGTGGAAGAGAACACAGAATGGGTCTGACTTGGAGGCTACATCCCGGTCCAGCAGGTTGGATGCTGTAACCGACAGCTCTACCCGAGTGACGCAGTGCTGAGGCGCGACACTGCGTGTCTGGCTGTCAGTGGCTGAGCCCAAGGTGTAGGCCATGGTCTGAGGTCACAGCTAATTACCCTTCAGGAAGGAAAAGAGAAAGAAAGAGAGATTTACTTTAGGTTCTCAGCAAAGCATGTAGGCCGTTTCTTGATTTATAACGTTTTGAACAAAACAGAAAAGTTTTAAATTGCTTAATGGGAAAAGTATAATCACTCCAGATCATCGAACTCATGACATAAAAATTAATCTTACATATATTGGGCAGCTTATCATGACAGCAAATTAAACATCTCACTCACACTTCTGGCATTTTTTACTGTAATCTTGATCAATTTTTTAATCTAGATTAACAGAAGTGTCAAACGTTGTGTGAAGCTGGGCCCGGCACCGTTCTGTTTTAAACTGCATGTAAATTAATGTCAACACACTTAAGTTTTCCCACATCCATTGTGTCAACATTTTTACCCTTCTGCTTCAGTCTACCTTTATTTTTTAATCAGCAGTAATAAACACAAAGTATGGCTGAGATTGGTGTAAACATTGGGAGCTTTTCAGGTCTTTTCAGGTTAAAAGTTTGCCAATCTGGTGATTGTTTTCACAATTCCTTTCCTTATTGAGCAGCTGAACACTGGAATGATAAATTATCATCACATTGTCTCAGAGCAGTGGTTCCAGCATTGGTTCCCCAATTTAGAAGTTTGAAGCCCCCAAAATAACCATGCAAGGGATTGTGTACTCCCCCCTCAGGGTGGTTAAACCAAGCAGAAACCTCCAGTCTCCACATGTGAAGAAGTCTTAAAAGTGAGTAGAGATACAATACTTAACAAGCAGACACACATGGGATTTCTGTCAAGCTCGCTATTTTTCCAATCTTGGTTTGCAACATAGTGTTCTTACAAGAAGAGTTTCAACATCTTTCAGCCATCACAGCCTTGATTTGTCAAACTGGCTTGTGAGGTAACTGGGCGACGTAACTTTGAAATGGCATCCCAAAATATGATCAGAAACAATGGTTGTTGATACATTTCAAAATGTTCTTGTAAATTTGGCACAATGCATGGCACAGAGCAAAATGAGGACAGTATCTGATCCAGAACCTGTGAACTGAACTGCTCTGCTGAGGTTTGACATGATGGCTAGATATGACTTTATATCACAGTGGTAGAAGGTACCTGCTGTGATCATAGACTGTATAAGACATGGGCGTTGTCTTCCTGACGTCACTTGTCTGTTTCTGAAACAGAAACTGAAGCACATCGTCTATCATGGCCATATTGGTAGTGGCAAGGGCTTTGCGTACAGCTATAGGGCGCCTGTCTGTCACATGACCTGGGCTGTGGTCAGGTCACGTGGTGACCTGTCAGTCACACAATGTGCTGGTTGGGCAAGCCCGTGATTTTAATATCCTCTGAACTACAGAGTTAGAGAAAAATTCACCCCCTGTACAGTAGGGGTGGGTCACTTTCACATTTGAAGCAATAAGGTACCGATGCCCAGTACCAGGCAATTGGTACCGGTACTCAACGGTACCACTTTTCGGTACTTTTTTGCGTTTATGTGGTAAAAAAATATCAATTTGTTTAATAATAGAATATATTTTTTCTGATTCAACATATCTATTCTTCCTATATATAACCTTGCAATGCTGTGTTCATGTCCAGCATGGATCGTCTACTCTTCCACACCCTCACGGTCACAAAGATGCATTTATGGTACCTTTTGATTTTACATGAATCAGTACCAGGTACTTTTGACAGAATTTGGTCAGTACCTATAAAAGTACCTAATTCGGTACCCATCTGTACTGTACAGTGGGTGCCAATAGTAAAATTAGCAACTCAGACAGGAGACTTTTTTTGAACCAGGCTGGAAATAGGTTCATTTCTGCTTTGAAAACAGTTTTTTTGGTCTTGGTGTGTATGTGACTTCTGGTACTTCCAGAACCAGCCTCATGTGGGCACTGAAGAAACAGCAGATTTTAGCACTTCCACATTGCTCATTTTCCTAGACCAGAGGTTGCTGCTTGGTTGTGATAACATTCAGCCCTTTCCTGAAGATATCAGTAATACAGCGGTGCAAATTGTGCTGTTGAATTAGGAGCATACTATCATTTGGTTCACCAGTATTCACACAAAAAACACAAGAGGTTACTGCAACTACTCAATGGATCATGCTTAAAACAGCTTTTACAGCCCATGAAGTCCAGTTTTATGGGACTATTGATTTTAATGGGCCTCAAATACCCACAGAGGAGGGCTTAAACACAGCTGTAAATCACTTGCAGAATATGAGGCCTTAGAAATGCAGGATGGCACCAGAGTGGGTCTTTCATTGCACACAGGAAGCCATACCAGTATTACACTCTGTGAAGACCGCACACACTCCAGGAGCGCTTTGGACCTGTACCCCAACTGCCACACACACCTCTCAAATGAAGACGCCTCAGGCAACAAGTGGAGAAACACTTATTGAGAAAAAGCTACACATTCATCTTTCCACTTTTTGGTCACAACAACATGTCTGGACATGTTGGTGGCATGTTGCTCTAAGTAATAATGATTAAGGCCTGATTCCCTGAAGGGAACTGATGACAAACAGCAGGGCATGTTGTCTCTATAAAGGTGGTTTTGTTCTGAAAGCGGTGAGCTACAAGGATGCTGTCTGTTGCTAAGATATTAATGTGTCATACCCAGTGTGCTCCTCCCTTCTCTCCTCTCCACAGCTCTGCTCCTGTGATGTCACACTGCCAGTGTTGATGTGCTGAAAATGCTCGTGTTATTTTCATTCATTCACGCAGTCATTCATAGGGGATGTAAAGCTTGTTGTGACTGACTTAAGATGTGAATGGATGAGTTCACACTAAATTTTTTTTTTTTTGCTCTGCTCACTCAAATCAAAAGCACAAAATGTCAGTTTGACCCACAAACAACTTATGTTATCCACATTTAATAAAACCATGCGTCAAGATAAGTGCTAATAAGAATGTTTCTGTGTGTCTTGTCAACAACATGCTGTATTTTTCCACTATGTGCTGATCACACAGGGACAAACGGAGGTGTAATCCTACTTTAACAGCCTTACAGTGTGAATCAAAACCCACAGTGTTCCTTTTGTATGAAGACTTTCGGCATCTTTTCAGGAAGAAAAACCAAAGTAAAAGTAAGGTAGCTTTTGTACATCTGAGGAAGTCAAACAGATTTGTTTCTCACAGGTCTCTGGTTGTTCTGACCCTACTGGTGACGTTCACTCCCAATTACACTGCACATCCACACCTGAGTCACCTCTCCTGAGACAAGAAAACACAAAAACTGACCAAGGAGGTGAACTCTGACTGGGTAGGAGCCAAAGCATGATCCACAGTCTTATATCCTACCTGTCATATTCCAGCTAGTTATAATCTATGACGATATGCAGACATTAGGAGGAGTAGTTTAAAGATGAATATGTTTAAATTAATTAATTTAAACATTTAACTTAATTTAAATAAAAAACAGGTCATAACAATGTAACAAAAACACTGTTATAGGAGCACACAGATGCTCTACCGGAAATACCTTTAGACGTTCATATCGCGTGCAAGGTGTTCTGCGAAATGTTACATCTCTGACCTTTTCCCTATTTTTTCCCTCCCTGCATCACATTAAGGTTTCAATGTATTTTTAACATCTCATATCACTGTAAAATTCAACAAATTCAAGAGTGAAACATTTAATCTCTGCGGAATATTTCTGAAGACGAAGAAAAATGTCAAAAGTAATGTCACACTCACCTCAGGAAACGACGTTCAACTTCCCAGCTTTTCAGTTCACAGAGTCTTTAAAAACTGCGCACAGTGAAGAGTGACAAAATTCCTCTGGTCTTTTCTTTTTGTCTACAAAAAAGTGGAAACTGAAGTTACTGCTGCCATTTCCATCTCAAGTATGATGAGAAGCGCAACAGTGTGTGGACGTAATTCATCCTTGTAGCCACCTGGACTCTGCTCTCTGTGCCCAGCGCCAGTGATGGATGGAGCGTAATAAAGCTACAATTGAGTCCCGGACCGGAAACACCACTTTACAAAATAAAAGCTGCACCGTTGACCAAATGTTCATAGCTTCCGTCTGGCGTTCCGAGACTTTACTACTGGTTAACTGGACACCAGATTTTATAACTTCTTCTTCTTCTTTTTTTTTTTTTTTTTTACAGTATACCTATACTCAGTTTATCTGTTCTGTTTGTAGGCTATTACAGCTGTAAAAATGCTGACGCCTGCTGAGTGATGAATACCGTCAAAGTTTATTCCCCTGGCACTCTCTTGTGGCATGTATGGGTATTGTAAAGAGCTGACAGCATATTGCAAATGGATAGAAAGTATGAACTAAATTGATAAGCATGCAGGACTACAAGATAATGAATAAGTTTTTAAAGGGGGTAAATGGGTCTTTTTATTTCCATTTGTTCAATAATCAAGTTCATCATAACCATTCCTAATTATCTGAATATTCAGGCATACAGGGAATTTTAACAATAAGACACTTACCATCTCAAGGAGGGTTTAGCCCCAGTTAAAACACTTTTCTTCGACATCCTTTTGCTATCTTGGGAGATAAATATCGTAACTTTCATGATTATAAATAATGTAAAAATGATAGCACATCATTATTTTTCTTTAAAAAATTGTAATACATCATGTTTTAAATTTGTATTTATTACTAAAAATCAAATTAAACTATATTGTTGTACAGTAAAATTCCCAGTAAAATTTCTTTAGCACAGTCAGTCATTTTACCTGCTATTTCTCAACATGTATGCATGCGTGTATATGAGCTGTTCTCATAAATAAATGACTTGAAGATATCTTTTCAGACATTTGTGTGTGTGTATGTACATATATATATATATATATATATATATATATATATATATATATATATATATATATATATATATATATATATATATATATATATATATTTTTTTTCTGCTGGGATACTAAAGTGTGATAGGGCCTGAATCTTTTCTTACACTTACAGAAACTTTTGGGAAGGTTGTTAATCATACATTATTTCATAAGTAATTTAACTTGAGATAAACTGACTTTTAAAAAAATAATAAATAATAGCTAAAAATGAAAATTTCATGACTTAAGTGTAGTCTAATTTCAATATTCAGTACATTTGAATTGATATTTCAATATAGAAAGAAAAAAAAAATCACCTATAAATCTAACAACTGATTTACTCCCATACTTAACAAGTCACAGAAATCAGCCATCTAGCTCGTTTCAGACGATTTTGGAGCATTTGATTTTTTTATTATTATTATTATTATTATTTGCAGTGTTACAACTCCAGGACAGATCATGTCTGTTCTGGCAGCTGTTAAAAAAGGCCGAAAAATGAAAATAGAGAAGCAAAATTAAGAAACAAGTTTTAATATTAAGCTTTCCAAATTCAGTGGCTCAAACATCACAGTGGGCCTATTTCAGTGACAAATTATTAATCATGGGTTTTTGTGAGAAGGATGGTTCTTTAATTAATTAAAAAAATGAATAAATATTTTTTAAACCCCATGTGTATTGTTATGGAATAAAAGTAGAGTTTTAATTTAAGTGTAAATAGAAATATTCAATTTTTCCTGAAATTTTTAGGATGATCTTGGTTATGTCTTTACTGTGCATGTGTAAACCATACACTGTAAAGACTGGAAATACTATGGCAAGTATCCTATACATTGCAGTAGTTTGCACACTTGCAATACCAGACAAAACCACAAGAGTGTGCCATGTACTGCAAAATATAAACGGCATCCTGATCTGGCGTCAGTTCTGCCGTCTATTATGGACTAAGGAACTCTACATTAAGCAGCTTAACACCAAAATAACAAGGTTTTCAAACTGTTTTTTGTACATTTTAGGTAGCTATTTAAACCATCTTCTTTTTAACCTACAGTCAAAAAATAAGAATAAGTAATTGAAAAAGTTTTTTAAAAAATCTGTTAAATGTAGCAGAGAAATGTTTATCTGTCTTATCTTAATTTTGTCATAATCAACATAAAAAAATAAGCTTGTAGACTGGGACAAAACTTTTATCATTTGTTATTTAATTTCCTTGTTCCTGTAAGAAAATCCATATGTGTTTCTGACTCTTTACCACGGGGAGAGCTAATTCTATCCTAGTTTATGACTAGAGCATGACAGATGTGTGGTAGTAATTCATCTCCAGTGTCTGACACGGTGGAATGTAGAACAGATCAGGTTACGTGGATGAAAATACAACCTCCTGTACTTAGCCTGAGCCGTGCTTCACTGGAAGAGATCTGGTTTCTCCTGTGGAAGTACTGCAGGGGGAAATGTTATTCTTTAATTTGATACATGACTGATGTGATATGATTACAACTAAAGCCAAGATACTCTAAACACTTTTACAGCTATCAACAAGACATTACAAGTTGGGATCCAAAGGGATAAAATGATGGTATTTATGTACAGTAAGCAGGCAGTGTTAGTGCTACCAAATTAACCTGATATACCAATCCTATGACCTGTGCAACACTGACTTCAGCCTCAGGGTCACTGCTCAGTGTGACTATTTTCATTAAGGTTTCCTTTGCTGATTATTTATCCATCACACTCTTGTTTCAGTCTTTTAAAGAGGCTTGATTTATCTCAACAACAACAAAAAAAAACAAAAAAAAAAAAAAAAAACATGTCTGTGTTCACAGACTTTCTCTGTGATGGTCATCTTTCGTCAGAGGTACACAGGTTTTGTACATGAAATCTCAACTTAAAATGAGCAGAGTTTGAGAATCTCAAATTAATTTAGCGAAATGAAAATTAAATTATTCCCATAATGTTGCATCATAGAAAAAAAGATGAATACAAATATTCCAAAACTGTACAGAGCGTGGATAGTCTTATTTAGACACATCACTTCATTGCAAAACAACCGGGGGAAGATGAAGAAATTACTTCGAAGTACTTCAAGGTTAGTTCAGGGCCGTGTGACGGCAACATGGTCCGCAGTTAAGGAGCAGTTTGCACACTTGCATTACCAGCAGGAACCACAGGGGTGTGACATGGACTGCACAATATAAATGGTATCTGGGTCTTGTGTCAGATTTCCTGAACAGCTGCGTATTTAGTTTCAGCTGCTCTGGTTGGTTTCAGTCGGAATGCACCATGTGGTCAAACTGTGTGTGTGTGTTTGTCTGTGTGTGTGTGCGTGTGAAGGGGTAATTACCTATTAAGAGTCTTTAAATATTTTTTTTATTTTAAAAGAAAATAAAGGAAAGTAGTAGTAAATTTAACTGTTTGAGTCAATTTTTAGTTTGAGATTGTTTTAACATACGGCTGTAGACGACCATTATTCACTGAAGGAGGTGAGATAATTGTTAACTGTTACCAGGAAATGTTTTATCTGGAAATGAACAGGTTTTTTGAATTAAATAAATAACACCAAAAAATAAACACTAGCCCAGACTACAAGGATGTTGTTTAAGAGGGTAAGAAAAATAGTAGCAAAAAAAAGAAAAAAAATCAATCATTCATTTATCAAACTTTTATTACTTTCAAAATTTGAGATACATTACATTAAGTATGAAGTTACTTGTGATCAAAAGGAAGCTAAATTTTTCTATCATATAAATTAAAATGTCAGTGCATTTCAGAACGATAGAATGTGAAAGGTTAAACCATTTGGTCAAGGAGAGAACTTGAAAAGAAATCTTAAAATCTAAATTTAGCTGCAACAGTAGCACAAGACATCTAGGTTCTCTCTAATCCACTGTTCACTGTCTCAAAGAATGTCACCTACAATTAAACACAATTACAATTCATACAGTTTTGGAAATCTATCATAAATATTGTATCTTATTAACTTAACTTAAAAACAATAAAAAAAACACCAAACCAAAAACTTCATCCATGAGAAGGGCAGAAATAAATACGTAATCTGGATTAGAGAGACCACAACCTAAGGAGAAAGAGATCCTCCTCAAAATTCCTGTTCTGTGTATGACTTATTGTGTTTTCACTCATGTGGCCTCTCTTAAATGTAAACACAAAATAGTGCAAAGTGGCATAGCGGTTTAGTCTGTGAACATAAAACAAATACACTTGTATAATCTGTCACACACCATCTTCTAAAGGGAGCATGTGGTACCTCCACATTTTTTCATTAGCTTTATCAAACACTTCCCTGTTTATGGGTTTTAATGATACTGAAATTATTGGTCAATTGGTTTTCAGTGTCTATGTGAACATTTCAGAATGTCTCTGATGCTTTTACCTCAATAATTTAACTTAGTTTGTGACTGGAGCATGATGGATGTGTGGTTGTAATTCATCCCCGGTGTCTGACACAGTGGGATGTGGAACAGATCAGGTTATGTGGATGAGAAATTCAGCCTTCTGTCCCTTTGACTGAGCTTCTGTGCTTCACTGAGAGAGATTTTGTTTCTCCATAGCCTGTGAAGTACAGCAGGGGGAAAAGGTCATTCCTAATTATGATGCTACATTGTAAATGAGCAGTTACTTTGACATATAAACAACCATTTACAGGACAATATAAATTGAGGTCCAAAAACGATAAAATGACATAGTATTTGTATGTAGTAAGCAGATGAGCTTTAAGCAAGTAGTGTGTGTAATTAAGTCAACAGGTACCTGTTAGAGTAGTAAACATATTTACCTGATGAGCTGCAGAGCTGGACTCGACTGTAAGGCTCTTACCAGGGCCTCCGCACCAGAAACACTGAGTTTGTTTGACTCCAGACTGGAGTAAAAAAGACATCAACGCAAGTTTGTGCATAGACACACACGCATTTATGTATATATATATATATATATATATATATATATATATATATATATATATATATATATATATATATATATATATATATATGTGTGTGTGTGTGTGTGTGTATATATATATATATATATATATATATATATATATATATATATATATATATATATACATATATATATACATACATATATATTGATATATGGTATTTAAATACCTTTTTTGCAAAATAAAAAAATGTCACAAATTAACGTGCAACTATTGAAATTAATAACTACATACACACAAAAACACATTCAAGCAGAAATTTTTAAAACACATGATGAAAAAATAAAAATATAAGGTTATGAAGTTTATGAGTACCTGTAGATAACAATGTAGTTGAGCAATAATGAGCAATAATCATGTTACTGAATATATATTTTAATACCAAAAATGTTTAATGAAAAATGATTTAATAGACAAACAGTTTAAAAATGAAAAGAACAGAATTAAATTTGAAAAGTGAAACATTAAGAAAGATGAAAAGAAAAAGTTATGACTTACTCTATAATGGTCATCTTCTGACAAAGAGGAATGACTCCGGCCAGCTCCTCTGCAACCTTATCCTCACAACCATTCCAACCAAGACTAGAGTCAGAGAGAGAAAGACCTCCTACCAATCAGGATCAGGATTCACAAACCTCACTAATAATATAGATCACTTCGTTAACTTTGCTGCATGACCTCATGCTATTAGTAGCAGAAAATAACACCCTTTGTTTACAACTGTTTCTGCACAGATAAACAAAATTTAAAGAAACACTTTAATACCCCCATCCCACATGTGTTTGATTCATATTCTATAGACCACTACTTATTGGTTTTACTATACTCTTACCGAACATCCTGTATGAGTGGACAGTTTGACAGACTGGCAGCAACAGCACTCAGCTCTGGAGTCCCAACAGAGGTCAGACTGACATTAAAAAAAGCAAACACACAATTAAAATGTGCCCACATCAGAGTTGGGACTCCAAAAGATACGAGCTCAAAGTCTTACTTTATCCTGGTGAGGTTCTTGAGGCCCTTTATTGCTTTGGACAAACTTCTTGAGCCTTCATCACTGATGAGGTTTTCTGAAAGACTTTGCATACATAACAAGGATTAACTTCAGGTGAAATGCAACCATTTTCTTACAAAAATGTAGACGAGAAATTTAAGCTTATAATATGTTATTTAGATGTGACTTACTCTAACACAGTGATGTGTGTCAGTGATGGTAGAACCAGGGCCATCCTGGCTGCAGTGAGGTCACCTAGTTGGTTACTGGACAGACTGAGAGATGTTTAAACATGGTTTTAGTACATGTGATTATTCTAATATGCAGAAGATAAGATAATTAATTTCTGTTCTTTCCTTCTCAAAAAAATAACAAGTTTTGTTCTATTTTTCAGTAATGCAGAGAACAAAAATTTTAAAATAAAGCAACTAGATAAGGGCCATAACCCTTTACAACAACTCACTACTTGTGTGTAGAGAACTGTCATCAATGTTAAATCTGTCTCGACATTCACAATCTGCTCTGCTCCTGCTACAGTAGGACTGATTAATCATATTATATTTAATTTAACAACATTGGCTGACTGCTCAGCCTCTATACGGTTATTACAGATTTATCTCTGTTACCACTGTTTTTTCAAATCTACATCTCTCAACTTAAGCAACTGTTTTAACATTTTAACATTCAGCTGTATAAGTTCCAGTTATATATGACTCTTAGTAAATGTTATATTTCATTTTTCATTTTTATAAACCAGTAGGTATGTTAACTTAAATATTGGTGTATATATATTTTCTAAATCTACCTTTATACTCAAAGTGCTTGTTCACCATGTATCTATTTATATTGTTCTACTGGCTCTCACAATTATTGCTGTAACACCACAGTTTCCCAGTTTGGGATCAATAAAGCAATTCTATTCTATTCTAGTACATTTTACAAATAAAATGCTTTTAAACTTCCGGTTTCCAGTCAAAAGCTGGACACGGTCCCTCAAAATGTAAACAAAAGAAAATCAGCAAAATAGCTGAGGGAGAACAAGAGAAGGTGTTAGATAAGAAGGTGTTAGTATTAGCATTTATGACACTGGCTCAAGTATTTTTGTGCCTTTTGTTGAGGAGTGACCTCAAAGTTCCCCAACTGGGGGGCCTTAGGCTTTAAAAGGGTTAAAACTGTAGCCTCATTAACCTTTAAGTTGTGTTAATTTTCATGAACAGCAGTTCATCCCATCTAGGTGTTTTACTATTTTCAACCTAGCAGTCTATCAGAAAATGTACTCACTTAAGCTCCTCCAGATGACCACAGCACTTCAAAGCCTCCATCAGTTTGTCTCCGGACTGATCACTGATAAGATTCTTTGATAGACTGAGACAAAGACACATAAAACACACTGAAAGTAAAACAAGTGAAAAAAATGTCAATCAGAAATACACAACCTGTTAGCTCATGACTTGTTTTATTTATTGTGGTTGTAGTGCAGCTCATATAAATCTAAATCTGTTTTAATCTCATACAGAAACTTCTCACTGCTCTATTAAATTTGCATGGCACTTTTCTAAGCTATTGCCACAATAACAAAAGTACAATTCATATGTTTGAATGAAAGACTGCAGCATAGAGATGTAACGTGAAGGCATTAACTGTTCAAAATTCCTGAGCCAAAGACTTTGTGTTGCTGTCAGTCTGACACTCGTAAAGAAGAACAGTCTCATAAAGTCCTCATATAGACAGCGATGACAGTCAAATAAAATGTATGGTATGTTTTTACTGACTTTCACTTTGCAGTTATGACCTATGGCACAGCTTCACTGTACTACTTCACTTTTTTTTAAAAAAAGAAACCCACACATTTAAATTGCCAGTATCAATGTTTGAAGAGAGGGCAGGCTTTTTCTTTAGAGATGGACTCATCTCATGTTGATAACAACTGCAAGATTAATTAAAGAACTGAAGCACGGAATGACAGGTTTCCTTAGTTATCACAGAGACTTTTTTATAACAGGGTCTTCCTGCCCACCTGATCTTTTTGAGATCCTTCCAGAGAGGGAGGAGTCTTGTCAGCTGCTCTACTCCATCATCAGTCAACCTCCAGCCCTCCAACCTAAATCAACAAGAAGGCATAACAACAGTTAAATCATCGACTGAAGTAGATTAATTTTATTAATTAACCCTATATTAACACACATCATGTTTGATGCAAGTTACACAGCCCTCTATCTCATCAACATAAGAAATAGTTTCCTTAAAAACCTGTTAAAAAAAAAGTATTCTGCCCCCTTGAGGATAATCATCATATTACAGGCAGCTGTAGTTGTATTTTGGCTCTTTTCACAATGGCTGCTCTCATGAAATCATCAACACACTTCTTTTTTCAGGCAAATCATGGCCAATTTTTCAAGAAGTTGTGGCAAATATAACATCTAAATTGTTTCTCATTTTTTAATAAGTATTTTCTGCATTGAAAGAATACATATTTACTAAAAACTGAACAAAACAAGTTGCCAAAACTACCCAATTTATCAAATGTGCAACAAAAGATAAAGCTTAGCTTATATGATGTCTAACTGATTGCAAAACTCACTCAATCTCCTTCATTTGTGTCAGTCCCTCCATAGCAGTGAGGAGACCAAGCCCGCCGTCTGCAGTGGTAACCTTATTTAGCCTAACACAGACAAACACAATACACAAGGATCAAATTACCTGTCGGGCAAGAGATCAGATCATCTGTGAAATAACTGTCTCCACATACAAGTTGATTTAATACAGGTGATAACATCAAGTTGATATCTCATGTGGGGGGGTTGATATTCATGTAAGTATGATCTGTATTTATACGCTGTATAAACACAGCTGACATTTCCTCTCAGTGTGCTGACCTCACAGTTCATCAGACAGCAACAGTTTACAGCTTCACACTATGAGAGGACAGGGAAAGACTCACCCACGGGGGGATCAGAAGCTAATTTTTTATGAAGAGCTTCAAGCTGAGCTGTTGACATGTTGGTATGACAAACTGCAGCAACAGTGGCCACAGTCTTAGCATAGGAGCAGAAGCTTTGGCAGTCAGCAAATGCAGTGCCTCATAAACGGATCAGATTATTGGAGTGGTGCATAGATACTTATGAGTGAGGTGTCAGTGTGACTGTAACTGTGAGTGTAAAGGAACGCCTGCCTGAAATAGTTTTGCAGGCTTGGCACTGTATATTCAATAAGCACCTTTGAGAACATGAGAATCTATAAGTAGACTCCAGTCTCAAAAATCATCAGGGAAGGTCAGGTTCTGCTCTATCTTTTCATCTTCCACGACATTTTTTTAAACTTGTGAGATATTTAAAACCAGTGCTGTAACTTAAACCAGTGATATCAAATTCCTCTAGTGGAGTCTGTTTCTTACTTGAGGACACATATAGCGTTGACACTCCTCAGTGATTGTGCCAGACACACTCTGCTCTCCTCATTCAGCTGTACAGAGTCCAGACTTGGGATCAAATTAAAAAACAAACAAAGAGACACATTTAGATGAGACATTAAGTTGATTAATACACATCTGTTGCCATGTTCATTCATTTGCACATTTGTCCTACCAAAGGCTTTCCAGACTGACGCACTGTCCCAGTGCTTTGATGAGCTGCAGCCCCCAAAAGCAGTGAGACAGACTACAGGAGATGGAAAAAGCATGAGGTCAGCTGACACGTCCATGCAATTTATTTGTTTTCAACATTATTGAGATTTAAATCTTTACAATGACAAGGGAACACACACAAAGCTACTTTTGCTAAATGATTCAAACTTCCACTTTTATGTTACTACATGAAACAATTGAGTCAAAAGCTAAACTCTTACTTTAGAGATCGTAGGCGAGGCAATACTCTGGTCAAACTCTGGGCTGCTGCGTCACTAATCACATGACCTGACAGACTTCGAGAGGGAAGAAGGAGATCTCAATTAATCATACACAACTGTAGCACAATGATGGCAGGTCTGTGGATGCTTTTCACTGGAGGTGAAAGTATGCTTTTCATTGCACAGTTAACCAAAAACAGACAGATGTTGGCCTTTTTTGACAGTAAACATGATAGTGATTCTAAATATCTTGGCTGAAAGATTAAAAACAACATTTTGTTTCCCTTTTAGATGAACTGGCTAGAAGATAAAAAATAAAAGTCATTTATAATATTTAAAAACTACAATGAGAGGGAAAGATGAAAGAGTCCAGAGTTGCTGAGCTTTTTAAAGCTAATAAAGAGGAATAAGAAAAAAATAAGAGTGTGTGTTAGTGTTTCTCACTTTAAACACTGGATGGATGCAGCCTGGAGTAAGGTCTCTGAAAGCTTCTCGGCCACAGCTGGACTGTTCTCTTTGGAACAAATACTGCATCAAAAAGGATTAATGACCAACTGAAACTTCAACAAGCACTAGTGAAAGACTGATATGCGTAAAAGCTCTGACCTGAGAGAAGTGAGGTTTGGCACTTTGGGAAGAACAACTGTGAGAAAATCAGCTCCAGTGATACCAAGGGTGTTGTGGGAAAAACTGAATAATAAAAAAATTTAAGTCAGCTTTCTTCTCCTCTTTGCACTCTAATTGTCTTACTTGTGATAGCACACAAAGGATAGATTACTTACTCCAGGTCTGTCAGTAAAGGACATCTCTGAAGGATGCTGCTCAGTGGTGCAAGCTGGTGACCTTCTACCCCACAATCCACAAGGCTGAAGGAGAGGAGATGAGAACAGAGCTGTTTGAGTTCTGATTTACTGCTTAAATGTTGGAAGTTCTTAAAACTTGTTCTAGTTCTGACACAGGATTGTCACAGCACAGTTGCTGCTTTGTATTTGTGTGTATCATTAGGTATGCTAACCTAAGTTTGTACATGTGTTACTTGCAAAACTTAAAACTGTTAATCTTAAAGGGATAGTTCAGTTTTTTTGAAGTGGGGTTGCATGAGCTCTATGTGACCACTAAGGACATTAGATACAGTAGAAAGTTGTCTCCTCTCCCTCAGTAAGACACAGACTGTAATCGATGGTGATGAGGAAACAGGGACAGACGGTACCAAATTCAAAGGCTATTTTCTCTGCCTACAAGTACTAAAATCAAAAAGTAATACCACAGTTTAAGAGTACGCTATATGAAATATTTTTTCAGTGCATTAAGTCTTCGGAAATATAAACATTTATCTGAACCTAACTAACTGGTCATGTATCCTTCCGTGCAGCGCCAGTGCTCCACCCCCCTCCTCCTTTCAGCTGTAGGGAATGTAAACAAGCTATGCGTCGGGCGCCGGTTGTAGCCTCGTGTAAGTTTGATCAAGTATCGTAATTCTTTTGTTTGTACTCTAAGGATTGTGACGCGTGTAGGAAATTCAAAATGAGTGACTATGACAGCGACGATGAAGTTCCATTCACTTTGGAACCAAAAGGATACCTGTATGAACAGGAGTACACAGAAGAGGAGCTGCTACAGATGGCGACTGAAAGGAATACAGAGTAAAAAACATAGGCAAGATGCTGAGTGTTACTGCTGCCACGACTGTTGTTGTTGTTGCTGTTACAGGACACTCCAGAATTCAGAAGAGCAGGGAAATCTGTGTGATGAGTTATACAGACGGCTTGAGAGCCAGCAGTGTCTTCAGACAAATCCTGAAGAGTGTCTGTAACCAAGTTCCACTCGTGACAGCAGTAACACTCAGCATCCATGGGCATTGAGTCACAGCTCAGACATTTACACCACTGAGTATTTCAGACTCTATCTTGATGTCCAGTGTCCGTGGATGTTTCCTCTGTATTCCTTTCAGTCGCCATCTGTAGCAGCTCTTCTTCTGTGTGCTCCGGTTCATACAGGTATCCTTTTGGTTCCAAAGTGAATGGAACTTCATCGTCGCGGTCATAGTCATTTATTTTAAATTTCCTACACTGCCTCACAATCCTTAGAGTACAAACAAAAGAATTATGATACTTGATCAAACTTACACGAGGCTACAACCGGCGTCTGAAGCATCGCTTGTTTACGTTCTCTACAGCTGAAAGGAGGAGGGGAGACGGAGCGCACTAGCGCTGTGCGGAAGGATACATGACTAGTTAGTTAGGTCCAGAAAAATGTTTATATTTCCGAAAACTTAATGCACTTAAAAAATATTTTATGTAGTGTACTCTTAAACTGTGGTATTACTTTTTGATTTTAGTTCTTGTAGGCGGAGAAAATAGCCTTTGGATTTGGTACCGTCTGTCCCTGTTAGCGTCTATTTCCCCGTCACCATTGATTACAGTTTGTGTCTTACTGAGGGAGAGGAGACAACTTTCTACTGTATCTAATGTCCTTAGTGGTCACATAGAGCTCATGCAACCCCACTTCAAAAAAAACTGAACTATCCCTTTAAGGATAAAATACCATATTTTCCTTGGGCCCATGGACTGAGTCGGTTGAGCAGAGTTATCCCTTGGAAAAAAAAACATACAAGGATATTTGTTAATGAGTAAGCACAGTCTGAAGCTTAAATTTTAATACATTTGATTAATACTGAAATAGCCAACACTCTTTCAGAAAAAGGTATAAAAAAGGTAAAACTTAAAACCACACCGTTAAAAACTGTGACCTTGTCTCACACGCAGTGCAAAGCACAACAGTATGTAGTCCAAGGGACATTGCTATTTCCCACCATCATAATTTCTCAAGGCTCCCACGTTGATGTAAACAGCAAATTAGCGCCCGTGTCAGTGCTGGTCTTAAAGTGAGGTGTGGTCAACTGCACAGGTGGCAAGTTACTATCTTGAGGGCGCAGAAAGCCGCTATGCCATAGACCAACTAATATCACGTCTAATGTCATAAGCCCAGGGCCCAGTACTTTTCTGCTATTTAGAGGGTGCATAGTGAGAGCATGTAATGAGCAAAAGAGCTCACAACATGCATTCCTCTGACGGTCACGCACTTAGAGACGCACAGCAGCTCTCCTGCTCTTCAGAGGGAATTTGCTAGTAAAGAAAAATTGAGTTGTTGCTTGCTTGAAGTTGTAGTTGTAGCCATCTATTTAAACATGACCCCTATTTTGCATCAAAGAGTAAGGATACTTGTCAGTGTCAGCTCTATTTAAGGGCAAGCTGATAAAATTATGATAGAGTAAAGCACACGTAAAACTGGGGAAATTTAGAGTGTCTAACACTTAACTCAAGAAAAATATTATGCAAACGTTTCTGATGGAGATTCATAATTCAAAAGGAAAACACTTAATTGTTCAATATTAACAGAGTATCTTTGAAACAAAGCACGAGTGTTGCATTCTAGCATAAGAGTCACAGAGTCACAGCTGCATGATATGAATGATCCCTCTCATGCTGGGGTCATATATGATCTGCTGTACTTGTAAGAGGAGGACAGAAACATATGTTCCAATCAGTTAACAGTGTTTCCGTCTTGTATGGTGTTGCAGAAGAAAGTCAGGGTGAATAAAAAAGAGGAAAATGTTTCTGAGATTACCATACTCCTCATCGTTTGGGCCAGGGCAGATGATTTAATCATTAAGCTCATGTACTGTACATCTCTTAGTGCTTACTGAGCAGGCATTTCACTGCTGTCACAGTTGTTTGATGGTGAAGCAGCCTGTAGTGACTCTATCCTCTCTCCCAGCAATCATAAAAAATCCATCACTGTCCCCCACCAAAGTTTGGTACATGCTGAGTACCTCGCCTCCCTTCACTGAGCTACAGATCATGCAGAGGAGGGGCTCACACTGACAGACAGACATCTGATATGAAGCAGAGGAGTTTAAAATGTGCAAGAAAAGTGGGTCCCAGCTTTAAATTTTAAACACTTCTATTCAAAATCATGGACAAAAATTGAAGATGTGAAAAATCCAGTGTCCAATTTTTCTCTCTTTAATATCACTGATTATTTCTCCTGTGTACAGAGACTGTTTCAGTGAACGTAACATTGATCGTTGCCTCTACACGACTCTTCCAGTGGTCTGTGTATGTGTGTGTATGTGTGTTTAGCCTGTTTGGGGGCTGATGAAAGATGAGAATTTAAATGAGTCAGCATGAGCCTGGTCTTTTCAAATAAAGACCCTGAACTACTCAACTGGGACTATTTAAGTATGACATCCTGTTACTGCAGCTGGTTCGTGGAATGAATTACAGAAAACAAACATACAGCTGAGCACTGAGCGTGTGTGCTGAACAAACAGCCTGTCCAACATAAGCTTATTCATCCTGTGTACTTTAGATCATTGATATATGACTCTTAAGGCTATAATCTTTAGTTTTTAATAATACAACATCAAATGTGCTTCCTGCTTGGCTTATTAGACCCTATCTCTGTGTATGTGCACTCAAGGCCTCCTGTTGCCTCATGCTTTCAGAAAAACTTTTTTAAACTCTTGAATGTTCAAATATCAACAAATATCAATTTAAAGAACAGCAGAAAAATTACTTGCTAGAAGCTTGAATGCACAAAGTTACAGTAGGCAGCAGTGTTTCATTTTTTTTGAATTGTGGTTAAATTACTTATTTGATCATTGCATGTCACTAAGTTATATTTCAAACTGTTTCTTCAAATAAGCGTGTATGAGGTCTGTGTTTTTGAGCATTGGCCCCTTTAGAATTATTTTATTTATTTATTTATTTATTTATTTATTTATTTTAACTAGTTTTTACTGAATCAAACCACCATCACACTCTGTAAAAACTTGTATCATCTTCACTCTCTATCTAAAATGACATTGCACTTTTGAATGAAGACTTCCATTTGAGATAAAAGCACCCAAAAAATTTACTACCTGTCTGTGGTCGGTTCAGCAGCCTTCATCAAAGACAGGTGTAGCGTGCTGCAGTGAACACTGTTGATAAATGTCACATGTCACAAATTACTGTTTTATACAGGATGATTGACACTAACTTTGAATGCAGTTTAACAAAAAGGTCTTCCAATGTGTGAGTGTGTGTGTGTGTGTATCCAACCTGATAGTGTGCAAGTTGCTGCAGGTTTTCAGACACAGACACACCAAGCTCACAGCTTCTGCAGATCTGATCCAGCACTCCTCGAAGCTGACAAAGACCAGGAAGCGAGTTACACCACAGTGAACTAGCACAAGTACTTGAGGGTTTAACACAAGTTACGATCAGTGTTAATGAGGATGTTTTTACTCTCAGTTTTAGTCTCAGACAGACCCATAAAGATGTAGAAAGCCATAATTTCACAGCAGAATGAGATCAGTGCTAAACAAAAAGCCAAAACAGAGCAAACCTTAAGTTTGATGATCACTGCTAAACAGTAATAGAGTGATCTTTAACACAAGAGCTGACATGGAGGAAAGAGGTGTGAAATGACAGTTCCACACTCCTGAGAAATAACACAGCTCACATGCAAGAAATGTCTTCTTACCTGAAACTTAGTCTGCTCTGACTGCTGCTCAAAAGTTTCACAAAGTCCACAATCCAACTAGACTTGAGACTGTTGTTTCTGAAACTATAAACAAAGCACGGATGTTATCCGTGTTAGCTGACCAGTAAAATCATTTCATAATAACACATAATTAAGAAAAATCTGGATGTTTTCTTTTTTGTGCATTCTGAAAGATGATTTCTTTCAGAATGCACAAAAAACTACTAACTAACTTACTAGAGCATTTTTAAAGATTTGGGATTTCCAAAAAAAACAAAAAACTGAAAAGATTTTCTACAATATTATGCTTTAGTATATCATTTACACATGTGTTAGTCACTGGTACCTGAAACTGAACTAAAAAGGATTTTACTTCATGATCAAAACAAGTTGTAAAGCTCTAGAAATGTTTAATGTGCCCTTATTTCTACAGCTGAGTAGTTAACCCAACCACTTGACCTGACACACCACACCATGAGTGAGAACTGTTAAGGAAGGTTGAGTTATCCCCTCATGCGCTATATGTTTGACACCCCTGTTATGGAGTATTGTTTTTTCTATCTTTCGGGATCTAAGGTTTCATCAATAAAACAGTCAGTACATTTTAGAGCTACTCACTTCAGTTCAGTCAGCCCAGGACAGTGAGACAGCATCTCTGCTAATCTGACCAAATGGTCGTGCTCCAAACTGCATCCTCTGACGCTGAGAAAAGGAACAGAACAACTCAAAACATTTTAACAAGTAATTCAAGAACAATGCGTCATGCTTGTTTTGGCTGTCACTGCACTGAGCCAGTTTCTAACTCGTTTTCTTGCTGCTTTGAGAGCAGGTGTGGACACTATAGAAATATAAATGTGGGTATATGGGGCACTGTATTACAGGAACCCCTCATTAATGGTTTAGGCACCGTGGTGATCTTGCAATTATCCAAAAGTGTTTGAATTAATCGAGGAATCAATGCAACTTGCTTCTTGTTGAACTTTTGATTACACTGATTTCTTACCTTAGAGTTTTTTCACACTCCCCCTCTTGTAAGAACCAGATGAGACACCGCTGCTCCTCTTCCAGGCTACCATCACATATCAGAGGATTTGGTTCCCAGACAGAGAGAGAAATTAGAACAGATATTTCAGTCATTTGTTCACCTTTGTCTTTTACTTTCTGCTTTCTTTTGTCATACAGAGCCCACCTGACCTGACTCACCTGATTTCCACGCCTGACACGTTATCACAGACACAGAGAGCGTTGACCACATCTAGCAGTCCCTGCTGGGTCAAGCTGTTGCTGCTCAAACTGTGAAGACACATCAAAGAACAGAGAGAAAAGTTTCTTTACAAATCAAAAGACTTATATTGTGAGAAATAAATCACTGTTGCAACCTTTCATTGAACTTGTATTTATGTTTATGATTTTGATATTTGAGAGTCTAAGATCTGGTGAGATGTTAGCTTAAAATAAATAAATAAATAAATAAAATCTTGAAGAAATAATACTTTGTTGCATCTCCAAAACATATCAATAATAAATGCTTGAAACAGTTCAAAACTATCTTGCATTGTATTTAAGAATTTTGCCAAACTTTTGCCTTAACTACTAAAATTAAGGGTCTATTTTTTTTCAATGCAACAAGGACTGTATAATTCAGTTGCTTTACATGAATCAGTAATATTTATTTGCAATAAAATGAATGAATCATTAATCTAAAGGGCATCTAACCCCTTAGTAAAAATAATAATAAAATAAAGTTTTTGATTTTATTCAAGTTGCAAAGTTACTGCAGTTATAATGTGAAACAGCCAAAATCAGCCTGAATGTTGTAAAAGAGTCTGCTGTGTGCCACACACTCCTCATAAAGAAGGCGATGACAAGTTGAGTGTCTGGTATGTTTTGTGTGACTTTTACTGCACAGAGTTACAACTGAGTATTCAGAGAGTCTCTGATCTGCAGGCACAGGTTTAGAACCAAAACATTTAGAAAAGAAGTAATCCCCTTTTTATGCTTATCATTGTAATAATTTAAGGTTTGCTAGATCCAGAAGCAAACTGGTAATAGATGTCATCTTTGTAATAATTGCATAAAACTCTCAAGCTGATTCCAGTGAAACATGTCAAACAGTCTTAAATGGAAAGGATGAACAAACAAATGAAGTTACATTGCTTCACTGTGTGAATTAGATGGCTTTTTGGTAACAGGGTAGTTTTTTTTTTTTTTTAAACCTATCTCCTTGAGAGACTTTAACATTTACAATACATTTTTAGTGTATTTCGATCTTTTCATTAAAAAGGGAATTTGAAGAAATAACAAAACTTAAACAAATCAGTAGAAGTAATTTAGGACATGTGCCTTACTTGATATATCTGGTTGGTTTTAGCTTTGGTAGAGAATCCAAAACTCTCTTCACCCCTTCATCTTGCAGCTGGTTGTTAGTTAAACTGCAGTTAAAAACACATACAAACATATCAATGGAGACACTAATGACATAAATATTTATCAACTTTATGCATTTTTATATGAGTATCACTGCGTTTGTGAGTTCTGAGTGTGGTACATACTCCAGGTAAGACAGTTTGGGGTGCTGCTGTAAGACACTCAGCAGCCTCTCACAGTCGTCCCCTTCCAGGATAAAACCAACCAAACTGTGCAGAAACAGAGAGACAAAGAGAAAGCCAGACCACGCTAAGGTATTAAGTTAGACTCAACAGTGTTTGTAAGGTTTTACTTTCACTAAGTATCTAACTATAGTGCTGGTTAGGGGGAAAAAAATCAATCAAGCAGAAAGTCAGGGTATCAAAGCTGTCATGCGTCAATGAATGTATAACAAAACAATCTCTCTACTATGGCTCATGAGAAAAATCAAATCACATCCAGTTTTTTGGTTTCACCCTGTGGTACGTCATGTGTTGTAAAGTACAGTAAATGTCTTCAGTACAGCAGTAAGAACAGATATACAGTATGAAGCCAGCAGCATGTGTTGCTTGTAGAGGAATGTTCAAGTGCTGCCAAATGCTGTCGCCACTTGTTGCAGAGAGAGCTCTCCTGTTGGTTAGCAGAGAATTTTCAGCTCATTTGCATACCCATGCATCTGTCCTGATACTCTGACAAGAAAGAAAAACTTCAGGAAGCCAGACTTAATATCCTGTACTTAAAATGACTGTCACACCAACTAAGTAGTTCAAATAAAATGAAAAATAAAAAGCAGCTAAAAACTGTGGTTGTCTCATCACAAACCTGCAGCTGGCCTGCTCTGCTTTCCCAGTGTCAAAGTGAACAAAAGATTCAAATAGAGGCCTGAGAAAAAACAAAACAAAAACAAACATATTATCTGAACATCATCAGTGACACAAGTCATACATAACAGAAAAAAGCTTTACATTCACATTTTAATCAGAATAACAGCAGCCACAATACAGACAGAGCAGAGAAATATGCCTAATGTTATCTTGACTAATAGAGGACAGTGACGTTTTGTACCTGAGCTCCACTGACTTCACGCGCTGGCTGACTGTCAAACAACTGGCCAGTGTCACTGCTCCTGATGTTGATGAGATGCTGTGGCTGACACTGAGGAAGGGAGTAGGATTTATTTAAACAAACTTCAGGTGTTTTATAATCCAGGATGTTATAAAACAAATATTTCATTAGCTTTGAGAATGTAGATACATTTACTGATATAAACTCTCATTCACTGTCTGCTGCATTGTTCAAAGATTGTGGAATGAGGTCATCAATTGTACGTCTGAGGTGTTTCAAGTCAAAATTCCCTTTTGTCCCACACTTTGTATACTGGGAATTTATTCCACAGATTTTATTCATACTAAGCAACAAATTTAAGTTTTGGACTTTTGAATGTTGCATGCCAGGAGTGCTGTTGCCTTGAATTGGAAAAGCATGGAAGCTCCTTCTATAAAACAACAGATGAAAGAACTACCAAGTGCATCAGATAGAAAACACTGACTTACATTACTGAAGGAAAACTGGATGGATTGGTACAATTATGGCAACAGTTTATATGTACATCATAGTGTCTGGACAATAGGAACATGACATCTAAACTATTACTGTTTTACTGATATAGTTTCGTCTTGTGTTTTTGCATGTATATGTATGTGCATCTTCACAGAGAAGGCGCTGAAGAATGTTTCTTGTGGTGGTTTTCCCAGCTCATTGTCCGCTATACCGAATTGGCTTGTCTGTGTGTGTTATTGCATGCACATGCTTGTGTGTCTGTGAACGCGATGGGGCTCAACAGTGCGAGGAGAAATTTGAACATGATGATGTACAAATGACATCCTGTCATGTAAACAAGATGAATATCATTATCCTATTTAGTCTGTTAAATTAAAAAAAAAACAGGTGTAGACCTAATTAATGAGAGCGGTAACTCTAAATCACTTTTGCTGTGATCTGGCGTTCTATGGAAAATAAAATCGACTCGACCTTTAGGGGGAAGGGTGCCTCCGTTGCGGGGGGCAGACTGCCCCTCCCATACAATGGTACTGGAAATACTGGTTTGTACATGTTATTTAGGTATATGTATACGTATCCATACATGTGTATGTATGTGTATATGTATATGCGATTTGGTGCAAACCTGCCTAGTGTGAAAGGGTGTGTGTATTGGTGTTTGTATTTTGAGTAACACTCTTTATGTGTATAATCATTAACTTTTATTTGTTCACCTTTCATCATAAAACTTGAAACTAATACAAATATTGTAAAAAATAAAATAAAAAAAAAAAAATAATACTTTGAAATTGACCAAAAAATGTAGGCTCTAATCAAGTAAAGGACTGCAGATCGTCTGTGCTTGCCAAATGTGTGCAAATAAGCCCAAACACTGTCTGGTTCGTAAAGCACACAAATGGTTATATTGTCAGCAAACTGTGCTACATTTTTTAATTAACTTAGCTGGCTGTTTTTTTATCTTGCATCAGGTAGTTAGCTAGTTATTTATAGTGTAATTTATGTCACATTTGTCCTGAATTGACTCCTTACAAGTCACAACCAGAGCTGCAGAACCTTGTGAGTATTTTTGTGCCTTAATATCATTAAAGCAATTTTCTTTGTGAATTAGACCTTAAGATGGAGCAGATAGCATGGACATATGACACACAACTCTTGGTGCGCTTGGTGGCCACAATCCATTTTTAGGGACTCCCTCTGCTGAGTGTTAATTCGCCTGGAGCAGGACAGCACTCTTCTAAAGTGGGGGTACTTACTGACACTCAGAGGGGGCAACTTTTTATGTTGGAATCTATCCAATCAGACAGCCATAGAAAACTGTTGAAATGTGTTACTTTTGCAGTAAGGTATATCCACAATGATGCATTTTTTTGTCTACCAAAGCATTTACAACAGATCTTGACACAAGATGAATTTGGTTTTAAGGACACCTCGTGCATTCATGGTTTTTAATTCACCATGTTAATGTATGCTTTTTTCAAAATAATTCATAAAAATAGGTATGATTTTTTTAAAGATTTGTTGAACTTTTAAATGTGTGTGTGCATTACTTTAGTCTCTGTAGTGCTGTCATCCTCGGCAGGACCTTTAGCAGGTTCTCGATAGCATTGTCTGACAGTGAGCTGTGAGAAAAACTGACAAACAAAAAGTATTTTTGATGTTCCAATCCTCATAGTCTGAATGAAGAATGTGCTGATGAATTTAAAAAAGGGGCTTACTCCAACTCCAAACCGGTGTGACACTGGACCAATCTTCGACAGAGTGTAGCCACATCAGCCGGCTGAAGGCTGCTGTTGTTAAACCTGCATAAAAAGGACGATGTTTGTTTTCATTTGGAAGCTTGATCTGTGAAAGAAGAAGGATTGCTATTTGCTCCAAGTACTTTACCTGAAAATCTTCTGCTGCCCTTTGTCAGAACTGGGAAGATGCAAAAAATTTGTGAGGTGAAAAAACTGAGATACAGATAATGAAGATGTTTGGATTTTACAGCCTGTCTACCTTATATCAGGGCAGAACTTCAGGATCAGCTTCTCTCCGCCTCCATCACTGTTAAACAAGAAACATATTCTTTAACTGTTGCAACACAATGGATAAATATCTTCAGAGTGTAACAAAGAGTACCTGATGTGAACTTGTGTTAGGTTTCTGTGGGAGCACAAAGCAGCAGCCAGCATGCCCACTCCTCCCATGCTGATCCTGTTGTTGGTAAGACTGAAAACACACAAAAAGGCTGAGCAACGAGAGAATGGACTGGGTGTATGCCATAAACAGGGTGCTGACTCTATAATGATTATTATGATTAATAAATGATTATTGCTGGTATTCATGCTTTTATTACAGTTTGACAGAGCTTTCTCTAATTTGTTAGCACTTTGCGTGTGTGTGTGTGTGTCTTACTTGATTTCCTGGATACTTTTAAGATGAAGGAACAGGCCCAACAGCTTCTTCAGACCTTTATTGTCTAGGCAGTTGCTGGAAAGACTATCAGACAACAGAGTGCAAAAATGTCATGCTAAAAAATAGAGCAGCAAGTAGTTTGCTGCACATATAAATAAAACGATGTCACATTGTGCACACAGGTGATCATTGCACTTGAACAAAATGAACACTGGACTCCCTGTTGATAATCAACTCTCTTATATCTCAAGGCTATCTTCATTCATTTAAATGAACATTAGCAGAGGTCATTGTTTAACTATTTTGTCCTGCAGTTCAGCTTTTTAGCTCCGCAACCACATTGTTAATGTGCAGAGTAGGGAAAAGTCATAATTTTCCAAAAAAAAAAACAACATGTGTTGAAATGTAATTTAGATTAGTCTTTAGTTTCTCTTACTCAATCAAAGTGAGATCTGAGGATTCTCCCAAACTCTGCCACACTCTCTCCAGATCAGCAGGCAGCAGACCACAGCAGCAGAGACTGACAAAGACAGCATAATCATGGTCATTATCTGTCAGGCTGTGTATTACCTCGAGTTATGACATCAGTTCTAATCAGAGGCGTTTCTGTTTATTATTGCTTTACTTTGATGTTTGAACTTGTTGTGCACAGTAGTAGACAGGCACTTCTGTCTTGAGTAGTACTTGTGTTAAAGGAAAACAGGGTTTTGCGTCATACATTTGACACTTATAAAAGACTGAATCTTTGTGTCTGTCACACTGAGAGTAAATATTTGAGAAGAGCAGAAAGAAAGAATCTTTTGACAAAACATCACTGAGAGTCTAATTTGTACTACCATGATTAGTTTAGGATAGCAATAAACAAAGTAGATCTAGTTTCACTTAACTTTCCTTAACTGTTCCCTTTTGAACAATTGGTTCAGTTTAACAGACTGATCTGCAACATCATTTCCTCTGCAAACAAAACATGATTCCTCTTTATAGTGCATTTGTTGACACTACCCTCCAGATCTGCATTCTGTCATGTTAGATCTAAGGCAAGACATCTGCTCTAACACTGACTTGTAAAACCTACCAAAGGGTTTTTGATGTTTTATTTACAGACTGTTGTCCAGCAAAAACCACAGACACTTGGACAGGGCTCTGCAATCTGAAACACAAAACATTCAGTCATCATCATGTAGTAGGTTGTTTAATTTACATAATGACATTGTGGCCCTGCCCGTCTGAAATTTTGTGTTTTTATACATCATGTTCATCCCAGATATTTACCTTACACGGAGCTCCATCACTGCAGGACAATCAGATAACAGGGCGGTCAGAATCACTAAACCCCCCACTGAGGAGCAGCTTTCATTCAAACTGCAAAGAGATATCTGAACCTCAGCAAGCTGACATTTGTTCATTTTTCACTTGTACTAAACAAGTTTGTCATCTTTTTAATTATTAACTTCTTTGTTAGTAGATCTAATGTCTTCATCAAGTTTTGTATTTCTAGTTGTCAAGCAGAGCTAAGCACACTCGGTACTCTAAAAAGAGTTGTAATTAGCATGATTTCGGCTCTAGTGACTGTTTTTTAAAACGTGATGATAGTTTGGGTATTTACAGCCTTACATTATCTTTTTGGTTATGGTGAACTTTGGAATAAACTGAGTCAATGTCCTCAGTATTTCCAGATCCCACTGGCCTCCAGACAGACTAGGATGTGAAAACACACGTAGGTTAAGACACATTCACGAGCATGGCATTGCAGGGGAGGGTTAAATTTCCAAAAAACATAAAGATTACTAATAAATATTTGCTTTTACATATACATTTAAACTCTCACTGGAAGAGAGTCTCTAAATAAAAGAGATGTGTCTTGGATTACTTACTCCAGCACAGACAAAACAGGGCAACATGCCAACGACCTGGCAAGTTCCTGCATTTCTGGTTCACTCCATTTCTGGTTCAATAAGCTAAAGAACAAACAGTAACATGGAATAAGACTTATCCACAACAGTATCAACAAAACACACCCTGCCATTCAAATTAATGAAGGACATGATTTGAATTTTATTCAAATCACTCCATGCCTGAACCACACTGACTTTATAAGTCTGTCTCTGGATAGAGTAGCTGTTTATGAAAGGGTTTTTTTTTTTACAATTACTGAAAATCTGGTTTAAAGCAGTTTCATTTCAAATACAATAATTAGTTTAGCAGGAAAACCAGCATTGTTTGGTGTGATCTGAAAGGTCAGAACTTGGAAGTGATGTCTACTTTGTCACCTGATTGTTGGGTGAGGCTTGCTTTGATGGCTGGAGAGAGAAACACATAAACACAAGAGGATATCTGTTGGTGAAATATGCATATTACGGATATATTTGAAGACCCAAAATATATTTCAATAACCCTTGAGCGTTTAGTCACAATACCAATCCAGATATGAACTCACCTGCTTATACCAGAGCTCTCTGAGAAAGTTACCGTCAGTTCCTTCATCCCACTGAACAGAAAAAAAAATGTGTATTTGTAAGTCTCAATGGAAATCCAACAATTACTGTCTGACATCACATTTCCATAAGTAAAAGTCTTAAAGCTGCAGAGGACTGAAAATATTCTTTTTGAGAAGAAACGCAAACATTACAAAACACATAGCTCCAATAGGGTGTAGAATAATAACGAACTAGTGACAGTGAGCAGGATTAGTCCCAAAACGTACACAAATGCCCATAACAGAGCCTGTGTTTCAAATGGCATTTTAACCATGATATGATAATAAATAATGTAACTCAGTTGTACGTTATACGAATGTGATTGTGTGGCGTCATACTTTGCATGGATGTGCTGGATGTTCCCATACGAAGACATTTTCCTGATAAGATACTCCACTCCTTTCTGAGTCCAGTTGTTTCGGCCAAACCTGCAAATGAAACGAGAACAGAACACTCAAAGACAATCTGCGGACTTCTGAATTTGGATTTTAAAAGTGGGTACTCACATTATTGAGACCAGTTTTGGTAGCTTGACAAGAACATCAGTCATGAGTTCAATTCCTTCATCTTTCAGATTGTTGTCACTCAGGCTGCAACACAAAAACAGTTTCAGGAATGATTTTAAAAATGTTTCACTATAAAAAAGACATTAAGTGTCACAAACTCAAACATATGACCTCCACCAAATTAAACAAAGCATGTCAAACCTACTTGACTTTAGTGATGTGAGGACAGTTCTGTAGCCCAGAGGCCAAACTAGCTGCTCCAGTTGCAGTAAGGCAGGCACCACAAAACCTATAAAGATATGGACCAAATCCATGACTCACTGACGTGGCAAGTTCTATAAGGCAGAAAATATTTCAACAACACCTCCGCCTTGTGAGAGGAAGAGATATTCAAAGACAAGCTTTGGATAGAAAAACAGTTTGAAGAGTTTGGGAGAAAAAAATATCTTACTCCAGTTTTCGTAGAGATGTGAATTTTGACAGAATGGTGGACAACTTCTGAGCAAACATGTCACCGTACTTGCGGCTGCGAAAACTGAAGGCACACAAAGTAAATGTTAAAAAGAAAAAACAGACTTGCAAAATTCACAAGACATAAATTTCTAAATGACAAAGTTTAATGAAAAGAGCCCCGCCTTTATATGTCACATTGTCACACCTGGCAGAAAAATAGATGCTACTTTTTATAAAGCAACAAGCCAATTCAATGAAAAGTTATCTCAGAGTGGTTGCAATCACAGTGACTCATCTTATCACTACCAAACTCAGCACTAATTAAGGATTATTGTCTTCTTTTCAGTATGTTTTGTTACTTATTACGGCCATTGGGTCTTCCTTATTGACTTGTAATACATTGAAATACGACCCTCTGTACTTACCAAGTGAATCCAGCTTAGATGAAGTCTTTTAAGACATTTTTTCCACATATAAGATAACATCACTCGCTCAGCTTTGACATTTTGCAGTGCAGTAACCTAAATAAAACTGCAGGCTGTGTGTAATACTGATGCATAATGCAGGCCAGTGCTTGTGATGGTTAGATCTAAAAATTGGAAAAAACCTTGAAATTACGGTAATTTTCTTGGTAGAGTCACTTCAACTGTACGCATTGTTGTGACAGAGAGGCTTATCAGACCAAAAGGAGCCTTGGGTTCACGCCACTCTACAGTATGTGTGACAGGTGGACAAACATCCTGGGAATGCCAGCCAGGCTGCAGCTTTTTTTTTCCTCCACATTCCCTGCTGTTGCAAACACTCAGACTCTTATCACATTTTTTTTTTTTTAGATTAAGCTGAAGCACACCAACAGCCTTTCCAGTACAATGTGCTCAATAATCACCTCTTAGCTGCCCAAAACCACACAGAAATGAAAACAGTTCTCAGCCTTAGATGCCATTATCTAATGAAACAATATAAGATTCTATTCCGGGGCCAGACTAGTTAGCAAATGTGTATGTGTGGCTTTCTTTCTGTTCCTTCTTATATGGACCTACCAGAGGTAGTGGATGTTCTGACACCTTGTAAGGGTGTCTAAACACTCCAAGTCCATTGAGCATGCGCCAAAGTCTAGTCCAATTTCAGTTTCACCCACTGAGTTTACGACAAAAGCCAGAGCATCAATATCGTTAGGCAATAGTCGGATGTTGCGGAGCTCCAAGATGGGTCTCACTTCCAAAACTTCCTTAGCCAGCTGGTGATCTTGGGTTTCTTGTACACAATGACAAAGCTCCAAAACCTGGAAAGACATGAGAGGGCTGAATATGTGCAAAAGAAATAAGGAATAAAAGGTTAAAACTGATCTGGATTCACTCCTCGTGATTCTACCTTTGGACCTGTCAAGGTGTTGCTGTGACACAGGCTCTTCAGCAGTTTGAGAACAAGAGCTTGACGTTTTTTGACCCAGTTCAGAACTCCTGATCCACTAGAGGTCTTGACTATTTGAACCAAGGCCTTAGTGCACTGTTTAGAAGCCAGTCCGCATACAAACAAATGCAGTGAGTCTGTGAAGACTGTCCTTTGGTCGACTTTGGTTGTCCAGCGAGTTTTGAGGCTGAATCTTAGGAGAAGCGAAGAGAAAAAGAAGAAACAGACAGAAAAATATATATTTAATTTGGATTTGTGTGAGGTACACACTTACAGAGTTTAAGTTTCCTGGGGACAGTTTTTGATAAGAGGGATAACTCACTGTGGAAATAAGAAACAAAATAAACCAGGTATCTCTGCTTGAATGCTAGGTTGAACATTCTAAGTTGACTCCATGTCCAGCCTTAGAACACAGGGCTGGTTAAAAGGGAACTTTTGAAACTGCTTTTGACTGCCTGAGAAAATGTACATACACACAGACTGATGTTCAAATAATAGACAACAGACATCACAAGCTACAGTCAAACATCACAGTCACCAGCAAACTGATCATGGTTTGGCACTTACGCTGCCGTACATCTACAGTTCAGGACTTTATTTGTCATATTTGGACAGCTTGATTGGTAAAGACATCATACTTTAAAATACCTGATAAGGATCCTTTTCACAATGGCTTTTATTTTATTCTGCACCTCAATGATGGAAGCAACTCATCAGATTCACAAGAACAAGACAACGCAGACTGACAAAATACAAAAATAGGAATTTGAGTCATTTGTGATATGACCATACTGAGCGAGGCTTTAAATGTAGGACCATGGCCCCTGATGCTTTTCACATCTGCTGCGTAATGCATCACTGTCAAGAGCCCTGCAACCCCTTCCTGAACTATTGAGGCTCCACTACGGTGATTGGACTGTCTGCTTTGGGCCTGCATCAGCGTTTTCTGTCCTCCTTGTAAGGAGAAAGGTCAGGAATGTCACATAGCTTGGTTACTTTTAACTGCTCATCTTGCTTCTACGACAAGATTATTCCTGGTGTAGAGAGGAACATTTCCGATATGAGATCTCTTCAAAATACATCAACAGTTACTTCTAAATAATCACTCTAAAATATATTGTTTTATTCAACTGAATTACTGAGTTGACCTGAGTGACAAGGGCATCAACAGAAAATAAAAAGCAAACATTGGAGTTTTGGTTTTTACGCTCTGTTTTAATAAATCAACATTAAATTAAAGACTTCAAAACATCAGACTCACACTTTTGATGGGCTAAAATGGTTAAAAATGCTGCTCGTGTATTACTGCAACAGGTCTGGTAGTAAAGGAGTAAAGAGAAAACTGTTATACCCCGAGTCAACTTTTACCCTTGATACTCCAAGTGCTTCTTCTCATCTGTACTATTCCAGCTAACAAAGCAGGACTCTTACTGATAAGATGTTTTCAAAGTTCAGCCAAGGTATAAGACTTTATTTTGGAAGCAGTGCTCACACAGCACTTCCTGTCTCTTGGAAACTTTGTTCCATGCAAGGATTACACAGCATAAAGGTGAGAACTGTATATCAGATGTGAACAGATGGGGTTTCGTGCTAACAAGGTTGAGCAAAGCTCTGTGTGGGTAGTCAGGAAATTAGGTCAGCTGAGGCATCCTGTACTCTTAATATACATCTATTTCCAGTAGGTGGCTGAGCTGATAATTACTTGATTCCTTCAAAGACATTTTAAAGGACATGTTCTGTAGCTATGCTGTAGTGCTGTATGAGGTCAACTTAACTATTAGCTCTGTATAGGTTGAATAATACGATGCAAGGAAGGATTAAAATGCTCTGATTTTGTTGAAGACGCCCACAGTTCCTGTTTTCTGAAAGGACAGCTAATCTTCAGCTCATTAAAGGGATCGATCTGATAAAACATATCCATGTTCCTTTTCAAGTTACACTTCAGAGCTCAGCTCCTTACCTCTTCTTGAGCTGCGCGTCACTAACATCCTGACTGGTCATGAGTCTTATCGCCCCCAAAAACTCCTGCAAAGTCAGGTGAATGAAGAAGTAGGAGTTGACGGTCGTCCCATCCTCACATCTGACCTCCACCTGATACAAAGATATGGACAAACATCTGAAGAAAAGATACCGACCAACATACTATTCTCAGCTTAAAGTGATACTTCTGTGATACTGGAACCTTATTAAGCGGTGTTTTTGTGTGAAAGCAACCCGCTGATAATTCTCCAAATAAAGCGTGAATGCAGACCGATATCAGATTTTTTCGGTGGGAGTCTGTTTATTTGTGTTTTTGGTCTAGTAAAATATGGCCCCGTCTGAGTGCATAGGAAACCGGCAGAGGAGCAGGGAGGGGGTCTTTGGTGCGAGCGCCCTGGGCTTCTGCTGCACAAAAACACTGCTGTAGGGGTAATTTCTGCCCTAAACCTTGTGATAGGACCCAACTTGTTCCATCCCGGAGTATCACTTTAAGGTTAGGCTGAAAAGTAAAGCAAGGGGCAACCCTTAAATTTGGAGATCCTGTAGCTTACATGTTGAGCATCCTTTAGAAAGATAACGTTTGTCCCAAAGACACAGCATGCAAGACTGCTCCAGACTGACAGACTTTTTCTTTTTTTTTAATCTTTATCTGAATTTCAATGATAGAATGTTCCAAGTCATGATATAAGAGTGTCATCCTACAGAAGTAAAAACACAATATCACTACAAACTAATATATAATCACTGTAGTTGTTACAGTTAATCCACAACTATGTGTTTGAACCAAGCTGGTCAAAAGTTTATCACCGCTAAAACTGTTAACTTCCCTATGAATTTTCTTAACAAAGGGATTGCTGGAGTGTACACCAGCAATTTCCAGAGCAGCCACATGTTGCAAATATCAATAATGCTACCCTCTAATATGTTGGGTTTCAGTGGTTTATACCTCAACCAATCAGTGTGTGTCTTCACCCACATTAAAGGCTGTGTTCAGACTGTAACAAGAGCTTATGGGTCTACATAGTACAGCCTAAGAAGGAAGTGCTTTATATTTGCATTTTTACTCGTGGCCAGAAGAGGGAAACTACAGGGGTTAAAAAAAGCAGCTGAGCTTTCTACAAATGCCCAAATTTGTGACTTTATTTATTACTCTGTGTCTTTGTTGTTGCTTGTTTAACCTGTTTTTTGTTTTTTCTCCTCGAAAAATGATGACTCATTTCATGAATGAGTGAAAGTCATCTCAAAGATAAGTTACAACATGTTCAATAATAGTCTTTAATTGCACTCCAGGAGAGTTGAAGTGTGCCACAAGAATCTGCATTGGGGCCCAAGTTTTTCATACTTCAATAAAATCGAATTTAAAACTGAGCATAAAGCAACAAAATAATGGTAAAATGTGAATAATTAATCATTTATTGTGGTGACAGTGTTACTCTGAACCATGCCTTAACCTAACTAGGGTTGAATTTGAATTGTATTTGTAAAAAAAGTTCTTAAATTTAGGATTGATCATAAACTCAGTTGAAAGCAATATGGGACACACCAAAAGAAAATATAATATCTCTATTGGATAAAATAAAAGCTCTGTTGAAAAAGATCGAGTGTGTTTATCATTTTGCTGTTACGGATGGTGACATAATGTGTCAAAAAAAAAAAACAATGGGGGAAAAACTTTAAGTTGAGGTTTCTTGAAATAAAGATTGTGTCCTGAAACGAGACACTACATACATTCTTCTTGCTACATTGGCAGATTTTTTTTTTACTCTTTACGCAAAATTCAGGTGTCATTTTTGTCTTTCAATATTTCGTAATAACTCTAGGATTGTCGGGTAAATGTTGCTTATATTAAGATTAATGAGACAAAACTGATTAAAATAAGACATCCGAACTTGCTTAGCCTCTTTCAGCTGCATTTTTCTCTGTACTGCCTATATTCACGCACATGATGAGTGCTTATGTTCAACTTAAGGGGATGTTTGTTTGGCAGTGAAAACTTCATCAGTTTTTTTTTTTCTCAACGGATTAAATTTTCTCAAGAGTTATGTTAATTCAATCTTCAATGACAAGCATGTTACCTTCTGTTCATCTTACATACTTGTGGTTCAAAGAAAGCATGTTGGCAGCTGCTCCTGTTCTTCAGCTCCTCCAAAAGGGTCAATAAAATCAGAGGTGCACACGCCCACACATACACACACACTCCCTACTGACACCCAAAACTTATACTGCACTCTTGGTTTAGGGAAAGTCTTGAACCCAACTAGACCTTGTGAGAGCACTCACACACACTGTGCAGCCATCACTGACCTGTGAGAAGAGCCCTGTTTTGATGCAGAACTCTAGAACATTCTGGGGGATTTCTTCTTCCATGAACAGGATCTTGCTTTCCTCTAAACCTTTCCAGGCTAGGTGGCTCAGCTCACACAGCTCAGACTGATACTGACTCAGTGTGCAAATAACACTACACAAAGAGAAACAAAAACACATTTAGAAAGTTCAATTGTATTATTCTTTAACTGGTAACAATACTACTTACATTTATACACTTAAATACTAAAGACCAGAAGTGAAAACTGAAAGCTTCCTTAACCTTACATTAAAATGAAGATGTCTTCGACATTGGTTGACTTCTCATTGTAAATTACTCAACACAGGAAAGAGAACACAAAATGTACTTATTATCAGCAGCTGTTTTCTGCTACTGGTGGCGGCACTTTCTGCTGGTGTTAACCAATTTATAGCACTTTTCTCGCATAAAGATACCCTGACTGTTATCTGCCTAAGTTTGTGTGAAACATCACTCTTAGCCAAGTGTTTTTTTTAAGTTAAAAAGAGTTTCAAATTAAGCCTCTCAGTGTATGTATTAAGATTCTAACTGCATGTTCACTTGGTAATAGGATGTTAATATGTGTAGTGATCTACTTAGTCTTCACCTTGTGTCACTTCTTTGCTCTTTATCAGGGTCACGGCTCAGAAATGCGCCAAGTACAGTGAGGTAGACCTGTGTAAGGGTGGAAGGTATCTGAGCTTGTGTGAGAAGCAGCTGAGCTCTGCCATTTGTCACATCCATCATTGTGTCAGCACTCCCTCCTCTTCCTTCAGGAAGACTTGCCCCATGACTCCCTCCTGATCCTCTTCCTCCTTCTTGAATGTGAAGACCTTTCACCTTTTCTTCTCTGGCTGTTTTCTGTGTCTCTCTTGTTCTGCCTCCTAGTGTCTGAGTCCCTCCTGAGGTTCTCTCCACCTGCAGTAAGTGCTCCAGACAGATGCAGCAGATGTTGCAGAGCCCAGGGAGAGATGACATTGCAAGTAGGTGTTGGCTGGAAAAGAGGAGATCTGCTGCCTGTTCCCCAAAGCCTCCGTGTGCTGAGTGACATTTTGAAATGAAAAAATATCATAAAGAATAATTCCCATAATGCACTTGGATAGTTTAAAATTCTCATGAGGACATCAGCATTGGACATGGCCTCTTTACTGCAAACCAAGAAACACTTAAAATGTGTTTTTTTAGCATGTTGTAATATTATGAAGTAACTGTGAGACTAGCAGCTAACTTGAAAAAGAAACATATATGTTAGAGCTAAATCAGCATAATGCTGACATATAACGTGCATTTTTACCTTGTACTCTAAAGTAGTTGTGCACATACTCCAAGATCTCTTGATTCTCCCAGCCCTGCAGCAGTCCCACTTTATCTGCGATACCCTCCAAATCCATAGCATCCCGCACACGGCAGGTGATCACTATGGTGCACCCTGGAAGAAGCTGATGATTCAACAGTCCTGAAATGAGGTCGAGCACAGGCAGAGGGGTTTTGGGGTCCAACGGCTCTCTCTGCTTCTCTTGTTTGCAAAGTTTGCTGTGAAACTCGTCATAGCCATCCAAAACCCAACAGCTTTGCTCTGGATTGGCGAGGAGATAGTCCAAAATGGCTTGCTGCCCAAAGCAAAGAAAAAAATATATCACATGGAAGCATAATAAATTAACAAAAATCAGCAAACAAAACGCAACAGCTCACCTGTTTTATCTTAATCAATACAGTGATAACTTGGTTGTTTTTAACAAGTAACACACCAGAGTCAAAGACATAAATGTGTTAAACTACAACCTTTGACTACCCAGTAACTAATGAAGTCTTTTCAAGCAGGGGCAGGACAATTCATACCTTGAAAGCACAATGATTAATACATACATTTTATATAGTAATGCATTGCAAAAATAGCTGTTTTTACTGTTTGTTGAACCAACAACTTTATGTGTTCTTCTTTTCGAAAGCCAAACCTTTGCAAACCAGCACCCTTTTGAACAACACAGCCCTTTACGACCTGCTAATCAGCCTGAAAACGGTCTGATTTCAGCACAGGGCTGTGTGAAGTTCTGCTGAAAAGGTTAGGTAACAAGAGCACTGTCCTGTCTACCTTTTCATCGTCGTCCCCTCTTGTTGGGAGGTACTGTCGGAATAGCAGCTCAGACAGGGAGAGGGGGCGGGACAGCAAGCTTAGCTGACGGAACTCCAGCAAGATGAACAGCGAGGATGAAGGGATAGGGCCCTGGATGGTCAGAGAGAAAGAAAAGTGGGTTTTTAAAATAGAGAAAACAAAGTCAGGGGAAGACAGAACGAGAGAATGAGCTAAGTAGAAAACAAAAATTACACTTCACTGAGTCTAAAGCTGCGTTTCCACCAAGCAGTACGGGTCGGTTCAGTACGGTTTGGGGCGGTTTGGGACAGTAAAGTCTCATCCCGTTTGCGTTTCCACAGCAAACTGTGCCCTCTCGTGGTGGGCGGCGTATAAGCTGGATGCCACAGCTGGTAAACAATAGCGCGACGCCGTAGCAGCTTACCCCGCTATTAAATCCAACAAAGAAGAAAACGCGACACAGTAAACAAAGAGCACGGATGGAAGACATGCAGCATTTCGTCCTCTCTGTGATTTTCATGTAACTCTCTGTTACAAAGTTCAATCAAGCTTCGTTTCAGAGAAGTCTGTGTTCCACCAGGAGAAATGCAGCCGCTGTCGGGGTAAGTGACGATTCTTTTGACCAATCAACCGTCTGCAGTGTGTTGCTCCACCTCCCGAGAGCGGATCAGTTCAGTCTGGCACCCATACGAAAGGGTCCCAAAAAAGTGGGACGGCTCGTCTCGGTTTTTAGGGATCCGTCCCGGGATGAGTCAGTGGAAATGCCGCTAAAAGCGCACCGTACCGAGACGAACCGACCCAAACTGCTTGGTGGAAACGCGGCTTTACACATCAACATCTGTAAGGGATTGGACACCTTGGCACATGTCAGAAGCGGTGTTTTGTCAGCTGCATTGTAAAGTAACTGCTGAGTAATACAAGTTTTAAAAACAACATTTGATTTATACCAAGAGTAAAGTTATAAGATGTGAATTTACACATCCTCAGTAATTTCTCTCCTCAGTCCAGCAGTAGGATAGCAGGACAGGTCACTAGAGACACAAGACTCACAAACACAACCTCTGACAACACTGTTGGAGGCCTAGATGCAGTGTGGAGGAGGATATTTGTTGTTCTGCCTTTTTTGAAATTTGCCATTTGGGTTAAAAAAACAGGAATAGAATTAAAACATGAAAGCAAAATATTTCAGTGGTATTCATTTGAAAGCAAGAGATTTCAATAAGCTGTATAATTAAAAGATTTTTTTTTCCAAATTTGTCTTAAAACTAAGCGTTTGATGATTTTATTTGTCTTGTCTAAATGTATGACTATTAACTTCGGAACTGCTATGATTGACACTGCACTGGAGGCTTGTTTTTTCCAAAATTTTCTTGAAGTGTTTTGGGGAAAAGCACAAAGCTAAGTTTCAGTTTCAATTACAGGAGTGACTGCCAAATTCATTCATTCATTAGACATGTAAACTTACAAGTCCATTTGCCCACTGCTGTCCCAAACGGGACATCAACAGAGTTTTTCCTGATCCAGCCTGGCCAAGAAGAACTGTCACCTTCCCCGCACACCCATGGAGGAAGGTCTCAAGTGTCACTCTGCCCTCCACAGACCCATAGTCCCCATCAGGCTCTGAGTTTGGTGCATAAAATGGTGAGTTTGTGCACAGCAGAAAAAAAGTGTAGTTATACCTGAATGGGAGGAGTTTACTTATTAATCATACGAACAGGAAGAGTTCACCCCCACCTGGTGTTCTGCTCCCTCTGTCTGTTGATCCAGGAGTTTGATCAGGTCTGTCTTTGCTTCTGTTGGCCATTCTTGGGCATACCCACACACTGTCCAGATGAACCTCCTTCATATGGGGCTTGTGTCTTTCCCACCTTTTCCGTAGTAAACTCATCACAGCAGCGATATACTGCTCCCAGTAATCTGTGGAAAGAAAACGTGTTATCCCTGTAAGACACAGGGCAGCATTTTCCAAACATGACCTTTACCTTGCCCTAAAGTAAAAGGATACTCTACTTCTTTAGTAAATTACCACAACTGCATACTAAGTCTGTTCTCATGACTGTGCCTCATAAATCATAACTCTGCCAACTTTTTTTTCAATGAGATTTACTGTTTTGATAAACTTGACTTAAGAGGCTTTTTAATTGCACAATTTGACATGTTTGAGGTGGGGCATTCGTCACAGTTAAAGGGGGAGGGGTGAGAATGGTTGAGGCTGTGCCAGTTCATTGTTCAGGTAGAGGTGAGAACTTCCCTGGGTGGGGGAGATGGGTGGGGGTGGATTAAGGCCCCGTTTACACGGAGACCCCCGCAACGATTCTTCCTTTGCGTTTTCAAAAGCCACCCGCGTTTACATGAGGACAGCGTGAAAACGATCCGCGTTCAAACGACTCCAGGAGTACAAGTCACTTCTTCTGTTCTTTCTTTTTCTGCCGTTTTGATGTGTGAGACGGTCGGCAATCCAACCATAACGCGTATTACCGCCACCTACTGGACCGGAATGGCTCAACTGGAAATGTGGCTGAGCCCGGAGCCTTCACCTGAAACTGTGAGTGCGCATGCGGTGACGTCAGCGTTTCACCCTGAGACGCTCCGCTCTGTGTTTACACGAAGCTGGATGGAGGAGTGGATTCAGATCTTTCCACTCTGGGAAGCGTTTTCAAAAGGTTGCGTTTTCACTGAAAACGCAACGTCATCTCATCTAAACGGAAGGCCGAAACGCAACGAAATGTTTGCGGAATCGACCGTTTTCGGCGTCATGTAAACGGGGCCTAAATGTACCACAAACTTAACAGCAAAGCACAGCATTACTGCCTGTGTATCAGTGTTGTCTGATGATAATGAAACAAGCTTAGACTGTTGTACATTAAGCTCAAGCACAACAAGTAATGGGTGTCAATGTATTAAAAAGGATTTGATCAGTTTCATATAAGAGCTGTATGGTGTCAGAGTTGGTAAGTCAGAGTTAAGTAGTATTATATCAAAGTTTCCTCTAATATGCAAGAGAAGTGGAGAGAACATAATAAAAAGAGCTGTTGAGGTCCACTGCTAGGTGACATGATGAGCTAGGGCTTTTCATTTACATAAGTTCACTTTTTTCTATTAATAAATCACTATTCTTCTCATAAATGCTCTGTTACTGTATGGGAAACCCCGGGTTATATGATTTTATTACAGCACTCATCATATGCAATAAAACACAACTTCAAGTAGGAACCAGAGCATAAAAAACAGAAGTGATGAGGTTTTCATGAACATAAAATGAAATGACACATTAAATCCAAAAAAGCACACAGCCAAAAAATGCTTCATTGAGTGCTTACAACAGTAAAAATGCCCAGGCTGTGGGTTCTTGTGCTATAGGCAAGCTTGTTTTGGCTCAGTAGTAAACTTGAGAGAGTTGCGTTCATCCTGTGATCTGATACCCAGTCATAAAAGACTAACATGGCTGAGATGCCTGCTTTACTTTCACGGTAAAACACCAGTCAGGAATGACAACATCCCCTGGGGTTTTATTAACGGGACAACCTCATTGAAAGTTTCATGGTTGTGTCTTTATATTAGCAGCCAATATATTTTTGTGATATGAGCAGGGTAATGCCCTCTTTTCTGTCTGTAGTACCTCAATGAGGTAGACACAAGCAAAATTACTAGGTAAAATGAGAGAGATTGATAGAGCTGCATGACAGGTTTGTGAATGCCATAAATTTTAACCAGGAAGTGACCTGGTTCATCGGTGCTTGTTAATGTAGCTGCACTACATTCAGGCTTAACCCTTCAAGTTGCAAGGTTGTGTGTGTGTGTATGTTTTACCAATCCGAGGACGTTTAATGAGCAGCTGTTCTGATGGAGGCGATGATGACTTCACATCTGTGTCACTGGGCCTGGAACTATCACCACCATCTAATGTATGAAAAAGAGGGAACAGTAAAACAAACAAACAAACAAACAAACAAACAAAAGTTTAATGCTAGTCTTTAAAAGGACAAATGCTGTCTTGTATTGCAAGAATGCTGCATGCACTGTTTTCTATCTATAGTTGTCCCTTTTTACTTTCTAAATCAGCTGAAGAGTACGGGGATTCCCACAGCGAAAGAGAAACCAAATCAGAACTAAACTGAACACAAGCTGATCAGGGAATCAGTGACTTGTTTTCATAGCATCTGTTACATTTCAGTTTTCATTTCAGTTTGGTAATGCTGTATGTGCTTTGAGGCACTAGACTAAAGCAGCTAGCTGAATGTAACAACAACACTTAAATTTAAGACACAACTTCCACCATAAATTAGACTTGTTATGAACTTACTCTGTTGAGAGCCTCTTTGGGTCTGCTCAACATGCAAAAGCACAAGTGAAGCACCTAATCATACCTTAATAATTTTTTTTGCTCATTGCATGTGTTGGCTCTTTTCTGCTGAACTTGAGTATTTGTTTAAAAATTCATGGTTTATATAATTTTCTTTAATGCCTAATTGTATGTATGCTTTTGTCTTTACATTGTTGCAAAGCATGGGAGCCATCTGACCACTGTACTTTATTTAGTTTTAGGGTATTTGGTAGTTAATCACAGAAAAAACTGTACACTATGAATATTTGTATCACCATTTTGTGCCACCATTACAGTTTTTCTGAACGGTTTACACACAAAAACTGGTACTTGAAACACAATGACCACAACATGTAACCAATGCATCAACCCCATGAATCAATTCTGTTAAACTACAAGCACAATTCTTGCTTTACAATCAAACTGCAGTTCTGAAACACACTTATTTCAAAATACTTCATGGAATTCTCTGCATTTGGCAGCAATTCCATGAAGGAAATCTCCTGTTTTCACAAGGAACACACACTGTCATTCAAAATTCTAAAGTTAATTGCCTGAATATGAACACTGGGTCATCAAATGGGCAAACACCTCTCACACATTTTTACAATTAGCGATCAGGGTTAAGCATAAAAGGGCAACAGGTGAGCTATTCTGTTCTGTAGCAATGGATGCCAACACTGGAAACTGAGGCAGAGCCAAAAGAGTGAGAGTAAGAAGAGGAGGACAGAAGGACAAGGACAAGGATGAGGAGAGCCAAGGACAGTAATCTCTGATGAGATCTGAGACACTTAGGTTGACCATGTGGTCAACCATGGTCTAACAGTGAGGGAGGCTGGGCAAAGCAAACAGACAAATTTGAGCAGGTACACCACTGTAGACCACTGTATGTGCAACTTTGTGGTAGCTGGGATGTACAATGTGCGCTTAATTTTTGGGGGGGAAAAAATAAAATATATTTATTACAGGGTTTTGTGTTTTCTGAGTTAAAAAAATATACTAAAATAATTTACAACACGCCCTGCAATTGACTGGCGACCAGTTCAGGGTGTACCCCGCCTGTCACCCAATGACAGCTGGGATAGGCTCCAGCCACCCGCGACCCTGAACAGGATAAGCGGCTCAGAAAATGAATGAATGAATGAATTTACAACACACTTATGTATGTACTGTCTGTAGTAGGTGTAACACTGAACAAAAAAAGGCCAAAGCCGTTATGATAAATGGGGAAGAAGTAGTGTTTTCCATTTATCATAGTGTTTTAAGCTGAGCACAGCTGAGTTCAACTGGCTCTTGTAAATGTATATTTATAGGGTGGTTTGCATGTGTCATTGAGAACAAAATACCATTTTGAGAAAAAAATAAAATTGCTTGAATGTTAAGTATCATCTTGCAAGAAAATTGTGTGGGTTTTTTTTCATTTTTGGGCAGAGTTCTGAGAGTATGAGGTATGCTTTCAGAAAAAGTCTGTAAAAAATCCAGAAAAACTGCAATAGTACTATTTTCTACTCACCATTTGGACAGCCAGCCACTGACATGAGCCTGGACTCCAGATGCATGGGGATGTTTTCACACAGCAAACACATGCTCTGCAAAAAATTGCGGCAATCTGCAGCAGAAGCCGACCTGAAGTACTCCAACATGGCCTTGATGTGTTCTGTCAGTGCAGATGCGGAGGACACCACCTGATCGATGTTCAATCCTGCTTCAGCGGACACTGCTTTGGTTAACTGCATTATAACATCAGGTGACTGGCCTCTCAGGATGTGGAGAAGCTCTGAAGATTCCTGGGCTAAGATGTTGTACACATCATCCTCTTCAGGGCCAGCCTCCTCATACATGGTCAGCCTCCATCAGCTTAAATAAAAAAGACAAGAGTCATGAGTAGAAACAATCTTACCAAAGCTACAATGAGAAGCTACAACTTGAAGCTTATTTTAGCCACCCATCTGGACAAAGTGCTGCCTTCGATCTTTTTGCTTGTTTTTTCCCCTTTCGTGTTAACTGCCTGTAAATAGCATTTCATCTGCCTTTCTCTGAACAGTAATGCACTCATTTTGCATTTTTTTGTTGCAGATGTAGGAAAAATCCCGTTTCTGCAATAGACTAATGACGACAGACCCTTTGTGCAAAGATAAGTTTCATTTATTCAGTTTTTCTGTCTCAAAATGGTGAAGTAGTGATATTGAGGTTTTATAATAAAGTCACATCATTCTATGTATAACTTTTAACTTAAAAAAATAACACAAGAAAGTGGCAACATTATTTTTTTAGCTTAAATTTTCAAAGACTCTAACCCTTCATTTCCTTGGTCACACTTAAAATAAAATATTTAACAAAGAGATGGTGCTACCTTCAAATACAAAGTCCACAAATAGAACCCTGTTGTTACAGCCATGCTAATTAATATACAAAGGCTTCTTTTGATAAGGCCACATGGTCAATCGTAGATAAGGGTTTTGGGGCAGATCAGCCCAGCCCCTGGCTCCTTCCCTGTATAGAGCACCCTGCTTGTCACTGCCCCTGCTGCAGCATTTTTGGGAATTGAGGTTGAACCTGTAAAAATCACCTAAATGTAGACGTTTGATTTTGCTTGGTAAGCAAAATCAATTTAAGACAATATTGGAAACTACATTAACACTTTAATGATTCTTCTAAGTTACCACTTAGGGCGTTGGTTCTGATAAATTGAGACTAAAAACTTAAATATAATAGGAAGCTGTCCAAGATTTGTAAGTTTTTTTCCATATATATTGCCCATGAAGTTGGAAGAAAACATTTTCTACCTCCTCACTTAAATGACTTGTGAAGGTTAACTGTGGTTTATTATTATTTTTCTGTGCTATGTCTGGAAAAAAAACTGATCAATACGTACACTAGATACACTAAAATATATCACTTAGTCACTATCATCTCATGAGAAAGGTATGTAATATTATATCCTAACTTTAGGGCAACAAATACATATTTATACTTTCTTTATGTATCCAACTTCGAGAGCGCGTGCCTCTTTGCGGTATCCGTTGGATCACGCTTTTATGGATTTGAACTTTTGATTTTATGAGCTCATGTAAACGGTTAACGACACAGTGATAAATGATGCATGTATGGCTATGCATTACAATTAACTTACATAACAAGTGACAAATAATTATACTTTCACTTTGACAATGATGTTATCTGGCATGTGTAGGAGCAAGACAGAGAGAGGTCATTTAAGGCAACGAATACCGCGCTGTGCTGAGTATCTTATCTGCTGCCGAACAGACACAGTCTGCAAGAAGCAATGCGAGTGCTTCAAAGCTTAAGTTTTAAAATTTGCCCTGCTTTCTAATAAGTATATTTCAAACTCACCAAAAGATGTGGTCGAGGACTGCATACTGCAGCCAGGGTGGCATTTATTTAAAAACGAAACAAAAGGTGGTTTGGTAAACTTTTGGTTTCGTTTTTGCGCCTTTATTCCAATGTTTACGGCATGAGTCCTGCAGACGGATACCGTGCAGTGACTCACTACTGATAGAAAAGGGCGACGAAAAAGGATGAGTATCCCTGCCATAAACCAACTTGAACATTTCTTCAGCTTGAGTAAGTTACTTGAAAGAAAACTGTACATTTAGATAGTACATCAAAGAAGAGTGACGCAGGAATTCACTACCCAGGTCCACGCTAAATCCCCTTTCAGAAATACGACGAAAAAGACAATTTGAGGGTTTTGTCGCATAGATGAAGGCCAATGGAAGCGACAACAATTAGTGTCTTGCGATATGGAGCCTTGTGACTTTGCACAAGAATGAATGAATGAATGTATCAACTGATAGGACAAAAGTTTGTACATAAATCAATTAATAAAATTAGGACAACGTAATTTAAAAATTGCCAACGCAAAACTGGTACGATTTGCATAATTAATAACAGTCAACAAAAGATATTTGATGTATACGCTTCAAAATGTTCAAAAAATGTACTTTGATGTAACAAATGTGGAGTAGATATTTTAAAAAAAGACGGTGCAATGGATCGGAATAACAGGTAGATAACTGAACGATTCAATGGTTATGTTTCCCAGTACACTCGACCAACACTGTCATCAAGTTTGCGGATGACACGACCACGGTTGGGCTCATCCTGGGGGGGTTACCAATGTACAGTGATGAGGTGAGGGGGATGTCAGAGTAGTGCTTGGCAAACAATTTGACTTTTAACTTGTCAAAACAAAGAAAACTGTTCTGAAAGTCAAGGAAAAAAACACATGGCAGTTGTATCTTGCATCTTTTAACTTAAAAGTCACAACCGCACCTGGGAGCACTGGGCCACTTTTATCTTTAAAATATTTTCAGTCTTTTTAGCCCTATGTTTTGTTTTTGTAACACGTCTCCTTTTTAAACTGAATTATGATGACATACACTGACAAAATGTCATATTGTATTTGAATAAGATGACAATACAGGAGTTCTGAGTCTGAGCTTCTCGTTACGTCTAGAGCTAAAGAGAAACTGTAAATCTTTGACCATTTATCCAACAAACCCCACCATGCAACCAGTACACTCTTGTAGAAGTAGTATTAAATCTCAGCAAGGATTTGATGATCTAATAAACCGCTTTACTGTTTATAAACAGCTACGGCAGTCTATACATTTTGGCAACGGAAGCACTGCAGAGTACAATGGTTTGTCAAGCTATGCGCAAGAAAGTTCACAACCATAAACAGCAATTGCTACCTAGAAAACTAATTCCCAAAGAATGTTACAAAACTCCAAGCCTTGTATGTAGTTACTGGGAGGATGAAAGACTGATATTGAGAGGAAAGATGTTTATATAGGAGAAACAAAGCAAATATCCCAGAGAGGGGTTTGAAAATACTATTTCCTTGATGTTTATGACTGAATTATCTGTGGACATTTTCAGTCAAGTTATCAGAAACTATGTCCAGACAGCAAACTGCACTAAATATATCACACTTATAATGTTTTAGTACTTGAGAGTTGCTTATTAGTTTGGTTAATTGTTTGATTATACTCGTGTCAGTTCATATTACTTCCTTGCAGCCAAATTACATTAAGTAGCTAGCAGTCACAGACAACCCTGGTGTTTCCTTAAAAGAGTGACCCTGTTCACTTGGATGTAAGGTCACCTGTTAGCATGGTTACTCTTTACTCCAAAATCACTGGTTGCTCTGTAACATCAGTGATTGTGTCAGGATTCAGTTGAACTTAAGTCCCCAGTGCAGTATTGTTTCTAAAAAAAAAAAGACCACGGAAAAGTAGTAAAAATGATCAAAATTGTCCTGTGGTCTTCAGTGTGCTCTAACTAATACACAGAAAACTCTTTCATTTCTGAGAGTGGAGAGAATATTTGAATTATATCACTTTGCTCCTTAATCTATACCGTGATTGATAGTTCAGCTGACGTTAAACCAAGCAACTGGCTATATGTGTTGTGGGCCCTTGATCTCTGTTACCTGAAATTCACAATTTTGTTTTGGTTCTCTTTCTCTTTAGATAAATTGCAAATGCTCAGTTGACTTGTAAGCACACTCAAGAGGATCAGATGAAGATGCTCTCTCAGGATGTTCAACTCCTCAGTGCCCGTGGTGGGCTGCAGTTGTCTTTATACCCATCTTTTGGACACAAATAGCTTACACCATGATTGGTCAAAGAATTTCCACACTGTTCATCTCAATTTGGTAAGTAATAAGCTGACTGGCTTTTTACAGAAGCTCAAACAACTGTCTTCTGAGTGAAAGCGGGAACCCGCCCCCGACCACCACGACAGCACACCACCTGACCTCTGACCTCCCAGCCTCTTGCTTTCGTCTCAGTACTCTGGCACGTATCTCATTACATTGAGCTGGCGTAATTAGATAGATGTGTTACAACAAATGTTCAAAGAGTTTCAAGAAAACAAGTGATATAAAATGTCATCACATGTTTATTATAATACTGATGGATTCATGGTCATCTAATGTAGGTTAACAAACACAGGGAATATCCATTCACATTTTTTCATTCATACAGAAGTGATTTACCAAATGAGTCGAAAAGCTTACATCTAAATATTCAACAGATTAGTGCCTTTTGTGTAGCTTGAGTTTTAGGTGAGGTTTTGGTCATCTTATTTGGTGCCATCCAACAAAAAAGATAACATATCTGAATGTATGCCACACTAAGAGAAACTGCGATCCGTTTCCCCTCAAAGATACCTCAATAGTACAGCTTTAGCATCAGACCAAATTGGGTAAGCCCCAGAGTGGGGAGGATTTTGCGCTGAGCCATTAATCTGACGTACCCCCACCAGGTTCTGTGGGTATGCCCCCTCCCGTCTCAGCTCAACTCAGCTCAGCTCAGATTAAATTAAAATGTTGACATAAATTTATTTTACTGTGCACCAATAACCCCTAAACCTGTGAGCTCTTCATATACTTTTCATACAGAGTGAGTCCTTAAAATTTAAAAGCAAAAAAAAAAATGTTTGGGTTCTTTCAGAGGGGATGCTGTATTGTCACTATTCCACTTCATTATTTGTTTGTCTTTCTTTGGCATACCCTTGTTGCTTTCAAATGAATAAGTGCAATGCATCTCAAAAACTGTTCTGAGTATACAATTTGCATGTGTATGTTCTCTGTACATTAAAGGGAGATTTGTGGCATAACAGAGAAAGTATCAGCATGGGAAACTTCATATCAGACCTTTCAGTCAGGAGGTGCAAAGATGCTTTTAGCTTCCATTTTAACATTTTATAATCAATCCATTGATAATCAGCCTATTCAGGACCTACACCCTCTCCTTCACACTGCAACCACTCAGGTTGCAAGACGGAGTATGACAGGGGGCCCCAAACAAATGTGTCTTACTAGACTAAGCATGTGTGTCTTACCATGTGTTTCACATTGCACCCCAAGTGAGAGGACAACTGTCTAAGTCTGACCACTAAATCACTCCCCTCTATAATCACAGAGACAGGAGAACATTAATGTTTTGTTTTGAACCCAGGCATAACAGCATTATAAGATCACAAATGACTACATTTAATTAGATTAATGCTTTTTAAATTATTAAATCGATAAAATATTAAGGCATGTCTTTCATGAATTATGTCCACATGCGCCTGCAATACTTGTGCTCATTCAGATATACCCACATGTGTATGTATTTTTGCTCTTTAACATTACATAAAGTTTTCCATTATTAAAGAAAAAGTCAAACAACCAGGTAAATACACACTCAACTGCTCACTTACTGCTCATTTTGAAGCAATCATACAAATTGGAGGCAATAAATAATACAAGATGAACTAAATAATCACTCAGAAACAGCCATTTCACTGTCAAATGCAAATTACTTCGAATCATTTGGCTGGCTGTCATCTATTTCACCTGTTGTTGATGTCTAATTGCTATAGTGCAAAACACAAGAATATAAAAAGTAATTGTCAGCAATTTTTAATTTTACAGGTTTCAATGATAAAAAAAAGTAAAAACAATCCCTAAGTCTTTTTCAGTCTTCATGTAGCTTCCAGGTTCAAAAGATCAAAAAAAAAAAATTAAAGGATTTCTCTAGATAATATGAAATTAAAAGACTAATCTTAAGGTTATTTTATACCTTTAATGTGAGTTATAATACCACAGTTCTCAAATATCATTGTAAATTCTCCTTTGTTTGATATTGTTTCTGTATTGATACCTTTTTTTTAATCTGTCTGATATTGTTTAATTATTTATAACTTAAAAGAAATTAGCAAATTGTGTGTAGTGTTGAAAAAACTCACAACCTTCCAATGTACTAAGGCGTGATAAATACTTTTAAACTGTTCAAGACGCTGCTGTCGGTCTAACCATATCTGGCACACAGCCTTCTTTGAGTTCTGCTTTGTAAGCAAGTGACACCATATATAAGGGGCTGGGGTAGAGCTTCAGAGTGTGTGGTACAAGACCAGCAGGCAGTCAACATAAGGTGAGGTTGCCCTCTAGTATTCACTGCACCAGTGAAATACATTCTTCAATTGAGAAATGAGTTGAAAAACGATTAGTGACATATATAAGTTAACATATACAGATATACATATATCCAATTTACAAGGCAGTTCTAAAAAAACTCAGGATAAGAAGGAACTTTTACTTGTAACTTTATATTATACATAAACAAGATATTTCTCCATGTTTCCTGAGCTCTATTAATTATTTTTTATTCTTTTCTATTCCATTTCAGGATTGTGAAGCAACATTCTTTTCACATAAGGGGAAAAGGTAAGTTTTTTGCATTTCTGGCTTTTTTGTCGGTTTGCCTTGTCATACATCAGAGTCTTTGATGTAGAATTTAGTAAGTAAGTAGTAGTAAGAGAATGTCAAATCACTTTGTGGAATTATGCAGCAGTTAGCACTGTTAGCTGAGGACCGTACAGGGAACCAGTCTTGCTGAAAGCAGTATCAACCTCTTCATCTTTTCGTGCAGTTTTTTCTTTCTTCTCTTCTGTTGCTCTGGTTTCCCTCACTACTGAGGTTAGTTAGAGACTCTAATTTGGACATAGTGTAAATGTGAGTGTCAGATTTTTACAGTTCATATGTGTGTGCTAGATGTGGGCAGCATCTTGCCCTTGGTCTGCTAGGACAAAATCCAGGACCTTCTGCAATGAGCAGGCAGAGTTGGTGAATGAATGATTTTAATTCAGCTGGATACAATAATGTTTGTCAGTCTTAGAAAATTAACAGTATATCAGCATACAGTGGTACGAATATAATGTCCAAAATACCACCTGATTTACTTTAGGTTATGTTGACTGTTTGATACTCCAAACACTACCTTCATGTCACTTATTCCTTTAAGCTAGGGACGAACAATTAATCATACTTGAACCAACATCTCAATGTAACAGAATTCAATTTCAATCACAAAAACTGCAAATAAAAATTAAGTTAAATTAAATTTAAAAAAAAAACACTGTTCTTTCTTAAAACCAGCAAAAGTCAATTTGCTGGGGGTTTTTTACTGGCAGAAAAAAAACGGTGAACTACAGAGATCTATACAGTAAAATGATTGTGGCTGGCAAAGTCTTACTTGTTCACTTTATTCTGTATGGTTTGTTATTCTTACTGATAACTGGAGGTCAGTAAAATTCACAGTGTTCTTTTTCAATTCAAATATTTTACAAATACATTACATATTTTAGTGGTTGAGCCAAAACTTTTTTTAATATATATATATATATATATTTCTGCTCTTTAGTTTGCGTTTTGTTACTAATGGGAAATCAGCGAGATGTTTATAAGTTTGATACTTAAATTTATGTTGGGCACAAAAAAAATGCATTCCGCATGTTGACATATTTCAGTGGTTGAGCCAGAGATTTGGTCTTATTTACATTTCTGTTATTTATTATGTGTGAGATTCATAAAAGAGAGGATTCATATTTATTTTTCATATTATTATTATTCATACCAGGCCTGGTCTTATGCATTGCTTGGTTCCTTTCTCTGATTTAATTTAATGTAACAATTGATTATAACATTTCACATCTACAAGGCTTGAAGCTTAATCAATCAGTTAATATTCTACTGCATTTGTAAAATAAAGATATGTTATCCATATCAGTTCATGCATCAACTCATCTCATATTGACAGTAGCCTTTGTCATGTTGGCAAAACTATAGAATATTTTATTGCTTGTGTTTAGTAAATAATGTGGCAGAAGATAACCCTCCACAAAAAAAAGAAGAAAAAAAATGGCATGCTCTTTCACGATTGCAATATTTCAATACTGGTTCAAAAATTGCAGTTAGATAACTTTCCTAAATTGTTCAGTCCTAGTTTAAGCCCTGGCGTCCATTTTTGGTCCCTGACAGAAGTGTCCTACCCAAATTGAAAACAGTAAATCTGTGCATCTACAATATTTATTTAAATCATTCTGGTATGATAATAAAGGTACACCTGAGAAAACTATTCAAAGGTGTCAGTGTTGGTATTTATGTCACTGACTCAGAGTAATACCTCAAGTATTACTCAAACGGACAGAAAATTTGGTTGAAGTGAAGAATTGGCAACAAATGACTTGATGCCGTATGTAGCTGAGTTTCTCCTGTTAAAGCTGATGTGCAATATGACTTCATTTATATGTGATAAGTACTTGATACCTTTTGTGGCAGAATGATCTTGAAGTCCCCCAATTGGGTGACCACAGGGTTTAAAGGGTTAATTTATCTCTAAGTGTAGTTATTCAACATGATCTTTCTGTTTACTAAACTGCCTGGCTGATGCTAGATTAAGATTTGATTTTTCTCATGTTCAATTTGTCTTATAGAAGTAAACCGCCACCATGAGTACAGACGCGGAGATGGCCATTTATGGCAAAGCTGCCATTTATCTCCGTAAGCCAGAGAAGGAGAGAATTGAGGCTCAAAGTGCACCCTTTGATGCCAAGAGTGCCTGCTATGTGGCTGATGCCAAAGAGCTGTACTTGAAGGCAAAAATCATCAAGAAGGATGGTGGCAAAGTTACTGTCAAAGTCCTGGAAAATGACGAGGTTGGTATCTTGAGATCAGTGTCAAATTCTCTGTCAGTTGTTCAGTTCTCATGTGACATTTTTCCTGTTTCAGGAGAGAACAGTCAAGGAAGATGAGGTTTGTCCCATGAACCCTCCCAAGTTCGACAAAATTGAGGACATGGCCATGATGACCCATCTCAATGAAGCCTCTGTGCTTTATAACCTCAAAGAGCGTTATGCAGCATGGATGATCTACGTAAGAAAACAAGCCTTATGATAGTTAGGAATATTTGATGACAGGATTCACATGTAAAGTATGCTGTCTGATGGTAACTGGTGGATCTTTCCAACCTCTTTCAGACCTACTCTGGCTTGTTCTGTGCCACTGTAAACCCCTACAAGTGGCTCCCAGTGTATGATGCTGAAGTTGTCAGTGCCTATAGAGGCAAGAAGCGTATGGAGGCTCCACCCCACATCTTCTCTGTCTCTGACAACGCTTTTCAGTTCATGCTTACTGGTAAGACTTAACCTCTGTGAGAAAAGATATCATTTTATTGATTGAGGCTCCTGCTGCAAGAAAATCTCATGAACTGTTTTTTGTTCATAAATCAACAGATAGAGAGAACCAGTCTGTCTTGATCACGTGAGTTCAGTATTTGTTGACTTAATATTTTTATGTCTCGACAAAGAAAATGTACAAGTCCTTACAAGTGTTTCTCTATACCTAGTGGAGAATCTGGTGCTGGAAAGACTGTGAACACCAAGCGTGTCATTCAGTACTTTGCAACTATCTCAGTTGGTGGAGGAGAGAAGAAGAAGGATTCAAAGATGGGAGTATGTACATAATACATACAATTAATGGTCACAATTAAGAATTCCTTCATGTTTCAATTAAAAAACCCCACATTTCTCATATCACTATTAACTCTTTATTTTAGGGTTCACTTGAGGATCAGATTATTGCAGCCAATCCTCTGCTGGAGGCCTATGGTAATGCCAAAACTGTGAGGAATGACAACTCATCTCGTTTTGTAAGTATGGAGAGATTTTGGTATCACAGGGCTTATGTGAAACAGTGCACATTTTTCTGTATTTCTAAACTGTCTTTTTCCAAAACAGGGTAAATTCATCAGAATTCATTTCGGCACAACTGGCAAACTGTCTAGTGCTGATATTGAGACATGTAAGTAACAGTTCTCTGAGACCTACACAAAACAGGAATGAAATTGTGATCAGAACATAACTTGTATGTTAAACATTTATAGATCTGCTGGAGAAGTCTAGAGTGACATACCAGCTTCCTGATGAAAGAGGCTACCACATCTTCTTCCAGATGTTTACCAACCACAAACCTGAGCTGATTGGTAAACACAAAAATAAACTGAATAACTCTGTATTAATCCTCAGCTCCAAGTATCAATGGATATATCTGGAACGGAGTATTGAGCTTTTAATATTTGTTCCCCAGAAATGGCTCTCATCACATCCAACCCCTATGACTTCCCCATGTGCAGTATGGGACAGATCACTGTGGCCAGCATTGATGACAAAGTTGAGCTGGAAGCCACTGATGTGAGAGACCGTCACAACATAATTTCCATGTGTTTTTAATGAATGATTATCAATTTAAAAGAGCCTCTCAATTGAATCTCAGAAGTGATGAAATTTGGTTTGAATACTTCTTTCAAACACAGAATGCTATTGATATCCTGGGCTTCAATAATGAGGAGAAGATGAGCATCTACAAGCTGACTGGTGCTGTGCTTCACCATGGTAACATGAAGTTCAAGCAGAAGCAGCGTGAGGAGCAGGCTGAGCCTGATGGCACAGAAGGTAAGTTCTAATTTCAACTCATTGGTTGTAAGATCCTTTTTCAGGCTGTGTTTTCTTCTATCATACTTGTTACAAAGTGTCACATGCTGCATGTATAAGTTTATATCCCTTTACTCTCGTCAGACGCTGACAAGGTCGCCTACTTGCTGGGTCTCAACTCAGCTGATATGCTTAAGGCTCTGTGCTATCCCAGAGTGAAGGTCGGAAATGAGTTTGTCACCAAGGGACAGACTGTACCTCAGGTAAACATGAATATAAATATATTAAAGTTTGAAATTAGGTTACATGACTTCTTCTGATATACTGCAGTGCTTTATTTGTTTTTATTTATCTATTTTTAAAAAGGTCAATTTAATGATACTTTTGCTCAGTCAGAGAGATGAAACATAATAATAGGGCGCCTTTCATAGCACTCAAGGTCACCTTACATCAGTTGCAGAGCACATAAAGTATCAGTAAAAGTGCATTAAAAGCAAGAGTAAAAAACAAATTTAAAAAGAGACGTACAATACAAAGACAGTGCAAATTAACAGAGGGAGTATGCAAGTTTGAATAGATGAGTTTTGAGTCGTTTTGAATAGTGGTAAGAAGTCAGTATTGCGGAGGTCCGTGGGTAGTGAGTTCCATAACTGGGGAGCCGAGCGGCTGAATGCTCAGCCCCCCATGGTGCTGAGGCACGCAGAGGGGACAGAGAGGTGGATGGAAGAAGAAATAAAATGTATAATATTGCAAGTTCTGTTAGATGTGTAGCTTTTTTTACCTCACAATTAAGGGACAGTATTTCTTATTTAACATCCGTGGTACTTCAAATAAAATAATCCTTTTATTCCTTCAGGTGAACAATGCCGTGACTGCCCTGGCCAAGTCTATCTATGAGAGGATGTTCTTGTGGATGGTCATCCGTATCAACCAGATGTTGGACACCAAACAGCCAAGGCAGTTCTTCATTGGTGTGCTGGATATCGCTGGCTTTGAAATCTTTGATGTAAGCATCAGATATAAAAAAATATATTCATGTATTCAATTTGCTCATGGCCATTTTAGACAAACTTTCACTTTGTTATTAACGTTTTATCTGGTTGATAATCCGTCCTGTAGTTCAACACCCTGGAGCAGCTGTGCATCAACTTCACTAATGAGAAACTGCAACAGTTCTTCAACCACACCATGTTCGTTCTGGAGCAAGAGGAGTACAAGAAGGAGGGTATTGTCTGGGAGTTCATTGACTTTGGTATGGACTTGGCTGCCTGCATTGAGCTGATTGAGAAGGTAATGTTTATAATCGAGGGCTTTGTGCAATTGTCTTGGTTTTATTGATTGTTTGGTTTCATAATATTCTTCCTTCATATATTTTCTAGCCCATGGGCATCTTCTCCATCCTTGAAGAGGAATGCATGTTCCCCAAGGCCACAGACACATCCTTCAAGAACAAGCTGTATGACCAGCATCTTGGCAAAAACAAAGCATTTGAGAAGCCAAAGCCTGCCAAGGGCAAGGCTGAGGCCCACTTCTCTCTGGTCCACTATGCTGGAACTGTGGACTACAACATCGCTGGTTGGCTGGACAAGAACAAGGATCCACTGAATGAGTCTGTTCTTCAGCTGTACCAGAAGTCCTCAGTCAAGTTGGTGGCTACCTTGTATCCTCCCGTTGTTGAGGGTACGATTTTAACAACAATAATCATAAACATATATGTCTAAGGTCATTGATCGGTTTCTCATTGATAAATTGAAGGATATGTTAATGTTATTTGAAAACTTCTCTAAGATTTTGTCTTATTTATCAACAGAGTCTGGTGGCGGAAAGAAGGGAGGCAAGAAGAAGGGTGGCTCTATGCAGACTGTGTCTTCACAGTTCAGGGTAAGATTTTACAGGGCAAATTTGGGTCATGTCCCAAATAACACAGAGACTTTCAGTTGCTTGATCTCATGAATAATGTTAACATTCTTGATCAACAGGAGAACTTGGGCAAGCTGATGACTAACTTGAGGAGCACCCACCCTCACTTTGTGCGTTGCCTGATTCCCAATGAATCAAAGACTCCAGGTACATGAAAAACCCAATCTAATTGATAATTTGAGAATTGTTCTGTTTTGTTAGCCCATGGGTTTTTTGTGTTCATCATTTGATAAGAATAAATCACAACAAAGAATGCCTCTTGCAGGTCTGATGGAGAACTTCCTGGTCATCCACCAGCTCAGGTGTAACGGTGTGCTGGAGGGTATCAGAATCTGCAGAAAGGGCTTCCCCAGCAGAATTCTCTATGCTGACTTCAAGCAGAGGTATCAGTTAATATCTTACTAGAAGTTTGTTGCTATGTACACATAAATAAAGAGCTTACACTGATAATGAACTTTCTCTTTCAAGATACAAGGTGCTGAACGCAAGTGTCATCCCAGAGGGCCAGTTTATTGACAACAAGAAGGCTTCAGAGAAGTTGCTTGGATCAATTGATGTGAATCATGATGAGTACAGATTTGGACACACCAAGGTAAACCAATGTTTTACTCTGTTAGCCTGTTAAAGATGGCAAGTCAAACTTGAATGCTTCTGTTTTTAAATGAGATTAAATGGCTGAAATGTTAAAAAATTACAAGATTTAGGGAAGTTTTAAGATGTTTCAAGAACAACATGGCTGAATGTTAATAAAGGCAAGTAAAAGAAGTAAGACTAGTATGATATATTTTTCTCAGGTTGCTAAGACGGTGTAGGGTGGGAAAATGCTTTTTGTCAGCTTGTATTTCTTAATGCCATGAATTCACTGAGTTTGTCCTACATAAACCTTGAATTTTCTGTGTAGGTGTTCTTCAAAGCCGGTCTTCTGGGTACTCTTGAGGAGATGAGAGATGAAAAACTGGCAGCTCTGGTCACGATGACACAGGCTCTCTGCCGTGCTTACCTCATGAGGAAGGAGTTTGTGAAGATGATGGAGAGGAGGCAAGTTAAAAACAGATTGCACTGCATGAAATTAGGGGAAAAGCATGAATAGATTGTTCATGACAGATGTTTCTTTTCAACAGAGATGCCATCTTTACCATCCAGTACAATGTCCGCTCATTCATGAATGTCAAACACTGGCCATGGATGAAGGTGTACTACAAGATCAAGCCTCTGCTTCAGAGTGCTGAGACTGAGAAGGAGCTGCAGCAGATGAAGGAAAACTATGAGAAGATGCAGACAGACCTGGCTGCTGCCCTGGCCAAAAAGAAGGAGCTGGAAGAGAAGATGGTGTCTCTCCTGCAGGAGAAGAATGATCTGCAGCTGCAAGTTGCATCAGTGAGTAAACATTGAAGTTTTGTCTGTTTCTGTTAAAACAAGGATCTGCTCACATCTTGATTTCCATTGCAAACCAGGAATCGGAGAATCTGTCAGATGCTGAGGAGAGATGTGAGGGACTGATTAAGAGTAAGATCCAGCTGGAGGCCAAACTCAAGGAGACAACTGAGAGACTGGAGGATGAAGAGGAAATCAATGCTGAGCTCACTGCCAAGAAGAGAAAGCTGGAGGATGAATGCTCTGAGCTCAAAAAGGATATTGATGACCTGGAGCTTACCTTGGCCAAAGTGGAGAAGGAGAAACATGCCACTGAGAACAAGGTTTGGGAATATACATATAAATTACAAATCAAGTAAATTCTGGAGCTCACCCCATGATAACAACATTTTGCTTGCGAATACAGGTGAAGAACCTGACTGAAGAGATGGCCTCTCAGGATGAGAGCATTGCTAAGCTGACCAAGGAAAAGAAAGCCCTTCAGGAGGCTCATCAGCAGACTCTGGATGATCTGCAGGCTGAGGAAGACAAAGTCAACACTCTGACCAAATCCAAGACCAAGCTTGAGCAGCAAGTGGATGATGTGAGTTTCAAAAGTCACTGAGTTAAGCAAACAGACATGGATGATGAGCCTGGTCAGTAAAAACTTGTATTACTCTTTAGCTTGAGGGTTCTCTGGAGCAAGAGAAGAAGCTGCGCATGGACCTTGAGAGAGCCAAGAGAAAGCTTGAGGGTGACCTGAAACTGGCTCAGGAATCCATCATGGATCTTGAGAATGACAAGCAGCAGTCTGAGGAGAAACTGAAAAAGTAACATGGTTTTTCAATTTAATCACATTTAATAACACTCAAGATTATAACCAACACTACACACTGATTTTATTCTGTTAATCCCACAGGAAGGACTTTGAGATCAGCCAGCTCCTCAGCAAGATTGAGGATGAGCAGTCAATGGGTGCTCAGCTTCAGAAGAAGATCAAGGAGCTTCAGGTGAAAAAAAAGAGTTAAATGAACACACATTCAGTGTTTTTTCTTAAAGTAGTAGTTTACTGAAAGACAAAATGCCTTCAATTAACAGGCCCGTGTTGAGGAACTGGAGGAGGAGATTGAGGCTGAGCGTGCTGCTCGTGCCAAGGTTGAGAAGCAGAGAGCTGACCTCTCCAGGGAACTTGAGGAGATCAGTGAGAGGCTGGAGGAGGCTGGTGGTGCCACTGCTGCTCAGATTGAGATGAACAAGAAGCGTGAAGCTGAGTTCCAGAAGCTTCGTCGTGATCTTGAGGAGTCCACTCTGCAGCATGAAGCCACTGCAGCTGCCCTTCGCAAGAAACAGGCCGACAGCGTTGCTGAGCTGGGAGAGCAGATCGACAACCTCCAGCGCGTCAAGCAGAAGCTTGAGAAGGAAAAGAGCGAATACAAGATGGAGATTGATGACCTCTCCAGCAACATGGAGGCTGTAGCTAAAGCAAAGGTACAAAACACAGTTTATGTGATTTTAATGAGTTTGTGTAGTGAACAGGGTCATACATATATGATCACTAATTTGATCTCTTTCTCTTTTTAGGGAAATCTTGAGAAAATGTGCCGTACTCTTGAGGACCAACTTAGCGAACTGAAGACCAAGAATGATGAAAATGTCCGTCAAATCAATGACCTGGGCGCACAGAAAGCACGTCTCCTGACAGAAAATGGTATCTACAAGTACCAATTAAAAGATCAGTTGTTTGTTGCAGTAAAAGTGTGGCACACAATAATGTATCACCCCTTCTTTCTAACAAGGTGAGTTTGGGCGTCAAATTGAAGAGAAAGAAGCTCTCGTCTCCCAGCTGACCAGAGGCAAACAGGCCTACACTCAGCAAATTGAGGAGCTGAAGAGGCAGATTGAGGAGGAGGTTAAGGTAAGAAAACTTACCTCACTGATACCTTCTTGAGTTTATTTTTTCAACACAGATATTCTTATCAAATATTGTTTCTTTCATTAGGCCAAGAATGCTCTTGCCCATGGACTGCAATCAGCCCGCCATGACTGTGACCTGCTGAGGGAGCAGTTTGAGGAGGAGCAGGAAGCAAAGGCTGAGCTGCAGCGTGGAATGTCCAAGGCCAACAGTGAGGTGGCTCAGTGGAGATCCAAATATGAAACTGATGCTATCCAGCGCACTGAAGAGCTTGAGGAAGCCAAGTGAGTTCTTTTTCATAAAATGCTTTTTAATTTGTAAAAATATTGTGGGTGTTTTAAGTTCAAGGCTTTCACTGCGACCAACCACACTGTTTTCACACAGGAAAAAGCTTGCCCAGCGCCTTCAGGAGGCTGAGGAACAGATTGAGGCTGTCAATTCCAAGTGTGCCTCTCTGGAGAAAACCAAACAGAGGCTCCAGAGTGAGGTGGAGGACCTCATGATTGATGTTGAGAGAGCTAATGGCCTGGCTGCCAACCTTGACAAGAAGCAGAGGAACTTTGACAAGGTAATTTTCACTTCTGTCAACTCTACTTACAAACCCTAATGAGTTTCAACCTTATCCTGGTCAGTAACAAAATAAATCATTTGCAATTTAGGTGTTGGCTGAGTGGAAGCAGAAGTATGAGGAGGGTCAGGCAGAGCTTGAGGGAGCCCAGAAGGAGGCTCGTTCTCTCAGCACTGAGCTGTTCAAGATGAAGAACTCCTATGAGGAAGCTCTGGATCAGCTGGAGACCATGAAGCGTGAAAACAAGAACTTGCAACGTAAGTTCTCCTTACACTCTGCAAACACTCTTTGCTGAAAAGTGTCTATTTCTTTCTTCAATTTAATGCTCATTTTATATTTGGAGCCTTTACAATACAAAACTCTTCATTCTCTCTGCAGAGGAGATCTCAGATCTGACTGAACAGATTGGTGAGACTGGCAAGAGCATCCATGAGCTTGAGAAGGCCAAGAAGCAGGTGGAGACTGAGAAGTCTGAGATCCAGACAGCTCTTGAAGAGGCTGAGGTATGATTTTATGGGAAATTCTCCTGAATAAAATTCGAACACCTCAATCTGTTAATAGATGTATTAAAAAAGTAACTCTTAGTAAGAATTAATCACTAAATATTAAATGTTGTTGAATGTTGATGGGCATTATGATATTGATTTTGACTAATTATTAGTTGTGGCCAAATTATTTTGGATGAAATAAAAAAAAAAAAAAAAAAAAATCTTCTGGCACTAGATGGCAGCACCTGCAGCCACAAAATGAAGCACTTAATCACACTTGACAGGGGTTTTCCTCCAGACTAAATTCTTTGCATGTATTGTAAGTTGCTTTGGACAAAAGCATCTTGTAATTGAAATTGCAGAATTGTAAACGATACAAAGTTTTGGATTTAAACATTTTTATTTTTCTGTCATTAGGGAACCCTGGAACATGAAGAGTCTAAGATCCTGCGTGTCCAGCTTGAGCTCAACCAGATCAAGGGTGAGGTGGACAGGAAGCTTGCAGAGAAAGATGAGGAGATGGAGCAGATCAAGAGGAACAGCCAGAGAGTGGTTGACTCCATGCAGAGCACTCTGGATTCTGAGGTCAGGAGCAGGAATGATGCCCTGAGAATCAAGAAGAAGATGGAGGGAGACCTGAATGAGATGGAGATTCAACTGAGCCATGCCAATCGCCAGGCTGCTGAGTCCCAGAAGCAGCTGAGAAATGTTCAGGCTCAGCTGAAGGTACTGTAGCACACAGCATTAATGCAGAGTTCATAATTACAGCTCTTTTATTTTAGCAGTCATGGTATATTTTACTCTGACATTTTTCTCTAGGACGCACAACTGCACCTTGATGATGCTGTCAGAGCTCAGGAAGACCTCAAAGAACAAGCTGCTATGGTGGAACGCAGGAACGGTCTCATGGTAGCTGAGATTGAGGAACTCAGAGCTGCTCTGGAACAGACTGAGAGAAGCCGCAAAGTTGCTGAGCAGGAGCTGGTGGATGCAAGTGAGCGTGTTGGACTCCTGCACTCACAGGTGACTTTCCTTTATCTTGGCTACTTTTTCTGCCATCTCAATCTCTGTTTCGGGGAAATAATAATTATTATACATGATCTGCCTTTAGAACACAAGCCTTCTGAACACCAAGAAGAAGCTTGAGGCTGACCTGGTCCAGATTCAGAGCGAAGTGGATGACACTGTTCAGGAAGCAAGGAATGCAGAGGATAAGGCCAAGAAGGCCATCACTGATGTAGGTGTACTTTTATTTTTTTCTCCTGCTGAAGTCATGATTAGTTGTCTTTCTAAGATCGTTCTCACCAAGTACATTTTTTTCCCCTAGGCTGCTATGATGGCTGAGGAGCTGAAGAAGGAGCAGGATACTAGCTCTCACCTGGAGAGAATGAAGAAGAACCTTGAGGTTGCAGTCAAGGACCTGCAGCACCGCCTGGACGAGGCTGAGAACCTGGCCATGAAGGGTGGCAAGAAGCAGCTCCAGAAACTTGAATCTAGGGTAAGACGGTCATGTATGGAATTTGGACAAGCAAGTCAAGACTTTCGAAAATATTCATATTTATATATTTATCATGCTTCTGTTTTCTGAAGGTGCGTGAGCTGGAGACTGAGGTTGAGGGTGAGCAGAGACGTGGAGCTGATGCTGTTAAGGGTGTCCGCAAATATGAGAGGAGAGTGAAGGAGCTCACCTATCAGGTATAGTCTCTTTTTAATTTCATCATGCAAAAAAAATATCCATAATACATTCTGAAATATAAAATTAACAAAATAAAAACTATATTTGCTTCTATTACAGACTGAGGAGGACAAGAAGAACGTCACCAGACTGCAGGATCTGGTTGACAAACTGCAGCTCAAGGTGAAGGCCTACAAGAGGCAGGCTGAGGAAGCGGTAAGGACATGGCATTATTTTAAAAATCACAAAACCAACCATTCATTTTTTTTATGGTAAGTTCAATAACAATTTGATCATTTGAATGTTTTACAATGTATTTCAGGAGGAGCAGGCCAATGTTCATCTGTCCAAGTGCAGGAAGATTCAGCATGAGCTGGAAGAGGCTGAGGAGCGTGCTGACATTGCTGAGTCCCAGGTTAACAAACTGAGAGCCAAGAGCCGTGACTCTGGCAAGGTAAACATCTGACTTATATTCAGCTTCTGTCTGTCAATATGTCAACACAGAGTCTTCACAGTTTTGAATTCACATAAAGAGACATTTGGTTCCAATTCAAAATTAAAGTGCTGAAAGTTATTTTTCATCTGAAACATACTAAAGTTAAACTTACACCACCATTTATCTGTTTTTACAGGGAAAAGAAGCAGCTGAGTAAAGCACACCAAGCGTTTCACTTGTTTAATCGTAAAATATGATATCATACATGTTGAAACAATAAAGATTAATTTATTAACCTTAATTGCTGTCTGTTATACTGATTTTTTTGATTCTAGTAAAATCGACAACAGAAAATGTGAGTTCTCGGAGAAGTCATTGAAAAATTGTTTGAAGAAATGATACAAAAATCATTAAATTGTGCAATCATTACTCAACTCTGGCTATTTCAGTTGGAGAAAATCAAAATACCCCCCAAAATATTTTGAAAGCATACAAAAAGTACACAGAATGATAAAACTGCACTTTCAATATCATAAGGAGTTTTTTTCTGGCAGCTAAAAAGTCTTTCCTTGACATTTGAACTGAATTACCAAGTTGTTGTACTGTATCTGGATTCACTGGGAGCAGAGACAATGAGAAAAATGATTTGCAAAGTAAAATGAGTGGTACTTCAGTAATTTTAATCGAGCAATTAATACGACCAAGAAACTACTGTTAACACCTTGTTCCCGGAATTACTAACATTACATTCATATTTTGAACTAATCAGAAAACAATCATCTGTACTTTTCTCACCCAAAAATAAGATGCCACAAGATTTTTAATGTTATTCTCCAACTTAAAAAAATAGGAAGACAGCAAATTATTATAGCATACAACAAAATTAACACAAATATAGCACACCATTCAATTAAGTATGTCAGCTAACCTGACTTTATATTTCTGAATCAGTTGCAAGGGAGCTAATCAAAGTTAAAATCAATCAGCCATTCTCCCACAGCTGCTCACACTGTCTTATCATCCACAAAACAACACATAGTTTTCAAAAGCCTTTTTCCAATATATCTTTAAAAATAGATCTTGATTTGTTTAAGGTGCGATATCAATGATTACTGGGTACATTTAAGTTGTCTGCAAGTGTGCAACATTTGTGAATGTGAGTCAGACCTCATTGCAGAAACGAGGTTTGAGGAAAAATTAAAATGCAATATACCCTATTGCATCCCGATTAAAGTGAAAACTGTGAAAACTTTTTTTTAAAGCTGTGTGTTTTTTCACCCTTGCCTTTGACATTTAAAACTGATATTGCTCCCTAATTGGAATGGTTGGCATTCAAAGTGCTGTGATGTGCATGGAGCCAAAAATGGACTGAAGCTACATCTGCAGTGTCAGTTAGTGTTAATAGCTTGACATATGAGTGTAAATACCACAGGCATATCTCTTACAGCTTATCACAAGTAGTGGTTGCATATCTTTTATTATTCATTTCTTACTCTATTAACATGCCTGCAGGATTATTTTGATGCTGCTCTACTTAGCTGCACTTACTTTTTTAATTAAGTATCCCCTTATCAAAAATTAGTACACAATGTGAGACAATGATTAGAATACACAAGTAATTTCACTATAATTGTTTAGTATACATTTCCCGATTAAAGAAACACTTCAGTTAGCAGATAAACAAAAACGTCACATGATCAAAAGTAAGTATCAAACAAGTACAGAATGTGCTTTGCTGACCTGAAACATAAGATGCATGTACTTGCAGCAAATGCCAAACTCATCCTCGCATCAGCTGTCACCCCTAACCATGTATGGTATGTGTCCCTTATTTAACTTTTGCTCTGTAAGCAACACACATCCAGCACAGGAAACACGAGCTAAAAGTGGGATACAGGACAGCATTTTTTAATCAATTAAATATTTTGATATCAATTTATTTCCAACAATAGCTCAAATTGGTGTCCACATTAACTTTTAACTTTCAATTTTCACAGATGCTAATGATAATTGAATTTGAAAGAAGACATCATGATTATTATGTCCAATCTTTTTGATCATTAAAAACTTTGTAGATCAGCCTCAACATGTAGCTGCAAAATTAAACTTTGTTGCATGTACATACTTATATAAACCCTGATAAACAAAATATAATTGCGTGGACCAAGGATGAAACTGGAATTTACACACTTTAAAAACAACTCTCTTTGAACACAGCCAGTCAACAGGTGGTAGAAATTTAGGAACCAGGGATATTCTGAAATAGACAGAGGGTGACAAGTGTTGAAGCAGCTGAAAATGCTTGTGAGTCTACTGGCCTTATAAGGTTAACTTTTCTTTTTTAACACAAAAAAAATTGTTTGTCATCAAATTATCCAAGATTTGCTCTTGGCAGCCTAGATCAAGTCTTACCTGTTAAGAGAAGTAAACAGCACAGCAAATATATTCTAACCTTTTAAGAGATAATTAAGTAGAGCTAGAAGTTTCTGTTGATGGGCTGGAGCACTGACTACATAAAGCAAAGAAGTGGCAAGAAGAGTATGAACAAGTTTTGAATACAATATTGAATGCAATACTGAATGCAAAACAAAGGGTAAATCTAGTTGCCACTGAAACCACAAAGTCATAAAGTATCAAATTAATTTTCACATAAGGTAAAAATAAGACACCAGTATCACAAATTTGCAGCACAGAAGGAGAAGGGCTGATACAAAGCAATGACTGATGTCTAGAGTAGTGCAAATGTTTAAGTGCAATTGTGTAACTATTCCAATGAATAAGAGTTGCACTGTAATTGGCAGAGCTGTAAAACTCAACCAAACCTAGCAAAAAATCTGTGGTTTATATTCAGCTCCATGATTTAGTTGTTTGTATTGCTTTGTGGAATGTACACAACATGAGCCATTAGGTGGCTGTCACAACTTCTAATCTTCATACAACTAAAAGATGAACAACTTTACAAAAGGCAAAAATGAGTAGACTAGTAACTATAAAATAATCTAATTTTTACAAGCAAAACAATGCCTCAGAACATGAAGAAAATATATTCAATTATAAATTTTTATACCCTGTGGACTGGTAATGCAGCAAGGAAAAAAAACAAAGAAAGTCCATTAGAGGTAACATTTCAAATCAAGTAGTCAAGAGCATTAGTAAAAAACAAAAAAGACATAGATCTGGTTGCCTGGATCGGCACCATGGATCTACCCCTTCCCACCCATACAGATCCAGCTTTGAGGGGCATGATACCCGATACCAGAATTGGTAATGATGCATCTCTACGTACAACCTAAGCAGTAAGGGGGTATGGTGCCTAGCTGAAGGGCACCTTGGCAGAGCTCAGGAAATTATGCTTACCTCTCTCCATCTATCAGCCCTATTCTCAATCTTGGTCCATGCTGGGACTTGAATCAGTCCCTATGGACTGAACTACTGCTGCTCCAGACTGACCTACTGCCACCTCAATTTACTTACATTCTTACTTCATATTCAGTAGAGCCAGTTAGCTTGCTTAAACTTATCAAAGATTTCAGGGTATCACTCTTTTAATTTAACAAAGTATACTGCCGTTGTTCCCATGAGAACCCTTCCATAGTGCCACCTGTGGGCTTAGGTATTGCTGTTGAAATCCAAATCTCTTTCATTATCTCAGGACAGTGCCAGCTGTTGTCAACTTGGATTCAAAGCACCCGCAATGGGTTTCCAAGGTGACCCTAAGTCACAGAAAACACTTTTCTAAATATAACAAGAACTTGAAGGTTCTCAATATATCAAAGCATTCCTGTATTAACTGTTCTATTTCATGGGTGAAATGCATTTAACTAGTATTCCTAACATTAATTAATTTATCTATTTATTTATTTCACCTATTAATTGATTTTTAAGTTTAAATTGGAAATACAATGAATTATAAAGAAGTGCTCTACTTGAATTTTGAACATCAATTGATTAAAATTGTTTTACATCCTGCTCTTTGGGAAGCAAATTTTGAACTAAATGAAAAAGAATGACTTTGGGAGTCTTAAACACTGTTTCACCGTTTCAAGAAGTATAAAGATGATGACAATCTATGTACAGGAATAACAAAATTTATTGACAAAAATGAAAAAAAGGACTTGGACTGAAATGATGACCAACTAAGGCAAAATATAAATTCAAACATATGACATTGCTTCAACAGTTATACAATGAACCAAGGGTAAAATCCAAGCTGCTGCTTAGTTTGTTTATTCCTGGGTCAAGAAAAATAAAAGTAAATAATCTTCAATATCTGAGTCAGATTATCAAACCTAATTGAGCTGCATTAAAATTAATAACAGCAAAGACAGCCCTTTTCACAGTTAGACAGTTCACAGCTAGAGGTCGGATATTGATTTAATCTTTTTATCAGTTGTACTTGAATAAGTAGTATATCCCTTTCCATGCTTCCCTTCCCTGTCCTTCCCTTCCCTTCCCTTCTCTCCCCTTCCCTTCTCTTCTCTTCTCTTCTCTTCTCTTCCCTTCCCTTCCCTTCCCTTATTAATATCACATCTTGGATTTGAATAGCTTGAAAGAATACCAAGATTCAAAAAACTACACTTGATAAATGCAATATACGGTCAAAAAAACATTTGAAAAACAACCGTAATCCCTCTTGGAAACTAACATCCGTCCCCTGCTAAAACAGGACACACAAATTTTATTAGCAAGCAGCACCTGTTTGAATGGATGTCTGCTTTGAATGCTATCCACACCACATTTGGCTTTAGTCCATATTTAGCTCTAGCTGTGTAAGCAAGACTGGTTAATATAAAAGGGGTCCAAGATTACAGAGCTGTGTGTGGTAGAAGACCTTAAGAGACCCCTGCTTGTGGTAAGATAACCCTTTGTTCTGTTTGGATCGCTGCAATGTGCTCATTAATGAAGAGATACGATTGTTATCTGGATTGTCTAAGTCTTCTTAGGTAGATAAACTATGCATAAACTATCTTCAAAACACTGAAAGTATGTTGTATGTTTCAACAGGATTGTGCAAAAATAAGGACTTTTGACTGAGAACGAGTCAGGTATGAACATTTAATGTCATCTATAACTTGTTAGTGTTTAAAGTAAAACACTGCACTGGGTTACAAAGTTCTGTAAAACTCAAAGTAGTGCTTTCATTGTCAGTCTCAAGTCTGTATGAATAGGATTTTATTATTGAGCTGATTTGACCTAAATAAAGCAACAGTATTGATATGAAAAGGAATGATGTTCATGTGTGCTTGGTTATTCTGAGCTTTTTGGTACCTTGACTATGTGGCTTACCCTAGGAAAAGAATTTAGTTGCCTCTTATTGCAATTTTCTCATAGAAGTAAACCGCCACCATGAGTACAGACGCGGAGATGGCCGTTTATGGCAAAGCTGCCATTTACCTTCGCAAGCCAGAGAAGGAGAGAATTGAGGCCCAAAGCAAACCCTTTGATGCCAAGAGTGCCTGCTATGTGGCTGATGCAAAAGAGCTGTACTTGAAGGGAACAATCGTCAAGAAGGATGGTGGCAAAGTCACTGTCAAAGTCCTGGACACTCAGGAGGTTGGTATCTTGAGGTCAGAATCAAACTCTCTATCAATTGTTTAGTTGTAATGTGACAATTTTCCTGTTTCAGGAGAGAACAGTCAAGGAAGATGACGTTTCTCCAATGAACCCTCCCAAGTTCGACAAAATTGAGGACATGGCTATGATGACCCACCTCAATGAAGCCTCTGTGCTTTATAACCTCAAAGAGCGTTATGCAGCATGGATGATCTACGTAAGAAAACAAGCCTTATGATAGTTAGGAATATTTGATGACAGGATTCACATGTTAAGTATGCTGACTGATGGTAACTGGTGGATCTTTCCGACCTCTTTCAGACCTACTCTGGCTTGTTCTGTGCCACTGTAAACCCCTACAAGTGGCTCCCAGTGTATGATTCTGAAGTTGTCAGTGCCTATAGAGGCAAGAAGCGTATGGAGGCTCCACCCCACATCTTCTCTGTCTCTGACAACGCTTTTCAGTTCATGCTTACTGGTAAGACTTAACCTCTGTGAGAAAAGATATCATTTTATTGATTGAGGCTCCTGCTGCAAGTAAATCTCATGAACTGTTTTCTGTTCATAAATCAACAGATAGAGAGAACCAGTCTGTCTTGATCACGTGAGTTCAGTATTTGTTGACTTAATATTTTTATGTCTCGACAAAGAAAATGTACAAGTCCTTACAAGTGTTTCTCTATACCTAGTGGAGAATCTGGTGCTGGAAAGACTGTGAACACCAAGCGTGTCATTCAGTACTTTGCAACTATCTCAGTTGGTGGAGGAGAGAAGAAGAAGGAATCAAAGATGGGAGTATGTTCATGAATAATGTTCACACTTAATTGTTCCGTCATCTTTCAATTTAGGAAAATCACATGTCTGATATCACTTTTGACTCTTTTTTTAGGGTTCCCTTGAGGATCAGATTATTGCAGCCAATCCTTTGCTGGAGGCCTATGGTAATGCCAAAACTGTGAGGAATGACAACTCATCTCGTTTTGTAAGTATGGAGAGATTTTGGTATCACAGGGCTTATCTGAAACAGTACACATGTTTCTGTATTTCTAAACTGTCTTTTTCCAAAACAGGGTAAATTCATCAGAATTCATTTCGGCACAACTGGCAAACTGGCTAGTGCTGACATTGAAACATGTAAGTAACAGTTCTCTGATACCTACATAAAACAGGAATGAAACTGTGATCAGAACATAACTTGTTTGTTAAACATTTATAGATCTGCTGGAGAAGTCTAGAGTGACTTTCCAGCTTCCTGATGAAAGAGGCTACCACATCTTCTACCAGATGATGACCAACCACAAACCTGAGCTGATTGGTAAACACAAAGATAAACTTAACTAACTTAATCCTCAGCTCCATGTATCAATGGATATATTTATAACAGAGTACTGAGCTTTTAACATTTGTTTCCCAGAAATGTCGCTCATCACTACCAACCCCTATGACTTCCCCATGTGCAGCATGGGACAGATCACTGTGGCCAGCATTGATGACAAAGTTGAGCTGGAAGCCACTGATGTGAGAGACCGTCACAACATAATTTCCATGTGTTTTTAATGAATGATTACCAAATCAAAAGAACCTCTTAATCAATTCTCAGAAGTGATGACTTTTGGTTGGAATACCTCTTTCAAACACAGAATGCTATTGATATCCTGGGCTTCACTAATGAGGAGAAGATGAGCATCTACAAGCTGACTGGTGCTGTGCTTCACCATGGTAACATGAAGTTCAAGCAGAAGCAGCGTGAGGAGCAGGCTGAGCCTGATGGCACAGAAGGTGAGTTCTAATTTCAACTCATTCAATACAGCTTGGTTGTAAGATTCTTTTTCAGGCTGTGTTTTCTTCTATCATACTTGTTACAAAGTGTCACATGCTGCATGGTCAAGTTTTAATCCCTCTACTCTCGTCAGATGCTGACAAGGTCGCCTACTTGCTGGGTCTCAATTCAGCTGATATGCTGAAGGCTCTGTGCTATCCCAGAGTGAAGGTCGGAAATGAGTTTGTCACCAAGGGACAGACTGTACCTCAGGTAAACATTGTTCTTCTGAAGTGTTACACTACTACTTTTTTAGTGATTACATAGTTACAGGTTACAGGTTAAAGAGATGGAAGATAAAATGCTGAAAGTAATATTTAAATAGATTATAATATAATTTTGTGAGTACTGTTAGTAAGTGAGTAATTTTGTGAGTACTTTTATTTCAGCTCTTTCTTATTTCTTATTTCACATCTATGGTTCTTTAAATAAAATGCTGAAATGTCTAAAATAAAATAATACCTGTATTTTTTTCAGGTGAATAATTCAGTGACTGCCCTGGCCAAGTCTATCTATGAGAGGATGTTCTTGTGGATGGTCATCCGTATCAACCAGATGTTGGACACCAAACAGCCAAGGCAGTACTTCATTGGTGTGCTGGATATTGCTGGCTTTGAAATCTTTGATGTAAGCTTTAAATATTTATTCTTATCATATATTTATTTATTGTTCAATTTGTTTAAGACCATTCTTGACCCAAACTTTCACATTTGTTTTTAATATTTCATGTGCTTGATAATTCCTCTGTTAGTTCAACACCCTGGAGCAGCTGTGCATCAACTTCACCAATGAGAAACTGCAACAGTTCTTCAACCACCACATGTTCGTTCTGGAGCAAGAGGAGTACAAGAAGGAGGGTATTGTCTGGGAGTTCATTGACTTTGGTATGGACTTGGCTGCCTGCATTGAGCTGATTGAGAAGGTAATGATTATAATCGAGGGCTTTATAGAATTGTCTTGGTTTTACTGATTATTTGGTTTCATAATATTCTTCCTTCATATATTTTTTAGCCCATGGGCATCTTCTCCATCCTTGAAGAGGAGTGCATGTTCCCCAAGGCCACCGACACATCCTTCAAGAACAAGCTGTATGACCAGCATCTTGGCAAAAACAAAGCATTTGAGAAGCCCAAGCCTGCCAAGGGCAAGGCTGAGGCCCACTTCTCCCTGGTCCACTATGCTGGAACCGTGGACTACAACATCGCTGGTTGGCTGGACAAGAACAAGGATCCACTGAACGATTCTGTTGTTCAGCTGTACCAGAAGTCCTCAGTCAAGCTGCTGGCAACAATCTATCCTCCCGTTGTTGAGGGTATAACTGTGACAACATCATATCAAACAAATTTAGCAATTCTTTTATAAAGTGTATTGATTTTTTTTCTTTTTTAACTTCAGCATGAACTTACCTAATTTCTATGTCTAATTCTTACAACATATATCATACTTTTCAACAGAGACTGGTGGAAAGAAGGGAGGCAAGAAGAAGGGTGGCTCTATGCAGACTGTGTCTTCACAGTTCAGGGTAAGATTTTACAGGGCAAATTTGGGTCATGTCCCAATTAAGTCAGAGACTTGGTTGCTTGATCTCATGAATAATGTTAACATTCTTGACCAACAGGAGAACTTGGGCAAGCTGATGACTAACTTGAGGAGCACCCACCCTCACTTTGTGCGTTGCCTGATTCCCAATGAGTCAAAGACTCCAGGTACATGAAAAACCCAATCTAATTGATAATTTGAGAATTGTTCTGTTAAGCGAGTTCATGAGTTTTCTATTTTTTTTTAAATTCTGTGTTAATTATTTAATAGAAATAAATCCCAACAACAAATGTCTCTTGCAGGTCTGATGGAGAACTTCCTGGTCATCCACCAGCTCAGGTGTAACGGTGTGCTGGAGGGTATCAGAATCTGCAGAAAGGGCTTCCCCAGCAGAATCCTCTATGGTGACTTCAAGCAGAGGTATCAATGGGTACCTTATTAAAAAATTTAGTGCAAGACACATAAAAAAAAAGCTGATACTGATAATGAACTCCCTCTTTAAAGATACAAGGTGCTGAACGCCAGTGTCATCCCAGAGGGCCAGTTCATTGATAACAAGAAGGCTTCAGAGAAGTTGCTTGGATCAATTGATGTGAATCATGATGAGTACAGATTTGGACACACCAAGGTAAGCCAATGTTTTACTCGGTTAGCCTATTAAACATGAGAAAAAAATTGAGTGCTTCTGGGTTTTTTTTTTTTAAATGAGATTACTTGACTGAAATGTAAAATATTTACAAGAAACAGGAATGTTTTAAGTTGTTTCAAGAAAAAAATGACTGAGTGTTATTAAAGAAAAGTAATGCAAGACAGACAAGTATGCCTTTCATACAATTCTTAATTTGCCAAAACAATGTAGTGTAGGAAAATGCATTTTGTCAGCTTGTGTCAGTCTACACCATGAATTTGCTAAGTTTGTCCTACATAAACTTTGAATTTTCTGTTTAGGTGTTCTTCAAAGCCGGTCTCCTGGGTACTCTTGAGGAGATGAGAGATGAAAAACTGGCAACTCTGGTCACAATGACTCAGGCTCTCTGCCGTGGATATGTGATGAGAAAGGAGTTTGTGAAGATGATGGAGAGGAGGCAAGTTACAAAACAGATCAGACTGAATGAAATTAGGGGAAAAGCATGAATAGATTGTTGATAACAGATGTTTCTTGTCAACAGAGAGTCCATCTATACCATCCAGTACAATGTCCGCTCATTCATGAATGTCAAACACTGGCCATGGATGAAGGTGTACTACAAGATCAAGCCTCTGCTGAAGAGCGCTGAAACTGAGAAGGAGCTGCAGCAGATGAAGGAAAACTATGAGAAGATGCAGTCAGACCTGGCTGCTGCCCTGGCCAAAAAGAAGGAACTGGAAGAGAAGATGGTGTCTCTCCTGCAGGAGAAGAATGATCTGCAGCTGCAAGTTGCATCAGTGAGTAAACATTGAAGTTTTGTCTGTTTCTGTTAAAACAAGGATCTGCTCACATCTTGATTTCCATTGAAAACCAGGAATCAGAGAATCTGTCAGATGCTGAGGAGAGATGTGAGGGACTTATTAAGAGTAAGATCCAGATGGAGGCCAAACTCAAGGAGACAACTGAGAGACTGGAGGATGAAGAGGAAATCAATGCTGAGCTCACTGCCAAGAAGAGAAAGCTGGAGGATGAATGCTCTGAGCTCAAAAAGGATATTGATGACCTGGAGCTTACCTTGGCCAAAGTGGAGAAGGAGAAACATGCCACTGAGAACAAGGTTTGGGAAAATAAATATAAATTGCAAATCAAGTGAAATCTAGAGCCCAATACATCATGACAACATTTTGCTTTTTAATACAGGTGAAGAACCTGACCGAAGAGATGGCCTCTCAGGATGAGAGCATTGCTAAACTGACCAAGGAAAAGAAAGCCCTTCAGGAGGCTCATCAGCAGACTCTGGATGATCTGCAGGCTGAGGAAGACAAAGTCAACACTCTGACCAAAGCCAAGACCAAGCTTGAGCAGCAAGTGGATGATGTGAGTTTCAAAAGTCACTGAGTTAAGCAAACAGACGTGGATGATGAGCCCGGTCAATAAAACCTTGTAATACTCTTTAGCTTGAGGGTTCTCTGGAGCAAGAGAAGAAGCTGCGCATGGACCTTGAGAGAGCCAAGAGAAAGCTTGAGGGTGATCTGAAACTGGCTCAGGAATCCATCATGGATCTTGAGAATGACAAGCAGCAGTCTGAGGAGAAACTGAAAAAGTAACATGGCTTTTCAATTTAATCACATTTAATAACACTCAAGATTATAACCAACACTACACACTGATTTTATTCTGTTAATCCCACAGGAAGGACTTTGAGATCAGCCAGCTCCTCAGCAAGATTGAGGATGAGCAGTCAATGGGTGCTCAGCTTCAAAAGAAGATCAAGGAGCTTCAGGTGAAAAAATGAGTTAAATGAACACACATTCAGTGTTTTTTGTAAAGTAGTTGTTCACTGAAAGACAAAATGCCTTCAATTAACAGGCCCGTGTTGAGGAACTGGAGGAGGAGATTGAGGCTGAGCGTGCTGCTCGTGCCAAGGTTGAGAAGCAGAGAGCTGACCTCTCCAGGGAACTTGAGGAGATCAGTGAGAGGCTGGAGGAGGCTGGTGGTGCCACTGCTGCTCAGATTGAGATGAACAAGAAGCGTGAAGCTGAGTTCCAGAAGCTTCGTCGTGATCTTGAGGAGTCCACTCTGCAGCATGAAGCCACTGCAGCTGCCCTTCGCAAGAAACAGGCCGACAGCGTTGCTGAGCTGGGAGAGCAGATCGACAACCTCCAGCGCGTCAAGCAGAAGCTTGAGAAGGAAAAGAGCGAATACAAGATGGAGATTGATGACCTCTCCAGCAACATGGAGGCTGTAGCTAAAGCAAAGGTACAAAACACAGTTTATGTGATTTTAATGAGTTTGTGTAGTGAACAGGGTCATACATATATGATCACTAATTTGATCTCTTTCTCTTTTTAGGGAAATCTTGAGAAAATGTGCCGTACTCTTGAGGACCAACTTAGCGAACTGAAGACCAAGAACGATGAAAATGTCCGTCAAATCAATGACCTGGGCGCACAGAAAGCACGTCTCCTGACAGAAAATGGTATCTACAAGTACCAATTAAAAAATCTGTTGTTTGTTGCAGTAAAAGTGTGGCACACAATAATGTATCACCCCTTCTTTCTAACAAGGTGAGTTTGGGCGTCAAATTGAAGAGAAAGAAGCTCTCGTCTCCCAGCTGACCAGAGGCAAACAGGCCTACACTCAGCAAATTGAGGAGCTGAAGAGACACATTGAGGAGGAGGTTAAGGTAAGAAAACTTACCTCACTGATACCTTCTTGAGTTTATTTTTTCAACACAGATATTCTTATCAAATATTGTTTCTTTCATTAGGCCAAGAATGCTCTTGCCCATGGACTGCAATCAGCCCGCCATGATTGTGACCTGCTGAGGGAGCAGTTTGAGGAGGAGCAGGAAGCAAAGGCTGAGCTGCAGCGTGGAATGTCCAAGGCCAACAGTGAGGTGTCTCAGTGGAGGTCCAAATATGAAACTGATGCTATCCAGCGCACTGAAGAGCTTGAGGAAGCCAAGTGAGTTCTTTTTCATAAAATGTTTTTTAATTTGTAAAAATATTGTGGGTGTTTTAAGTTCAAGGCTTTCACTGCGACCAACCACACTGTTTTCACACAGGAAAAAGCTTGCCCAGCGCCTTCAGGAGGCTGAGGAACAGATTGAGGCTGTCAATTCCAAGTGTGCCTCTCTGGAGAAAACCAAACAGAGGCTCCAGAGTGAGGTGGAGGACCTCATGATTGATGTTGAGAGAGCTAATAGCCTGGCTGCCAACCTTGACAAGAAGCAGAGGAACTTTGACAAGGTAATGTTCACTTCTGTCAACTCTACAAACAAACAACTCAAATAAACCTGATGAGTTTCAACCTTATCCTGGTCAGTAACTAAGAAAATCAATTGAAATTTAGGTGTTGGCCGAGTGGAAGCAGAAGTATGAGGAGGGTCAGGCAGAGCTTGAGGGAGCCCAGAAGGAGGCTCGTTCTCTCAGCACTGAGCTGTTCAAGATGAAGAACTCCTATGAGGAAGCTCTGGATCAGCTGGAGACCATGAAGCGTGAAAACAAGAACCTGCAGCGTAAGTTCCCCTTACACACTGCAGACACTTTTGGCTGAAAAGGGTGAATTTCATACTTCTATCTAAAGCTCATTTTATATTTGGAGCCTTTACAATACAAAACACATAAATCTCTCTGCAGAGGAGATCTCAGATCTGACTGAACAGATTGGTGAGACTGGCAAGAGCATCCATGAGCTTGAGAAGGCAAAGAAGCAGGTAGAGACTGAGAAGTCTGAGATCCAGTCAGCTCTTGAAGAGGCTGAGGTATGATTTTATCAGGAATTCTCCTGAATAAAATTCTAACATCTTAATTTTTTGACAGATATATAACAAATGGTACAAAGTTTAAGGTATCTCCTTATCACTTCTGTCTTTAGGGAACCCTGGAACATGAAGAGTCTAAGATCCTGCGTGTCCAGCTTGAGCTCAACCAGATCAAGGGTGAGGTGGACAGGAAGCTTGCAGAGAAAGATGAGGAGATGGAGCAGATCAAGAGGAACAGCCAGAGAGTGGTTGACTCCATGCAGGGCACTCTGGATTCTGAGGTCAGGAGCAGGAATGATGCCCTGAGAATCAAGAAGAAGATGGAGGGAGACCTGAATGAGATGGAGATTCAACTGAGCCATGCCAATCGCCAGGCTGCTGAGTCCCAGAAGCAGCTGAGAAATGTGCAGGGACAGCTGAAGGTACTGTAGCACACAGCATTAATGCAGAGTTCATAATTACAGCTCTTTTATTTTAGTAGTCATGGTATATTTTATTCTGACATTTTTCTCTAGGACGCACAACTGCACCTTGATGATGCTGTCAGAGCTCAGGAAGACCTCAAAGAACAAGCTGCTATGGTGGAACGCAGGAACGGTCTCATGGTAGCTGAGATTGAGGAACTCAGAGCTGCTCTGGAACAGACCGAGAGAAGCCGCAAAGTTGCTGAGCAGGAGCTGGTGGATGCAAGTGAGCGTGTTGGACTTCTGCACTCACAGGTGACTTTCCTTTATCTTGGCTACTTTTTCTGCCATATCAATCTCTATTTCAGGGAAATAATAACTGTAATACATGATCTGCCTTTAGAACACAAGCCTTCTGAACACCAAGAAAAAGCTTGAGGCTGACCTGGTCCAGATTCAGGGTGAAGTGGATGACACTGTTCAGGAAGCAAGGAATGCAGAGGAGAAGGCCAAGAAGGCCATCACTGATGTAGGTGTACTTTTATTTTTTTCTCCTTCTGAAGTCATGATCAGTTGTCTTTCTAAGATCTTTCTCACCAGGTACATTTTTTCCCTCTAGGCTGCTATGATGGCTGAGGAGCTGAAGAAGGAGCAGGATACTAGCTCCCACCTGGAGAGAATGAAGAAGAACCTTGAGATTGCAGTCAAGGACCTGCAGCACCGCCTGGACGAGGCTGAGAACCTGGCCATGAAGGGTGGCAAGAAGCAGCTCCAGAAACTTGAATCTAGGGTAAGAAGGTCATGCATGGAATTTGGACAAGCAAGTCAAGACTTTCGAAAATATTCGTATTTATATATTTATTATGCTTCTGTTTTCTGAAGGTGCGTGAGCTGGAAGCTGAGGTTGAGGCTGAGCAGAGACGTGGAGCTGATGCTGTTAAGGGTGTCCGCAAATATGAGAGGAGAGTGAAGGAGCTCACCTATCAGGTATAGTCTCTTTAACATGCAAAAACTGTATCCATAAAAAAGTTGAACTTACAAATGATCAAAATTACAAACTACACTCTATTACAGACTGAGGAGGACAAGAAGAACGTTTCCAGACTGCAGGATCTGGTTGACAAGCTGCAGCTCAAGGTGAAGGCCTACAAGAGGCAGGCTGAGGAAGCGGTAAGGACAAAGTATTTCTCTGAATTCATGTTCAAACAAAAACAACCTGATAACGTCTACTTTTATGTAAACTTCAGTGGGAATTTGAACATTTGAAATGTTCTTTTTGTATTTCAGGAGGAGCAGGCCAATGTCCATCTGTCCAAGTGCAGGAAGATTCAGCATGAGCTGGAAGAGGCTGAGGAGCGTGCTGACATTGCTGAGTCCCAGGTTAACAAACTGAGAGCCAAGAGCCGTGACTCTGGGAAGGTAAACTGATAATTCAAAACCAAGAATCTTCATACTCCCTGTGTCTTCAGCAAATCTGTGTACTGTCCGTATTGATTAATTTATTTCTCCATTTTTTACAGGGCAAAGATGCAGCTGAGTAAAGCATTCCAGCTGATGGGCTGTTTCTAATCATATAATATGATCTGAAATACACCACAATAAACCTTTTTGAACTTGCATTCCTCTGTGTTTTTTCTGTTTGAACAGTAAATGATTATTTCAATTATTTTCATTCTAAAAATGAACTTAATATTTAGCAGATGTTAGCCTGCAGCATTTGAGGTTTTCAGATGAAATATACCAAGTGTGATCCCAAGATCAAAGTAAAGTGGAAAAAATTGATATGATTATAAGCACCATAATACTTAAAACAGAAATAGCCATTGGGAGTACATCAGGACAGAGAACTGCTTTTTGTATACTTGAGAGGTTATAGTAGTGATCAAGAAGTAGGGAAAGGTGTGTAAGAAGTAAATAAATAAATAAATAATCTTGAGAAGGCACAAAAGATGAATTTGACACAAGAGAGCATTTTTTGCCAAGAAGACTTCATTAAGGGCCACAACCAGTGGCGGACTGGGACTGAAATACAGTCCTGGATTTTGTCTCGGCCCAGGTCATAACAACGGGATGCGTACGACCTGTTCAGCCCGACGACGGCCGGTGCTGCAGGTCTGTCTGTCACTGAGGCAGCGGCCCACCGGGAAACCTCCCGGTGCTCCCGATGGCCAGTCCGCCCTTGGCCACAACAGACGAAAATGAAAATAATTTTGAAACTTGGCTAACTCCAGAATCTCCCAATTGCTCCCTCAGTGCTTCCTTTGACTTTATCAAAATCTATACAGTAAATCTTGAGAAAAATGAGAGAAGAAAATGTGAAAGAGAGGGGTCTTTTTACTTTGGTGTTTTAAACAAAAAGTGAAACCTTTTAAAAATATCAACCATCATCAAACTTCTCTATAGGTGTTTTTATAAAAAAAAAAATATATATATATATATATATATATATTTATATATATATTTTTTTGCATTTACTGAAATGTAAATACAACTGATTATGTCAAAGGCTTAACCTGAAGCCATATTTTTTGTTTTTACTAACAATGTTTCATTAGTATCTGAACTAAAAATGAAGCACAGCAGAGAATAGTAAACGAACAAAATGCTGCTGCAAAAGTGTAATTTAAATCCACCCAAAAGTATATTCTCTTGTTAATCTTTGGTCTTATAATCTTGGTAGAAACCTACATTTTAATGTTTTTCTCTTATTCAATTCTATATCTGAAGCAGTTTTTTGTGCCTTTATGATTAAAAATGTATATTTTCCTGCACAACATATATGTGGTGCACAACATGTATTGAGTTTTATGTTTTAAACCATTTTTGGATGAAAGGCATAACTTTTATGAGCATAAACTCTTTTTCTATTCATTTCATACAAATCCTTCTCCCAAGTGCCTCAAAAACCAGGTCAGTATTAAGTAAGGTTTCAAAACTTTAAAAGTTTTACAGCTAACATTTTTTCCTTAGTGGTCTTGAAGTTATTTAAAAATTACAGCTTGAAATTAAACTGCTTTTATTTCTAATGTACACAGATGGTACCAATAAACCTACGTACAGATTTTATAGCAAAGCTTTGCTGTCATACTTGTAAGTTGTAGCAGAGGATATGCATTACAATTAAGTACTGGTGATTAAAAAAAGACTTAACAGCATGTGAATGTCATTTAGAAAATTATTAGCCTCTCACCACTGCAGACAGGCATTTGTTTTATATGAAATAGCTTAAATGATATGCTTTACATATTGCCACGATGCATTACATTCAAAAAGTTGTAAATAATACTTTTAAAGTAAAAAAAAATCTACATTATTAAGTTTAAGACAAGCCAAAGAAGTCTTTTTGATTTTTTTTTTTCTTAAAAACACAATGGATGCTTGAGAGCTCAATGTTAGTCTCAAGATAACTAATGTTCAGGCAAAAGTCCATTACTAGAATGGCTCAGTGAAACCTGAAACATTAGATGCAAAGCATATCCTGGCAACACATTTTATGAACACCCCATAACGCTACCACATTTGGACCGTATCCATATTTAACTTCAGCTGTGTCAGCTGATCCCTTTCAATATAAGACGGAAACTAGTCAAGGAAACAGCGAGCCACAGAAGACGCTGTGGTCCAGCTTGCGGTGAGTCTACATTCTTTAATGCAGCGGACTAATTCATGTTGTTATATTTCAGATAAAAGCCAAATCAGTGGCACAATTGAACGAATCAATGATTTTAAATCTGCTCTGACAAACCTGATCAATTGTTTCAAACAGGATTGGTGAATACTTCATACATAGAGGGGGCCAGGTAAGAGCAATTTGGATGTCATTTTATTTTATTTTATTTTATTTTATTTGTTTAAGTTGACAGATACTGAAAATTATGTGCAATTCATTACAACTTGTCTAATTAACTTTCAGATGTTTAATCATGATTTCAATGTTTATCTTTAAAAACAATTTCTAGTTTAATTAAAGCTGCAAGCAGCACTGAATGGACCCTTTGTAAGTGTTAAAACACATCATGCAGTGGCATCACGCTTCCACTGCATCCAACAGTTCTAAAATGTAATAACCTTGGTCCTCTGTCAAACTAGAGAGAGATTCAGCTTTGTTAAGTCGCAAAGCATCCCAAAGTTCTTCCCGTGGCTAAGACTCATCAAGGTCAGCAAAACAGGGTAATCTGCAGAGAAAAATGCAAGGATTTATCAGGGCAGCATAAAAAAAAAGATTTTGTCAAAGAAAAAAACATTTTTCCCCCCTTCTGTCTCTCTATCTCTTTATTTCCATGGATAACTGTGCATTTCTGGTGCTAGGGGTTTAAATGGAAGTGAAAAATGCAAGTGGGGGAATGCTTGAGTGCAACTGAGGTGACATGGGATGCAGCCAGATTAAATCCTCATTCATCCTGCTAAACTGTCTCCCAAGGGTTTCCACCTTTAATAAACAAGTGAGACCTTGACAAATCTACAGTTCTACAGTTTTATTTAGCAGTCGCTTTTGTCTGACACACAACACAAGCAAGAATTTAGACAGAAGGAAAACCTAGTCAGTGCGACAACAGTGCTACAAGTTATTCGGCAGCAGGTGCTGCCATCAAGTGCAGGAAAGGCACAAAGATATTATTAGAAAAAGATTCTAAACCACCTGCCCAAGTCTTAGCATGCAGCAGAAAGTCTTTGAGGGAAATGTAGGACATGAAAGGGGTTTTGTGGTGTCTATGTTACTAGTATTACCAGAAAGAAAACTCAGAAAGTCTTAATAGCAGTTGTAGCTGAGTTCCACCTGTTTAATCTGATGTGCAATATGACAACATTAATACTTGATAAGTGCTAGGATTAATGCCATTTACTGCAGAGCTACCTCAAGCTTCTCAACTTCCCAATTGGAAGACCATAGGATTTGAAGGGGTTGATTTATTTTTAAGTTTAGTTACCTATTTTCTACATGTGTTCTTTGGTAAATTGACTGCCTGACTGATGCTGGATTAATACTTGAGTTTTCTCATCTTCAATTTTTCTTTTAGAAGTAAACTGCCACCATGAGTACAGACGCGGAGATGGCCATTTATGGCAAAGCTGCCATTTATCTTCGTAAGCCAGAGAGGGAGAGAATTGAGGCTCAAAGTGCACCCTTTGATGCCAAGAGTGCCTGCTATGTGGCTGATGCCAAAGAGCTGTACTTGAAGGCAACAATCATCAAGAAGGATGGTGGCAAAGTCACTGTCAAAGTCCTGGTCAATGACGAGGTTGGTACCTTGAAGTCAGTGTCAAATTCTCTATCAGTTCATCATTTCTCATGACACATTGTTCCTGTTTCAGGAGAGAACAGTCAAAGAAGATGATGTTTGTCCCATGAACCCTCCCAAGTTCGACAAAATTGAGGACATGGCCATGATGACCCACCTCAATGAAGCCTCTGTGCTTTATAACCTCAAAGAGCGTTATGCAGCATGGATGATCTACGTAAGAAAACAAGCCTTATGATAGTTAGGAACATTTTATGACAGGATTCACATGTAAAGTATGCTGACTGATGGTAACTGGTGGATCTTTCCAACTTCTTTCAGACCTACTCTGGCTTGTTCTGTGCCACTGTAAACCCCTACAAGTGGCTCCCAGTGTATGATGCTGAAGTTGTCAGTGCTTATAGAGGCAAGAAGCGTATGGAGGCTCCACCCCACATCTTCTCTGTCTCTGACAACGCTTTTCAGTTCATGCTTACTGGTAAGACGTAACCCCTGTGAGAAAAGATATTTTATTGATTGAGGCTCCTGCTGCAAGTAAATCTCATGAACTGTTTTTTGTTCATAAATCAACAGATAGGGAGAACCAGTCTGTCTTGATCACGTAAGTTCAGTATTTGTTGACTTTATATTTCTATGCCTTGACAAAAGCTGCGTTTCCACCAAGCAGTCCGGGTCGGTTCAGTACAGTATGGGATGGTTTGGGACAGTTAAGTATGATCTGTTTCCACAGCAAACTGTGCCCTCTCGTGGTGGGCGGCGTGTAAGCCTGATGCTGGAAGCCGCAGCTGGTAAACAATAGCGCGATGCTGTAGCAGCTGACCCCACGATTAAATCCAACAAAGAAGAAAACGCGACACAGTAAATAAAGAGCATAGACGGAAGACATGCAGCATTTCGTCCTCTGTGATTTTCAAGAAACTCTCTGTTACAAAGTGCAATCAAGCTTCGTTTCAGAGAGTCTGTGAGTCGCCAGGAGAAATGCAGCTGCTGTCGGGGTAAGTGACGATTCTTTTGACCAATCAACCGTCTGCAGTGTGTTGCTCCACCTCCCGAGAGCAGATCGGTTCAGTCTGGCACCCATACGAAAGGGTCCCAAAAAAGTAGGACGGCTCGTCTCGGTTTTGAGGGATCCGTCCCGGGATGAGTCAGTGGAAACGCCGCTAAAAGCGCACCGAGACGAACCGACCCGGACTGCTTGGTGGAAACGTAGCAAAAGACAATGTACAAGTCCTTACAAGTGTTTCTCTATACCTAGTGGAGAATCTGGTGCTGGAAAGACTGTGAACACCAAGCGTGTCATTCAGTACTTTGCAACTATCTCAGTTGGTGGAGGAGAGAAGAAGAAGGAATCAAAGATGGGAGTATGTTCATGAATAATGTTCACACTTAATTGTTCCGTCATCTTTCAATTTAGGAAAATCACATGTCTGATATCACTTTTGACTCTTTTTTTAGGGTTCCCTTGAGGATCAGATTATTGCAGCCAATCCTCTGCTGGAGGCCTATGGTAATGCCAAAACTGTGAGGAATGACAACTCATCTCGTTTTGTAAGTATGGAGAGATTTTGGTATCACAGGGCTTATCTGAAACAGTACACATGTTTCTGTATTTCTAAACTGTCTTTTTCCAAAACAGGGTAAATTCATCAGAATTCATTTCGGCACAACTGGCAAACTGGCTAGTGCTGACATTGAAACATGTAAGTAACAGTTCTCTGATACCTACATAAAACAGGAATGAAATTGTGATCAGAACATAACTTGTTTGTTAAACATTTATAGATCTGCTGGAGAAGTCTAGAGTGACATACCAGCTTCCTGATGAAAGAGGCTACCACATCTTCTTCCAGATGTTTACCAACCACAAACCTGAGCTGATTGGTAAACACAAAGATAAACTTAACTAACTCTGTATTAATCCTCAGTTTGATATATTTAAAAAATGATGTATATAAAACAAGATATTGAGCTTTTAACATTTGTTTGCCAGAAATGTCGCTCATCACATCCAACCCCTACGACTTCCCCATGTGCAGCATGGGACAGATCGCTGTGGCCAGCATTGATGACAAAGTTGAGCTGGAAGCCACTGATGTGAGGGACCGTCACAACATAATTTCCATGTGTTTTTAATGAATGATTATCAAATCAAAAGAACCTCTTAATCAATTCTCAGAAGTGATAACATTTGGTTTGGATACTTCTTTCAAACACAGAATGCTATTGATATCCTGGGCTTCACTAATGAGGAGAAGATGAGCATCTACAAGCTGACTGGTGCTGTGCTTCACCATGGTAACATGAAGTTCAAGCAGAAGCAGCGTGAGGAGCAGGCTGAGCCTGATGGCACAGAAGGTGAGTTCTAATTTTGACTCATTAAGTACAGCTTGGTTGTAATATTCTTTTTCAGCTAGTGTTTTTTTCTGTCATTACTATTTTGCAGTGTCACATGCTGCATGTATAAGTTTTAATCCTTCTACTCTTGTCAGATGCTGACAAGGTCGCCTACTTGCTGGGTCTCAACTCAGCTGATATGCTTAAGGCTCTGTGCTATCCCAGAGTGAAGGTCGGAAATGAGTTTGTCACCAAGGGACAGACTGTACCTCAGGTAAATATGAATAGATATATATTAAAATTAGAAATTAGGTTCCATTACTTCTTCTGACATACTGCAGTGCTTCATTTGTTTGAACACAATAAAAAATGAGATACATTAAAAAGTACTTATGATCATTTTAAAAGATGAAACATGAATTACATAATTTTATGAGTACTGTTAGGTGTGTAGATTTTTATGTCAAAACCAAGGTACAGTATTTCTTATTTTACATCTATGGTCTCTCAAAAAAAATGCTGAACTGTCTCAAATAAAATAATACCTGTATTTTTTTCAGGTGAATAATTCAGTTACTGCCCTGGCCAAGTCTATCTATGAGAGGATGTTCTTGTGGATGGTCATCCGTATCAACCAGATGTTGGACACCAAACAGCCAAGGCAGTTCTTCATTGGTGTGCTGGATATTGCTGGCTTTGAAATCTTTGATGTAAGCTTTACATACTTATTCTAATTATATATTTATTTATTTATTTATTGTTCAATTTGCTTAAGACCATTCCTGACACAAACTTTCTCTTTGTTGTCAATGTTTCATCTGGCTGGTAATTCTTCTTATAGTTCAACACCCTGGAGCAGCTGTGCATCAACTTCACCAATGAGAAACTGCAACAGTTCTTCAACCACACCATGTTCGTTCTGGAGCAAGAGGAGTACAAGAAGGAGGGTATTGTCTGGGAGTTCATTGACTTTGGTATGGACTTGGCTGCCTGCATTGAGCTGATTGAGAAGGTAATGATTATAATCAAGGGCTTTATGCAATTGTCTTGGTTTTACTGATTGTTTGGTTTCATAATATTCTTCCTTCATATATTTCCTAGCCCATGGGCATCTTCTCCATCCTTGAAGAGGAGTGCATGTTCCCCAAGGCCACAGACACATCCTTCAAGAACAAGCTGTATGACCAGCATCTTGGCAAAAACAAAGCATTTGAGAAGCCCAAGCCTGCCAAGGGCAAGGCTGAGGCCCACTTCTCTCTGGTCCACTATGCTGGAACCGTGGACTACAACATCGCTGGTTGGCTGGACAAGAACAAGGATCCACTGAATGAGTCTGTTCTTCAGCTGTACCAGAAGTCCTCAGTCAAGTTGGTGGCTACCTTGTATCCTCCCGTTGTTGAGGGTATGATTTTAACAACAGTAATCATAAACATATATGTCTAAGGTCATTGATTGGTTTATCATTGATAAACTGAAGGATATGTAAATGCTGTTTGAAAACTTCTCTAAGATTTTGTCTTATTTATCAACAGAGACTGGTGGTGGAAAGAAGGGAGGCAAGAAGAAGGGTGGCTCTATGCAGACTGTGTCTTCACAGTTCAGGGTAAGGTTTTACAGGGCAAATTTGGGTCATGTCCCAATTAAGTCAGAGATTTTTAGTTGCTTGATCTCATGACAAATGTTAACATTCTTGATCAACAGGAGAACTTGGGCAAGCTGATGACTAACTTGAGGAGCACCCACCCTCACTTTGTGCGTTGCCTGATTCCCAATGAGTCAAAGACTCCAGGTACATGAAAAACCCAATCTAATTGATAATTTGAGAATTTTTATGTTAAGCAAGTTCATGAGTTTTTTTTTCTTTTGGAGTTTTGTTCATTTTCTATTAGGAACAAATAGCTACAACAAATGTCTCTTGCAGGTCTGATGGAGAACTTCCTGGTCATCCACCAGCTCAGGTGTAACGGTGTGCTGGAGGGTATCAGAATCTGCAGAAAGGGCTTCCCCAGCAGAATTCTCTATGCTGACTTCAAGCAGAGGTATCACATGATATGTTACTCGAAACTTATTTCAAGGGGCACAAAAAACAGAGCTCACACTCATAATGAACTCCTTCTTTAAAGATACAAGGTGCTGAATGCCAGTGTCATCCCTGATGGACAGTTCATTGATAACAAGAAGGCTTCAGAGAAGTTGCTTGGATCAATTGATGTGAATCATGATGAGTACAGATTTGGACACACCAAGGTAAGCCAATATTTAGTCTTATATAGTTAGTTACTTAAAGCAATGAATTTGCTGAGTTTGTTACATACACTTTGAATTTTCTGTTTAGGTGTTCTTCAAAGCTGGTCTTCTGGGTACTCTTGAGGAGATGAGAGATGAAAAACTGGCATCTCTGGTCACAATGACTCAGGCCCTCTGCCGTGCTTACCTCATGAGGAAGGAGTTTGTGAAGATGATGGAGAGGAGGCAAGTTACAAAACAGATTTGACTGAATGAAATTAGGGGAAAAGCATGAATAGATTGTTCATAACAGATGTTTCTTGTCAACAGAGAGGCCATCTATACCATCCAGTACAATGTCCGCTCATTCATGAATGTCAAACACTGGCCATGGATGAAGGTGTACTACAAGATCAAGCCTCTGCTGAAGAGCGCCGAAACTGAGAAGGAGCTGCAGCAGATGAAGGAAAACTATGAGAAGATGCAGTCAGACCTGGCTGCTGCCCTGGCCAAAAAGAAGGAGCTGGAAGAGAAGATGGTGTCCCTGCTGCAGGAAAAGAATGATCTGCAGCTGCAAGTTGCATCAGTGAGTAAACATTGAAGTTTTGTCTGTTTCTGTTAAAACAAGGATCTGCTCACATCTTGATTTCCATTGCAAACCAGGAATCAGAGAATCTGTCAGATGCTGAGGAGAGATGTGAGGGACTTATTAAGAGTAAGATCCAGATGGAGGCCAAACTCAAAGAGACAACTGAGAGACTGGAGGATGAAGAGGAAATCAATGCTGAGCTCACTGCCAAGAAGAGAAAGCTGGAGGATGAATGCTCTGAGCTCAAAAAGGATATTGATGACCTGGAGCTTACCTTGGCCAAAGTGGAGAAGGAGAAACATGCCACTGAGAACAAGGTTTGGGAAAATAGATATAAATTGCAAATCAAGTGAAATCTGGAGCCCGATACATCATGACAACATTTTGCTTGTTAATACAGGTGAAGAACCTGACCGAAGAGATGGCCTCTCAGGATGAGAGCATTGCTAAGCTGACCAAGGAAAAGAAAGCCCTTCAGGAGGCTCATCAGCAGACTCTGGATGATCTGCAGGCTGAGGAAGACAAAGTCAACACTCTGACCAAATCCAAGACCAAGCTTGAGCAGCAAGTGGATGACGTGAGTTTCAAAAGTCACTGAGTTAAGCAAACAGACGTGGATGATGAACCTGGTCAATAAAAAATTGTATTACTCTTTAGCTTGAGGGTTCTCTGGAGCAAGAGAAGAAGCTGCGCATGGACCTTGAGAGAGCCAAGAGAAAGCTTGAGGGTGATCTGAAACTGGCTCAGGAATCCATCATGGATCTTGAGAATGACAAGCAGCAGTCTGAGGAGAAACTGAAAAAGTAACATGGCTTTTCAATTTAATCACATTTAATAACACTCAAGATTATAACCAACACTACACACTGATTTTATTCTGTTAATCCCACAGGAAGGACTTTGAGATCAGCCAGCTCCTCAGCAAGATTGAGGATGAGCAGTCAATGGGTGCTCAGCTTCAAAAGAAGATCAAGGAGCTTCAGGTGAAAAAATGAGTTAAATGAACACACATTCAGTGTTTTTTCATAAAGTAGTTGTTCACTGAAAGACAAAATGCCTTCAATTAACAGGCCCGTGTTGAGGAACTGGAGGAGGAGATTGAGGCTGAGCGTGCTGCTCGTGCCAAGGTTGAGAAGCAGAGAGCTGACCTCTCCAGGGAACTTGAGGAGATCAGTGAGAGGCTGGAGGAGGCTGGTGGTGCCACTGCTGCTCAGATTGAGATGAACAAGAAGCGTGAAGCTGAGTTCCAGAAGCTTCGTCGTGATCTTGAGGAGTCCACTCTGCAGCATGAAGCCACTGCAGCTGCCCTTCGCAAGAAACAGGCCGACAGCGTTGCTGAGCTGGGAGAGCAGATCGACAACCTCCAGCGCGTCAAGCAGAAGCTTGAGAAGGAAAAGAGCGAATACAAGATGGAGATTGATGACCTCTCCAGCAACATGGAGGCTGTAGCTAAAGCAAAGGTACAAAACACAGTTTATGTGATTTTAATGAGTTTGTGTAGTGAACAGGGTCATACATATATGATCACTAATTTGATCTCTTTCTCTTTTTAGGGAAATCTTGAGAAAATGTGCCGTACTCTTGAGGACCAACTTAGCGAACTGAAGACCAAGAACGATGAAAATGTCCGTCAAATCAATGACCTGGGCGCACAGAAAGCACGTCTCCTGACAGAAAATGGTATCTACAAGTACCAATTAAAAAATCTGTTGTTTGTTGCAGTAAAAGTGTGGCACACAATAATGTATCACCCCTTCTTTCTAACAAGGTGAGTTTGGGCGTCAAATTGAAGAGAAAGAAGCTCTCGTCTCCCAGCTGACCAGAGGCAAACAGGCCTACACTCAGCAAATTGAGGAGCTGAAGAGACACATTGAGGAGGAGGTTAAGGTAAGAAAACTTACCTCACTGATACCTTCTTGAGTTTATTTTTTCAACTCAGATATTCTTATCAAATATTGTTTCTTTCATTAGGCCAAGAATGCTCTTGCCCATGGACTGCAATCAGCCCGCCATGACTGTGACCTGCTGAGGGAGCAGTTTGAGGAGGAGCAGGAAGCAAAGGCTGAGCTGCAGCGTGGAATGTCCAAGGCCAACAGTGAGGTGTCTCAGTGGAGGTCCAAATATGAAACTGATGCTATCCAGCGCACTGAAGAGCTTGAGGAAGCCAAGTGAGTTCTTTTTCATAAAATGTTTTTTAATTTGTAAAAATATTGTGGGTGTTTTAAGTTCAAGGCTTTCACTGCGACCAACCACACTGTTTTCACACAGGAAAAAGCTTGCCCAGCGCCTTCAGGAGGCTGAGGAACAGATTGAGGCTGTCAATTCCAAGTGTGCCTCTCTGGAGAAAACCAAACAGAGGCTCCAGAGTGAGGTGGAGGACCTCATGATTGATGTTGAGAGAGCTAACGGCCTGGCTGCCAACCTTGACAAGAAGCAGAGGAACTTTGACAAGGTAATGTTCACTTCTGTCAACTCTTCAAACAAACAACTCTAGAAACCCTAATGAGATTCAACCTTATCCTGGTCAGTAACTAAGAAAATCAATTGAAATTTAGGTGTTGGCCGAGTGGAAGCAGAAGTATGAGGAGGGTCAGGCAGAGCTTGAGGGAGCCCAGAAGGAGGCTCGTTCTCTCAGCACTGAGCTGTTCAAGATGAAGAACTCCTATGAGGAAGCTCTGGATCAGCTGGAGACCATGAAGCGTGAAAACAAGAACCTGCAGCGTAAGTTCTCCTTACACTCTGCAAACACTTTTGGCTGAAAAGGGTCTATTTCTTTCTTCTATCTAATTCTCATTTTATATTTTGCGCCTTAACAATAAAAAACTCTTCATTCTCTCTGCAGAGGAGATCTCAGATCTGACTGAACAGATTGGTGAGACTGGCAAGAGCATCCATGAGCTTGAGAAGGCCAAGAAGCAGGTGGAGACTGAGAAGTCTGAGATCCAGACAGCTCTTGAAGAGGCTGAGGTATGATTTTATGGGATATTTGCCTGAACAAAATTCAAACACCTCAATCTGTTAATAGATGTATTAAAAAAGTAACTCTTAGTAAGAATTAATCACTGCATATTAAATAATGTTGAATGTTGATGGGCATTATGATATTGATGACAAATTATTAGTTGTGCCCAAATTATTTTCAATGAAATTAAAAAAAAAAAAAAAATCTTCTGGCACTAGATGGCAGCACCTGCAGCCACAAAATGAAGCACTTAATCACACTTGACAGGGGTTTTCCTCCAGACTATATTCTTTGCATATATTGTACGTTGCTTTGGACAAAAGCATCTTGCAATTGAAAATTGCAGAATTGTAAACAATACAAAGTTTTGGATTTAAACATTTTTATTTTTCTCTTTTCAGGGAACCCTGGAACATGAAGAGTCTAAGATCCTGCGTGTCCAGCTTGAGCTCAACCAGATCAAGGGTGAGGTGGACAGGAAGCTTGCAGAGAAAGATGAGGAGATGGAGCAGATCAAGAGGAACAGCCAGAGAGTGGTTGACTCCATGCAGGGCACTCTAGATTCTGAGGTCAGGAGCAGGAATGATGCCCTGAGAATCAAGAAGAAGATGGAGGGAGACCTGAATGAGATGGAGATTCAACTGAGCCATGCCAATCGCCAGGCTGCTGAGTCCCAGAAGCAGCTGAGAAATGTGCAGGGACAGCTGAAGGTACTGTAGCACACAGCATTAATGCAGAGTTCATAATTACAGCTCTTTTATTTTAGTAGTCATGGTATATTTTACTCTGACATTTTTCTCTAGGACGCACAACTGCACCTTGATGATGCTGTCAGAGCTCAGGAAGACCTTAAAGAACAAGCTGCTATGGTGGAACGCAGGAACGGTCTCATGGTAGCTGAGATTGAGGAACTCAGAGCTGCTCTGGAACAGACCGAGAGAAGCCGCAAAGTTGCTGAGCAGGAGCTGGTGGATGCAAGTGAGCGTGTTGGACTCCTGCACTCACAGGTGACTTTTCCTTTATCTTGGCTACTTTTTCTGCCATATCAATCTCTATTTCAGGGAAATAATAATTATTATTCATGATCTGCCTTTAGAACACAAGCCTTCTGAACACCAAGAAGAAGCTTGAGGCTGACCTGGTCCAGATTCAGAGCGAAGTGGATGATACTGTTCAGGAAGCAAGGAATGCAGAGGAGAAGGCCAAGAAGGCCATCACTGATGTGGGTGTACTTTTATTTTTTTCTCCTTCTGAAGTCATGATCAGTTGTCTTTCTAAGATCTTTCTCACCAGGTACATTTTTTCCCTCTAGGCTGCTATGATGGCTGAGGAGCTGAAGAAGGAGCAGGATACTAGCTCTCACCTGGAGAGAATGAAGAAGAACCTTGAGGTTGCAGTTAAGGACTTGCAGCACCGCCTGGACGAGGCTGAGAACCTGGCCATGAAGGGTGGCAAGAAGCAGCTCCAGAAACTTGAATCTAGGGTAAGAAGGTCATGCATGGAATTTGGACAAGCAAGTCAAGACTTTCAAAAATATTCATATTTATATACTTATTATGCTTCTGTTTTCTGAAGGTGCGTGAGCTGGAAGCTGAGGTTGAGGGTGAGCAGAGACGTGGAGCTGATGCTGTTAAGGGTGTCCGCAAATATGAGAGGAGAGTGAAGGAGCTCACCTATCAGGTATAGTCTCTTTAACATGCAAAAACTGTATCCATAAAAAAAGTTGAACTTACAAACGATCAAAATTACAAACTACACTCTATTACAGACTGAGGAGGACAAGAAGAACGTTACCAGACTGCAGGATCTGGTTGACAAGCTGCAGCTCAAGGTGAAGGCCTACAAGAGGCAGGCTGAGGAAGCGGTAAGGACAAAGTATTTCTCTGAATTCATGTTCAAACAAAAACAACCTGATAACGTCTACTTTTTTATGTAGACTTCAGTGGGAATTTGAACATTTAAAATGTTCTTTTTGTATTTCAGGAGGAGCAGGCCAATGTTCATCTGTCCAAGTGCAGGAAGATTCAGCATGAGCTGGAAGAGGCTGAGGAGCGTGCTGACATTGCTGAGTCCCAGGTTAACAAACTGAGAGCTAAGAGCCGTGACTCTGGGAAGGTAAATTGATAATTCAAAACCAAGAATCTTCATACTCCCTGTGTCTTCAGCAAATCTGTGTACTGTCTGTATTGATTAATTTATTTCTCCATTTTTTACAGGGCAAAGATGCAGCTGAGTAAAGCATTCCAGCTGATGGGCTGTTTCTAATCATATAATATGGTCTGAAACATACCATAATAAAATGTATTTTGATCTTGAATTTTGTGTTTGTTTTTTTCTGTGATTGAGCATTAAATAGTTATTGAAATCATTTCTACAACCCCTGAATAGTTACTATCAGATATGATGGCTAAATCAACATTAAGTGTGGCCAATGATCCCACACTCTTTTCAAGCTAAAAAAAAAAAAAAAAGATGTACATATTTAGTGGATGTGAGTCTGCAGCATTTGAGGTTTTCAGATAAAAATGACCAAGTGGGATCCCAAGTTTAGAATAAAAGAGTAAAAAACAAAAAAAGGAAATATTTCAGTACCACAATCCAAGAGAAACAACCTCTTAGAAATCTTCATCAAGACAGCGTAGCAATTTTGAATTCAGATATTTTCTGGCCTCCACACAAATTTTTGTCATCATCAAAACTTGACTTGCCAATTTACAGCCATTTGTTATATTATTATCCCGTGTGTTTTCCAATGGAAAAGGGTGCATTCCTGTGCATTGTGACAGTGTAGATGTGTCCAGAAAAGTTCTGGGAGAGAACTTGTTTTCACAAATGTTCTGCAAATAAGGAGAAATATACCCAGTGCAAATGATCAAAGTGCAAAAGATTTACAAAACTACAAACAATGAGAGGGAGATTTATATCATCTTGTGCGAAGGCAAGAGTCGTGTAAAAGGCATGCACCAGCTCAATTTCAAAAGATCACTGCTGAGACAGTACTCCCTGCTGCCCCTTATATCAGCACCAGAATTTAATGACTACTCATTAAAATTGCCGAGCGGGTTATTTGACATAATTATGTCTCATGCTTTTGTGTTGTGTTGTGCCTTTCCAAATCAGTTTAACACACACACACACACACACACACACACACACACACACACACACACACACACACACACACACACACATGCACACACACACACACACACACACACTTATGGGTGGAGTAGGTAGTTGTCACAGTGAAAACATACTGCATATTTAAATGTTGAATAATCAGTACACAGGGTGAGACTACACATCTACAACCATTGCCACTTAGCTCAGAGAGAGAAACCAAGGTATCTTTAACAAATCATTGATCCAAATTTGAAGCACTAAAATTGCAAATTAAGACAAATGTGATTCCCCTGGAAAGATGAGAATGTCTGCTGTAAGCAACATTTGAAAGCATGTGGAAAGGACTAGTGTTTCAAAAGTTACTGAACATTCAGAAGAAGAGCTAATTTTAGCAGCTGGCAACAGCCCAGGTCTAAATTAAAATTGTACATGTTCCTAGACAACTTAAAGGATACACTAAATAAAGATTTTTTTATTCTTACTGATATTCTTGTTTTGATTGTTTGAATATGTTTTTTAGCATTGTACAAATCTACCAACCAACTGATCTCCTTATTAACCAGGTACAGTATTTAAAATGTTTTTAAATAAATTATTTTCTAAATACTGTTGAGCCAAATATAAGACTTAGTTTAGGCTTTGAGTCTGGGCAAAGAACTGGATTAAGGATTTAAAAGTTGTAAAACTAAATTTTGAATTTTTTAAAGTAGTCTTTCGAGTTGTTGTAAATTTAAGACTTGCAGGGCAAATGCCAAGCCTGTCAGCCTGTCAGCCTGTCTTCCAAAGTTTCATGTCTCGAAATAAAAAAAGTCAAACTTCTCATTAAGGCTTGATCAAAACTTAAGAAAAACATTGTTCAATTGTCCAATTCCATTTTATTTAATGATGAAAACAAGAAGCAATAAAAAACAGGTATGGATTTGACAGCAGAGTTTAAGGCTTGATCAATAATAATAATAATAAAAAAAAAAAAAAATTAAAGACAATTCCATATTAATTAATGATAGAATCAAGAAGCAATAAAACTCTGATATGGATTTGACAGCAGAGTTTAGGTGCTGACAGTTTTGGTGTCAAAGTTGTAAGATGATGCGCTGGATATGCATAATGATTAATCATCACTGATTAGAAGAAATACTTTAAAGTAAGGGGATGTCATTTAGAAAATAATTTATTATCACTGTTAACAGGCATCATTTGAGATAATTGAAATGTACTTATCATTATTCTGCACAATGATAGTAAACATTTTAAATAGTAGCAGATTATTTATTTTTAGTAGACACATTCAACTGCACTTACTTTAATCAAAAAGAAAGATTTTTAAAAGTAGTTTATTTTAAAAAAAATAAGAAAAAACAGTATGTTTCTCAAACTTAAGCTACAGATGAGTAATGATCATGCAAACATCTATTACTATGATGCCTCACTGAAACCTGAAACAGTAGATGCACAGTATATGCTGTCAACACATTTTATGTATACCTCGTAAGTCTCTATGGCCATACCACATTTGGACCGCAACTACATTTAACTTCAGCGGTGTCAGCTGATCCCTTTCAATATAAGTAGGAAACACACTGAGGAAACAGCGTGCCACAGAAGAAGCTGTGGTCCAGGTTGTGGTAAGTCTACATTCTTCAGTGCAGCAGACCAATTCTTGTTGTTAAAGATAAAGGCTATTCAAACGGCACAAATGAACAAATAAATAATTTTAAACCTGCTCTAACAAATCTAATGAACTGTTTTGTACAGGATTGGTGAATACGTCATACATAAAGGGGGCCAGGTAAGAGCGATTTGCAATTGAATACATTTTTGTATAAGTATGCCAAATACTGTAATATATATGTAATACAACAGAACTTATTCACTTTAGTATTAGATTTTGAATCAGTGTTTACTATGAAAAAGTTTTCATATTTAATTAAAGCTGCAAGCAGCACTGAATGGGCCCTTGCCATGCACATAACTGTGCTGTGCAAGTCTGTTGTGGTGAACGTCAGTGTGCAGTTCAGTTCGATTAAAGCAGCTCTTAAATATAATTACCTTGGTAATCAAACTAGAAGTAGCCCTGGATTTGTTAAGTCAGTAAGCATCTCAAAGTGCTTGATGTGGTTAGAGAAGAGGAAAGAGGAAACAAAGTTGGCAAGAGAGGAGAATCAGAGGAGCAAAGTACTTGGATGTGTAGGGCAGCCTTGAAAGAAATAATGATAGTCACAAAAGCGAAAAGAAACATGTCTGAATGCAACTGAAGTGATATGGAATGCAGCCAGAACAAATCCTCTTTCATCCAACTTAATTGTCGACTAAGGCTTCTCGCCTTTCAAAAGCTGGTGGGACTTTCGTAAATGTGCAGAAAAGGCACAGACTTATTGTTAGGAAAAGATTCTAATTCCTCCACCCAAGTCTTAGCATGAAGCATGTAGCATTAAGGCTCTGAGGAAAGTGACAATCTATATCGAGCTTGACAGTGGTTTTATGGAAGCAGTTACTTCCTGTTGTTAGTAGGTGACAATGTGATTTCTAAAAACCAAATACTTTGTCAACTCTAAAGAATAATAAATGGCTCTCACACCATTCAATGCACAGGTCTTAAAAATCTTCTTTTAAGGTCCTTGCACCTGCTTGTGCTAAGGCTGTCATTAATTTTTACTTCCAAGACTTCAAGCTCAGTCTGAGATGTCTGGTCCTGTGTTACTGTCAAACAGAAAAAGTTGCCACCATGAGCACAGACGCGGAGATGGCCATTTATGGCAAAGCTGCCATTTATCTCCGTAAGCCAGAGAAGGAGAGAATTGAGGCCCAAAGTGCACCCTTTGATGCCAAGAGTGCCTGCTATGTGGCTGATGCCAAAGAGCTGTACTTGAAGGCAACAATCATCAAGAAGGATGGTGGCAAAGTCACTGTCAAAGTCCTGGTCAATGACGAGGTTGGTACCTTGAGATCAGTGTCAAATTCTTTATCAGTTCATCATTTCTCATGACACATTGTTCCTGTTTCAGGAGAGAACAGTCAAAGAAGATGATGTTTGTCCCATGAACCCTCCCAAGTTCGACAAAATTGAGGACATGGCCATGATGACCCACCTCAATGAAGCCTCTGTGCTTTATAACCTCAAAGAGCGTTATGCAGCATGGATGATCTACGTAAGAAAACAAGCCTTATGATAGTTAGGAATATTTTATGACAGGATTCACATGTAAAGTATGCTGTCTGATGGTAACTGGTGGATCTTTCCGACCTCTTTCAGACCTACTCTGGCTTGTTCTGTGCCACTGTAAACCCCTACAAGTGGCTCCCAGTGTATGATGCTGAAGTTGTCAGTGCCTATAGAGGCAAGAAGCGTATGGAGGCTCCACCCCACATCTTCTCTGTCTCTGACAACGCTTTTCAGTTCATGCTTACTGGTAAGACATAACCTCCGTGAGAAAAGATATCATTTTATTGATTGAGGCTCCTGCTGCAAGTAAATCTCATGAACTGTTTTTTGTTCATAAATCAACAGATAGAGAGAACCAGTCTGTCTTGATCACGTAAGTTTAGTATTTGTTGACTTTATATTTCTATGCCTTGACAAAGACAATGTACAAGTCCTTACAAGTCTTTCTCTATACCCAGTGGAGAATCTGGTGCTGGAAAGACTGTGAACACCAAGCGTGTCATTCAGTACTTTGCAACTATCTCTGTTGGTGGAGGAGAGAAGAAGAAGGATTCAAAGATGGGAGTATGTTCATGAATAATGTTCACACTTAATTGTTCCGTCATCTTTCAATTTAGGAAAATCACATGTCTCATATCACTTTTGACTCTTTTTTTTAGGGTTCCCTTGAGGATCAGATTATTGCAGCCAATCCTCTGCTGGAGGCCTATGGTAATGCCAAAACTGTGAGGAATGACAACTCATCTCGTTTTGTAAGTATAGAAATTTTGGTATCACAGGGCTTATGTGAAACAGTGCACATGTTTCTGTATTTCTAAATTGTTTTTTTTTTTTTAAAAAAAAAAAACAAAAAAAAAAACCAGGGTAAATTCATCAGAATTCATTTCGGCACAACTGGCAAACTGGCTAGTGCTGATATTGAGACATGTAAGTAACAGTTCTCTGAGACCTTCACAAAACAGGAATGAAATTGTGATCAGAACATAACTTGTTTGTTAAACATTTATAGATCTGCTGGAGAAGTCTAGAGTGACATACCAGCTTCCTGATGAAAGAGGCTACCACATCTTCTTCCAGATGTTTACCAACCACAAACCTGAGCTGATTGGTAAACACAAAGATAAAATTGACAGAATCTGTATTAATCCTCAGCTCCAAGTATAAATGGATATATTTAAAACAGAGTACTGAGCTTTTAACATTTGTTTCCCAGAAATGGCGCTCATCACATCCAACCCCTATGACTTCCCCATGTGCAGCATGGGTCAGATCACTGTGGCCAGCATTGATGACAAAGTTGAGCTGGAAGCCACTGATGTGAGGGACCGTCACATTATTTTAATGAATGATGACAATAATTAAAGAACCTCCTAATCAATTCTCAGAAGTGATAACATTTGGTTTGGATACTTCTTTCAAACACAGAATGCTATTGATATCCTGGGCTTCAATAATGAGGAGAAGATGTGCATCTACAAGCTGACTGGTGCTGTGCTTCACCATGGTAACATGAAGTTCAAGCAGAAGCAGCGTGAGGAGCAGGCTGAGCCTGATGGCACAGAAGGTGAGTTCTAATTTTGACTCATTAAATACAGCTTGGTTGTAATATTCTTTTTCAGCTAGTGTTTTTTTCTGTCATTACTATTTTGCAGTGTCACATGCTGCATGTATAAGTTTTAATCCTTCTACTCTTGTCAGATGCTGACAAGGTCGCCTACTTGCTGGGTCTCAACTCAGCTGATATGCTTAAGGCTCTGTGCTATCCCAGAGTGAAGGTCGGAAATGAGTTTGTCACCAAGGGACAGACTGTACCTCAGGTAAATATGAATAGATATATATTAAAGTTAGAAATTAGGTTCAATTACTTCTTCTGATATACTGCAGTGCTTCATTTGTTTGAACACAATAAAAAATGAGATACATTAAAAAGTACTTATGATCATTTTAAAAGATGAAACATGAAATACATAATTTTATGAGTACTGTTAGGTGTGTAGATTTTTATGTCAAAACCAAGGTACAGTATTTCTTATTTCACATCTATGGTCTCTCAAATAAAATACTGAACCGTCTCAAATAAAATAATACCTGTATTTTTTTCAGGTGAATAATTCAGTGACTGCCCTGGCCAAGTCTATCTATGAGAGGATGTTCTTGTGGATGGTCATCCGTATCAACCAGATGTTGGACACCAAACAGCCAAGGCAGTTCTTCATTGGTGTGCTGGATATTGCTGGCTTTGAAATCTTTGATGTAAGCTTTACATACTTATTCAATTATATATTTATTTATTTATTGTTCAATTTGCTTAAGACCGTTCTTGACACAAACTTTCTCTTTGTTTTCAATGTTTCATCTGGCTGGTAATTCTTCTTATAGTTCAACACCCTGGAGCAGCTGTGCATCAACTTCACTAATGAGAAACTGCAACAGTTCTTCAACCACACCATGTTCGTTCTGGAGCAAGAGGAGTACAAGAAGGAGGGTATTGTCTGGGAGTTCATTGACTTTGGTATGGACTTGGCTGCCTGCATTGAGCTGATTGAGAAGGTAATGATTATAATCAAGGGCTTTATGCAATTGTCTTGGTTTTACTGATTGTTTGGTTTCATAATATTCTTCCTTCATATATTTCCTAGCCCATGGGCATCTTCTCCATCCTTGAAGAGGAGTGCATGTTCCCCAAGGCCACAGACACATCCTTCAAGAACAAGCTGTATGACCAGCATCTTGGCAAAAACAAAGCATTTGAGAAGCCCAAGCCTGCCAAGGGCAAGGCTGAGGCCCACTTCTCTCTGGTCCACTATGCTGGAACCGTGGACTACAACATCGCTGGTTGGCTGGACAAGAACAAGGATCCACTGAATGAGTCTGTTCTTCAGCTGTACCAGAAGTCCTCAGTCAAGTTGGTGGCTACCTTGTATCCTCCCGTTGTTGAGGGTATGATTTTAACAACAGTAATCATAAACATATATGTCTAAGGTCATTGATCGGTTTATCATTGATAAACTGAAGGATATGTAAATGCTGTTTGAAAACTTCTCTAAGATTTTGTCTTATTTATCAACAGAGACTGGTGGTGGAAAGAAGGGAGGCAAGAAGAAGGGTGGCTCTATGCAGACTGTGTCTTCACAGTTCAGGGTAAGATTTTACAGGGCAAATTTGGGTCATGTCCCAATTAAGTCAGAGATTTTTAGTTGCTTGATCTCATGACAAATGTTAACATTCTTGATCAACAGGAGAACTTGGGCAAGCTGATGACTAACTTGAGGAGCACCCACCCTCACTTTGTGCGTTGCCTGATTCCCAACGAGTCAAAGACTCCAGGTACATGAAAAACCCAATCTAGTTGATAATTTGAGAATTTTTATGTTAAGCAAGTTCACAAGTTTTGTTTTCTTTTGAGGTTTTGTTCATTTTCTATTAGGAACAAATAGCTACAACGAATGTCTTTTGCAGGTCTGATGGAGAACTTCCTGGTCATCCACCAGCTCAGGTGTAACGGTGTGCTGGAGGGTATCAGAATCTGCAGAAAGGGCTTCCCCAGCAGAATTCTCTATGCTGACTTCAAGCAGAGGTATCGCATGATATGTTACTCGAAACTTATTTCAAGGGGCACAAAAAACAGAGCTCACACTCATAATGAACTCCCTCTATAAAGATACAAGGTGCTGAACGCTGGTGTCATCCCTGATGGACAGTTCATTGATAACAAGAAGGCTTCAGAGAAGTTGCTTGGATCAATTGATGTGAATCATGATGAGTACAGATTTGGACACACCAAGGTAGGCCAATATTTAGTCTTACATAGTTACTTAAAGCAATGAATTTGCTGAGTTTCTTACATACACTTTGAATTTTCTGTTTAGGTGTTCTTCAAAGCTGGTCTTCTGGGTACTCTTGAGGAGATGAGAGATGAAAAACTGGCAACTCTGGTCACAATGACTCAGGCTCTCTGCCGTGCTTACCTCATGAGGAAGGAGTTTGTGAAGATGATGGAGAGGAGGCAAGCTATCAAAAGATTGCACTAAATGAAATTAGGGGAAAAGCATGAATAGATTGTTCATAACAGATGTTTCTTGTCAACAGAGAGGCCATCTATACCATCCAGTACAATGTCCGCTCATTCATGAATGTCAAACACTGGCCATGGATGAAGGTGTACTACAAGATCAAGCCTCTGCTGAAGAGCGCCGAAACTGAGAAGGAACTGCAGCAGATGAAGGAAAACTATGAGAAGATGCAGTCAGACCTGGCTGCTGCCCTGGCCAAAAAGAAGGAGCTGGAAGAGAAGATGGTGTCCCTGCTGCAGGAAAAGAATGATCTGCAGCTGCAAGTTGCATCAGTGAGTAAACATTGAAGTTTTGTCTGTTTCTGTTAAAACAAGGATCTGCTCACATCTTGATTTCCATTGCAAACCAGGAATCAGAGAATCTGTCAGATGCTGAGGAGAGATGTGAGGGACTTATTAAGAGTAAGATCCAGATGGAGGCCAAACTCAAAGAGACAACTGAGAGACTGGAGGATGAAGAGGAAATCAATGCTGAGCTCACTGCCAAGAAGAGAAAGCTGGAGGATGAATGCTCTGAGCTCAAAAAGGATATTGATGACCTGGAGCTTACCTTGGCCAAAGTGGAGAAGGAGAAACATGCCACTGAGAACAAGGTTTGGGAAAATAGATATAAATTGCAAATCAAGTGAAATCTGGAGCCCAATACATCATGACAACATTTTGCTTGTTAATACAGGTGAAGAACCTGACTGAAGAGATGGCCTCTCAGGATGAGAGCATTGCTAAGCTGACCAAGGAAAAGAAAGCCCTTCAGGAGGCTCATCAGCAGACTCTGGATGATCTGCAGGCTGAGGAAGACAAAGTCAACACTCTGACCAAATCCAAGACCAAGCTTGAGCAGCAAGTGGATGACGTGAGTTTCAAAAGTCACTGAGTTAAGCAAACAGACGTGGATGATGAACCTGGTCAATAAAAACTTGTATTACTCTTTAGCTTGAGGGTTCTCTGGAGCAAGAGAAGAAGCTGCGCATGGACCTTGAGAGAGCCAAGAGAAAGCTTGAGGGTGATCTGAAACTGGCTCAGGAATCCATCATGGATCTTGAGAATGACAAGCAGCAGTCTGAGGAGAAACTGAAAAAGTAACATGGTTTTTCAATTTAATCACATTCAATAACACTCAAGATTATAACCAACACTACACACTGATTTTATTCTGTTAATCCCACAGGAAGGACTTTGAGATCAGCCAGCTCCTCAGCAAGATTGAGGATGAGCAGTCAATGGGTGCTCAGCTTCAGAAGAAGATCAAGGAGCTTCAGGTGAAAAAATGAGTTAAATGAACACCCATACTGTGTTTTTTGTAAAGTAGTTGTTCACTGAAAGACAAAATGCCTTCAATTAACAGGCCCGTGTTGAGGAACTGGAGGAGGAGATTGAGGCTGAGCGTGCTGCTCGTGCCAAGGTTGAGAAGCAGAGAGCTGACCTCTCCAGGGAACTTGAGGAGATCAGTGAGAGGCTGGAGGAGGCTGGTGGTGCCACTGCTGCTCAGATTGAGATGAACAAGAAGCGTGAAGCTGAGTTCCAGAAGCTTCGTCGTGATCTTGAGGAGTCCACTCTGCAGCATGAAGCCACTGCAGCTGCCCTTCGCAAGAAACAGGCCGACAGCGTTGCTGAGCTGGGAGAGCAGATCGACAACCTCCAGCGCGTCAAGCAGAAGCTTGAGAAGGAAAAGAGCGAATACAAGATGGAGATTGATGACCTCTCCAGCAACATGGAGGCTGTAGCTAAAGCAAAGGTACAAAACACAGTTTATGTGATTTTAATGAGTTTGTGTAGTGAACAGGGTCATACATATATGATCACTAATTTGATCTCTTTCTCTTTTTAGGGAAATCTTGAGAAAATGTGCCGTACTCTTGAGGACCAACTTAGCGAACTGAAGACCAAGAACGATGAAAATGTCCGTCAAATCAATGACCTGGGCGCACAGAAAGCACGTCTCCTGACAGAAAATGGTATCTACAAGTACCAATTAAAAAATCTGTTGTTTGATGCAGTAAAAGTGTGGCACACAATAATGTATCACCCCTTCTTTCTAACAAGGTGAGTTTGGGCGTCAAATTGAAGAGAAAGAAGCTCTCGTCTCCCAGCTGACCAGAGGCAAACAGGCCTACACTCAGCAAATTGAGGAGCTGAAGAGACACATTGAGGAGGAGGTTAAGGTAAGAAAACTTACCTCACTGATACCTTCTTGAATTTATTTTTTCAACACAGATATTCTTATCAAATATTGTTTCTTTCATTAGGCCAAGAATGCTCTTGCCCATGGACTGCAATCAGCCCGCCATGACTGTGACCTGCTGAGGGAGCAGTTTGAGGAGGAGCAGGAAGCAAAGGCTGAGCTGCAGCGTGGAATGTCCAAGGCCAACAGTGAGGTGTCTCAGTGGAGGTCCAAATATGAAACTGATGCTATCCAGCGCACTGAAGAGCTTGAGGAAGCCAAGTGAGTTCTTTTTCATAAAATGTTTTTTAATTTGTAAAAATATTGTGGGTGTTTTAAGTTCAAGGCTTTCACTGCGACCAACCACACTGTTTTCACACAGGAAAAAGCTTGCCCAGCGCCTTCAGGAGGCTGAGGAACAGATTGAGGCTGTCAATTCCAAGTGTGCCTCTCTGGAGAAAACCAAACAGAGGCTCCAGAGTGAGGTGGAGGACCTCATGATTGATGTTGAGAGAGCTAATGGCCTGGCTGCCAACCTTGACAAGAAGCAGAGGAACTTTGACAAGGTAATGTTCACTTCTGTCAACTCTTCAAACAAACAACTCTAGAAACCCTAATGAGATTCAACCTTATCCTGGTCAGTAACTAAGAAAATCAATTGAAATTTAGGTGTTGGCCGAGTGGAAGCAGAAGTATGAGGAGGGTCAGGCAGAGCTTGAGGGAGCCCAGAAGGAGGCTCGTTCTCTCAGCACTGAGCTGTTCAAGATGAAGAACTCCTATGAGGAAGCCCTGGATCAGCTGGAGACCATGAAGCGTGAAAACAAGAACCTGCAGCGTAAGTTCTCCTTACACTCTGCAAACACTTTTGGCTGAAAAGGGTCTATTTCTTTCTTCTATCTAATTCTCATTTTATATTTTGAGCCTTAACAATACAAAACTCTTCATTCTCTCTGCAGAGGAGATCTCAGATCTGACTGAACAGATTGGTGAGACTGGCAAGAGCATCCATGAGCTTGAGAAGGCAAAGAAGCAGGTGGAGACTGAGAAGTCTGAGATCCAGACAGCTCTTGAAGAGGCTGAGGTATGATTTTATGGGGAATTCTCCTGAATAGAATTCCAACATCTTAATTTTTTGACAAATATTTGACAAAAAGTACGACGTTAAAGATTTATACTTACACCTTCTGTTTTTAGGGAACCCTGGAACATGAAGAGTCTAAGATCCTGCGTGTCCAGCTTGAGCTCAACCAGATCAAGGGTGAGGTGGACAGGAAGCTTGCAGAGAAAGATGAGGAGATGGAGCAGATCAAGAGGAACAGCCAGAGAGTGGTTGACTCCATGCAGAGCACTCTGGATTCTGAGGTCAGGAGCAGGAATGATGCCCTGAGAATCAAGAAGAAGATGGAGGGAGACCTGAATGAGATGGAGATTCAACTGAGCCATGCCAATCGCCAGGCTGCTGAGTCCCAGAAGCAGCTGAGAAATGTGCAGGGACAGCTGAAGGTACTGTAGCACACACCATTAATGCAGAGTTCATAATTACAGCTCTTTTATTTTAGCAGTCATGGTATATTTTATTCTGACATTTTTCTCTAGGACGCACAACTGCACCTTGATGATGCTGTCAGAGCTCAGGAAGACCTCAAAGAACAAGCTGCTATGGTGGAACGCAGGAACGGTCTCATGGTAGCTGAGATTGAGGAACTCAGAGCTGCTCTGGAACAGACTGAGAGAAGCCGCAAAGTTGCTGAGCAGGAGCTGGTGGATGCAAGTGAGCGTGTTGGACTCCTGCACTCACAGGTGACTTTTCCTGTATCTTGGCTACTTTTTCTGCCATATCAATCTCTATTTCAGGGAAATAATAATTATTATACACAATCTCCCTTTAGAACACCAGCCTTCTGAACACCAAGAAGAAGCTTGAGGCTGACCTGGTCCAGATTCAGAGCGAAGTGGATGACACTGTTCAGGAAGCAAGGAATGCAGAGGATAAGGCCAAGAAGGCCATCACTGATGTAGGTGTAGTCGTCTTCTCTGTATTTGTCAGGATCAGGACCGATCCAGGCATTTTAAAGTAATCAGAGATGGGAAATTTGAATCAATCATCTAAAATATAGAATTTACATTAGATGTTGTAATCTAAGTATAACTTTTAGCTGAATGCAAGTAGACTGGTTATTTGAAATGAACAACTTCATGGTCTACATGTCAACAGTCTGGAATTACCTTGAACTAGAAAGCAAAAGCAGCAGTGTATTTCAATAGTTTCTCGAGGCACTGACAATACAGCTATGTTCTATACTACCACTTTGATACAATTGTTAAAACTCAACTTGCAACGGCATACTAGTTTACTAAAGCAACAAAGGAGAAGACTCCTTAGTAAGGCAATTAACTGTAAATAATAAAACTTCTGAAGAGGGCAGAAAATCCATATAGATTACAGGAACAGAGGAAGTGATAATTGCTTTGGAAAACCAGGCAATGTCCATGGTAAAGAATGCAGGCTCTTGCTGTCTTTTTGAGCACTTGATATTCAAGTCAAAGTGCACCATTACCCTATTATGAGTGGATTAAATTCATGTGGACTTTTACAAAGAAATAATCTTTAGGATATTTGAATATTATTCTTTAGATTTTTAAAACATAAAAGGTGCTTTATCAATTACGGGAATTCAAGTAATCAAACAGGGCTCAGTATCACGAATTATCTGTATTGATGATGTTGGGATGAAGTCAGTGACCAAGAAGTCCTTTTGAACAACCCCTTTTGTCAGTGTTTCATTTTTTTTCCCCTAGGCTGCTATGATGGCTGAGGAGCTGAAGAAGGAGCAGGATACTAGCTCTCACCTGGAGAGAATGAAGAAGAACCTTGAGGTTGCAGTTAAGGACCTGCAGCACCGCCTGGACGAGGCTGAGAACCTGGCCATGAAGGGTGGCAAGAAGCAGCTCCAGAAACTTGAATCTAGGGTAAGAAGGTCATGTTAAGGGTTTGAAAAGTAAGCCAAGAAATGAAAAATATTCACATTTATATACATTTATCATGTTGCTGTTACCTAAAGGTGCGTGAGCTGGAAGCTGAGGTTGAGGGTGAGCAGAGACGTGGAGCTGATGCTGTTAAGGGTGTCCGCAAATATGAGAGGAGAGTGAAGGAGCTCACCTATCAGGTATAGTCTCTTTATTATTTATCGATTTAAAACTGTCTCAATAAAATAAAGTTGTTCTTTTAAATGTATAACATACAAACCATATTTTATTGCAGACTGAGGAGGACAAGAAGAACGTCACCAGACTGCAGGATCTGGTTGACAAGCTGCAGCTCAAGGTGAAGGCCTACAAGAGGCAGGCTGAGGAAGCGGTAAGAGCAATTTTACCATACTTGACTTTTACAGATTTAATGTAGAAAAACAAATTTTAATCTTCACAAAAAATAATTCATAATACAGAAGGGTAAAAGTTTACACTTGTCGGATACTAGAACTCGTTTAATTGTCTCAAATGTTAGAGATCTGTTTTTCATGTTTTTTCTCATCAATAAACAAAAGGTGTTTTGGTACAACCGAGTCGCCTTCAAAAATTAGTCTTAACAATGTTCATGCCAACAATGTTTTTTCTCATTCATGTCTAACCAACCCTTTTCACTGTTCATTTAAATGTTATAAAAATATAAAATAAGATAAAACATTACCTTGCATTGTTTATGGTATTTCAGGAGGAGCAGGCCAATGTTCATCTGTCCAAGTGCAGGAAGATTCAGCATGAGCTGGAGGAGGCTGAGGAGCGTGCTGACATTGCTGAGTCCCAGGTCAACAAACTGAGAGCTAAGAGCCGTGACTCTGGCAAGGTAAGTCCAAATTTTACGGAAACAGTGTGCTTCAGCCAGTGTAAGATTACAAAGATTAATGTTTCTTATTTATGTCTTTAGGGAAAAGAAGCTGAGTGAACAACTGACTCATCATCTTCTGCCTATGTATTAAACAAAGTGAAATAAAATTCCTTTGAAAATTCCTGTCTGGTCTTTAATATCTGTTATCTTCAATATTAAAATGTGACAAACACACAGGTCTGTCTTGAAGTAGCCGCTCTGACATTTTGACGAAGTGTGTATGGTATTGGTTGAGCAAAGCTGAAAACGCACAGACCAGTTGCATTTCAGCTAAGCAATACTACATGGCACTTCTAAGCCAATGAAGTCTCTGTATTCCAGGCTTCACAAGTGGCACAGTTAGTAGAAAAGAAAAGTGGATCAGCTCATCTTCTCTCTGGAAGCAGAAAACCACTGTCTGATGCTCAGAGACCATACACAGCTCTAAAAAAGATGTTTTCATTTCATAAGCTTTTTTTTAAATACAGCCCTTCTTGAATTTAACAAGATTATAACGATTTATCTATCAACTTTAAATGCTTCTATTTTACTTAAATATTAGAATATATATATATATATATATATATATATATATATATATATATATATATATATATATATATAAATATATATATATATATATAAATATATATATATATATATATATATATATATATATATATAGTGCTTAACTAGCACTAACTAGGACCACCCACCTGTCATGAAAACCAAAAAAACAGCCACCATCCTGAAGAAGTTTGACTTGAACTTTTTCTTCCTCATAGTTTTCCTCTGAAATACAGGAGTGACAAATTTAAAACTTAATTCAGACCCACAACACATTTTTTCATAATAAAATAAATAACAGTGATTTAACAATCAAAAAATATTTATTTCAGATACAATGCAGTGTCTAAAACTGGACCTTTTTGAAATTTAATTGAAAAACCAGTTTCTCATAAGTGTCATGCTAGTTAAGAGGATGCTATTTTCACCATAAAGCTAAAAAAAAATGACCCTACAATAACCGTAACCACATAGACCAGACTAAATGATCTCTTTATCTAACAACAGTGAGGAAACGTTTCAAAAGACACCTATAGTTTGCTTATTTTTCAGTACCCAAAATGTTAGTGCAGAAAGTTAAAATAGAACAGATAGTCACTTATTCTTACTTTTTTCAACGGTATCGCAAAGACAGGACCAACAAAGGGATATTTTTCGGCAACTCTGATATTCCTACCTTAAAAAAAAAACACTGTACGCATTAAATTTTAATGTGAAGTGTGAGTGGGAATTATGAGTAATAGCATTAATAAGAGTTCGTTTCTGTAACCCTACATTAACTTATTTTTCCCTCCATAAAAATATTTTCTAAAGACTTCCATATTCGTGGTAACTTACCCCATTTATTGTGAGCTAGATGGATCAACTGTAAACGAAATTTAAGCTAACTTACCTTAGCTTCAGCCATTACTCCTAGCTTTATGTGAAACCATATTAAGATAGCTAAAACAAACAAATTCAACCGGATACCTGGTTTGGGTGAAGAAAAACGGTAAAACAGAAAAAAACACTCGATAAAACTCTTAAAAATGGCATTTTGAATCAATATCCTCATCACTTTTGACCGTTTGTTCTTACCTCAAAAACCGTTATCTCAGCCCTCGCGCGCTTTACATACTCACGCACGCGCCCCATACACTGATGGCACAGATCCTCAGAGATATTCACAGCCGTATTATTAGCCTACTGGGCGGCTGATCTAGGAAAAACTATTGTTAATAGCCCTGTTTCCAGAATAAACGTTTTTCTCCTGAAACTGTACTTAAGTATCCGAAAAATGTACAGGTAACTTGCTTCAACATGGTTTCAAAGTAAACGTGTTGCGATTTTTTTTCCGTCTTCTCACCAAATATTTTATTCCAAAGCAATCTAAAACTCAATATTTTAAATAAATTTACAGGACCCTGTATGAAACAGTAGAGTAAATTATTAACTACTTTTTTATGTACTTTTATTGTGCAATAATAATAATAATAATAATAATAATAATAATAATAATAATAATAATAATAATGTGGAGAGAAGTAAGGCCCCCATGTGGTGGATTAGCCAAGATTGTTATTTCAAAGGGGCTGAAGAGATGACTATTGTACAACCACATTCCAAGGCTTTCAAATTTTATCAATTACATGAACAATTGTTTTTGTAAAAGGTTTTACATTACTTATGGCAAGAGTAATCAATAAAATCAGCAATGACAATGATCACCACAAGGAGCTCTACCCTAATGACGCTTTATGTCACAGGCTGCTAGCTAAGAGCTAAAATAGAAACAAGTTTGACAGGTACCTCAAGACATGTCAAGACTTTCAATTCTGTCCAACCAGAAAATTGTAGAAAAGTTGTATAACAACATTTATTATACAGTTAGAAGTTTTATCTTGTCCTATGGAATTAAAATTATATTGCTGGAAATAAACTATTTGGATTCTCAATATGAAAGTTAATGTGTAAATATAAAATGTATACTTGCTGTTAACAAACAGAGGGAACAGTTTTACAAGCAGGTAAAAAAGCACAAACAGAAACACAACCAAAAAAGTGGTTTATCAAGTGATCACAGTTCTTCAGAGATATATCATGATTATTTCATATCTTTAGAGCTATGATATGTTACAATAACAATAATACTCAGGAGTAGATTGGCAGAAATATAAATAATGTACTGTGAGTCAACTAAGAAAAAGTATGCAAAGTTCAATGTTAAGAAGTTACTCCACTGTCACTGAGAAGTCAGAAGGAAAAGTAATTTATGAGTGGTCCATTGCTGAACAGGTGCTGATACTCAAGCTTAGTTGCTTCCAAAGTGGGGGTTGGGACTCCCCAGAGGGGAGACACCAACAAGAGCAAGATGCCTTTTAAAAATGTTGGTTTGAAATTTCACATTTTATCCATTATTTAAATATCCAAAAAAAAAATGTACTTTGAATTAAATCATCCAAATAAAGAAAGGTTTCACCAATTTCCTGCTTCTTCTTGTTGCCAAGTAACTGAGGTCCAAGGCCATGGGATGGGTTAAGGTCAGTGCCATTATGGCAGGAAATGGCTTTTCTGAAACTTAAGTAAAAACTCAAAGATTTTTATACTAACATCACGACATCTGCATTAAATATTGAGCAGAACTGACTTGCTCATGCCTAAACATGAACATAACTTCTATACTGTGTCAGTCTTTTTTTACTTACTGTGAAATAGTAATTTGGTTTGTTTATTTTTTTAGTTGTATTGTCCTATTTGTTTTTGGATTGGCAACTCAGTGCTTAGATGCTGCTGTGAGCTCTGTTTAACTATCCTCAGTGAAAGTGGGGCTTGTCAGTCTGTGCTATGGGATCACATGCCCTGATGAAAAATCTGGGATGACCTGCTTCATCTTTCACACCTACACAAGCACCCACAAAGTGAAGGTGAGGGTTTGTTAGGGGTTAATCACATCAGCAAGCCATGCCATTTTGCTATTGGCTGGCGGACAGAGTGCATCATTAAACTCCAGTGTTTGTCTTCAGAACTTTTGTCCTTTTCCACAGTCAGCTGTCCAACCAGGTGTTTGGTGGATTTCCTAGTCATGTGAGTCTCGTACACAGAAACTGAAATTTTGCATTGTTCTAGAGGGAACTCTGGCAGGGAGAACATGAAGACCTCGTTGAAGACAGTCACCAGGCAGTGGGCTATGGCAGAGGTTTTCTGGTACCTTAACTTGCACTGGTTGCACTGTACAGTGATTCTGGCATACAAGGCTGAAAATACAGAAGACAAAAGATGCTACATGTAACACTTGATTTGTACATAATAGGTGTGTTTGTATAGGTTTTTAAAATGTAGGTGTTTTTCATTTACCATTGTCCGAGCATATTTCTGGGGGGACTGCTCTGATTTTGAGTAGTCCAACCTCGAGTCTCTGAGAGGTGGGAAGAATCTTTAATGACAGAAGCACCTCTCCAACAAGATCCTGTTTGAATATTTAAAAAGTTAATAATTCAGGACAGTTACATTCAAAACAGGCTACATACAAACATTTGGAGCCACCATAAAGTCTACAGTTGGAACCAGAGGTTAAAATATTTTGACACAGTACTGCATATGTGACGTTAATAAATCAACAAAGAAGTGAGGACGTCGTTTTCTGTTTCATACATAGCAGCATTTCAACTGCATTAAAGCCTATTCTGCTAAAAGTGAAACTGATATTTTTTTTTCTTTAACTACTTTTTAATTTGTTGTATCAAGACATTATTCTTATTTCAAGAAAACTGACAAGTGCATTTTTCTTATCTACCCTAAGTAGATTTTTCTATGATACTCAATAAAATTAATACATTATTTTGTCTTTAACTATCTTCAAATAAGACATTTTCTGGAATTTTCAGGTTAATGTGGTGCATATTAATTCTAATAAGACAATTTCTACTAAAAATTAGGCATTAAAACGTTCTTAAATTGCATTTTTTGCTGTGAAAGTATGGTTGTGAGAGGAAGTTATCAACAGTCAGTGGTCTCTGTACAGTAAATAACAGACCAAGCATCAGTCTTTTTTGAGAGTATGTTTTAGTATGTTTTATCTGTGACTTTGTATGAAATGGTATCAAGCTTAGCTTCAACATTAGCCCTTGAATCACTGTCCAAAAAAAGGTATCTGGTTACTACACAATACACTGAGTAATAAACTATATTAACAATCTCTATATTTTGACAAATCATTACTACTGTAGTGAGTGTATTTTGGGAAAAAATGCCTTTTCAAGTTCATCTTAATTGAAGGATTAATTAGTTTTTTGTCACGTCTGAGTAGAGTAGTAGTCATACCTTTTGGGGTATCTGAAGATCTTCTTGTAGCTCAAGAGGGTAGGAGATGTTGAGCTGCCCTAGAGGAACCTTGACCTCCCCTAGCACTGTGTGTCTGGAGAATTTGTCAAAGTCCCTTACCTTGGTTGAAAACAGACACATACAGAAATATGCACTTTAAACACATTCAGTTTTCTCTCTTCTAGATATTTTTTGAATGAAATGGTATAAAAGAGGTTATAAAGATTTCAGAAAATCAATGTAACTTCCAGACCTCCATTCTGAGATTAATGTGATGAAGCTTCTTATCTTCTTGTAAGAAACAGCTAAACTGGTCTCCATATAAAGGATTACAGCTGCCTTTTACGATACGAGTCCGCCAATCCTGCAGCACTGTCCACATCACGGGTTCTATCCTGCGGTCCTAGGAGGGCCAGTGCAGTAAACAAGCAGAATTGGAAACAAGAAACAGTTTTGTATTTCCATAAATAAGGAGAGCCATAGATTTTTTTTGCCCATTGGTGAATAATAAGGACATTATTACCTCTTCACTTATGCAGCTCTTTAGCTCCACTCCATGTGAGCTGGCCCACATGAGACTTATCTTAACAAAGGGATGGAGTTTCTGACTGTGCTCCTGGAGTCCCTCCACCTGCAAGATGGTGACCACTAGACGAGACTGAAGCTGGTCATAATACACGGAGAAACGTAGTGTTCCATCAACCTAGCATAAAGAAATGCGTTGGGAAACCAGAAGGATTTAGTTTCAGATTGGTTCAAAGATCAAGATATTGTACTATTAGAAGAACATGGCAGCAAACAGTTTCTCTTTAAAAACAACAGTTACCCAAGTACACAATGACAAAAGAAACACCTGTTTTCATTACTTAGAGAGCACTACTCGTGAGACATATACACGTGCCAATTAAAACATTTGAAAGAGACTTCTAGTCTTTTTAAGGTATAATATGGGCATGTGATGAAAATAATTTAAAAATACACATAGGTTTGAGATTGTGAGACAATAAGATGCACAGCAATGTTTATGACCTTTTTGATGGTTGTTTGCTCTTCCATATCCTCCTCTATCTGGCTGGACCCTGAGGGGGAAGGCAAGACCTGGGCCAGACAGCGACTCAGCCTTTGGACCTCTGTGTCTAAATCTTTCACCTGAGGAACGTGCAGACAAATATGTCCTTTATACCAGTGGTGTTTCTGTTTGCAACTACAGTGACTCTTGCTTTTATTTGATTTGTGACAACTAAGTCAACTTTTATTTGTTTAAACAAGAATGTTCAATGATCTATCAGTGTGTAAACAGAGACACCTTGCAGTAAAATGTGAATGAATGAATAAATGTCAGGTAAAAGCATTTAAAGAACCTTTAATTTCAAAAGCAGCAGAGTGACCAAGTGTTGATGGTGGATTATATGGTAATATCATTGGTATCATTTTAAAAAGTGTTCCTTGTATTTTTATTTTGACCCCTGGAGTAATGTCATAAACCAATCTAATTACCATTTTTCCAGTGTTTATTTAAATTTATTCATGATTTTTTCTTTTTTTTTCTTTTTTTTTTAAGAAAGGAAATGGCTTGGGGTGGATCCTTTCATTGCATGTTCAAAATATGTTTCTAAACTTACTAACACAATTCACAGGGAATGGAAACAGTCAACTATCCAAACAAAAGAGGAAAAAGCTCTCAGACAAAGCTGACAGTACTACACGAGGAAACACCTCATCTGTCATCTACTGTGTACACAGACAAAAACTAACTCCTCAAACACAAATAATAGGGTTGTCACACATACCCAGGCTATGAGAGGAATCTATATCAAAGCTATCCTAGATTTTCTCTTTGTTACCTCCCTCCGTGAAACTGTAACTTTTTCTGCAAATACCTATGGTATCTCTTGAAATACAAGCTTTAGACTTTCAAATAATCTTTTCCAAGGTATTTTAAATGAAGAAATCCAGTGTTAAAGTTCTAGTTAACTAAACAAGCTTGCCTGTGATAGTTGTTTAATCTTTTTCTTAATATTCTGATGCACCTTTCTAAGAGTTCTACATGGTAAAACTCAGTTTTTAAATGAATGGTGAAAAAAATTGTTACATTATCAAACTGAGGACATAGACCCTCAAATGTAATGACCTGCTCAAAGAAATCTAGACTTGGCGACTTTTATGCATCATTCTTTGTTCTTCAGGTCATCTGATACAATTTTGAAGAGATACTGTGTATGACACGTGGTCTTTCTTAAAAGTCAGTCTTTAAATCTTTTTCCTCTTCTTACCCTGGTACATGGTGTTCCTGAAGAGATTCCTGATGTTCCAGGCTTTTCATCAGAGTACTCCAGATCATTGTTCACTGCAGAGAAAAAACCCCACACAGTTATATTTGGCAATTACGGTTTTGTCCGACTGCTGCGGTGTTTAGTATGATATACTAAATTCTACTCACAAGCATCTCGCTGAGTGTGTGTGCTGTGAGTGTGTGTGCAGCATCTGAAGATCTGCCATGCCAAGATCCCCAGTGCCAGCAGAAGAAGAGCGACTGAGATACCCAGGATACAGTATTTGAGTGTTTCTGAGTGCGGCATCATCAGGTCTTCAGCTGCAGGTGGGGGCCCAACAGGTGCTGGAAAGTCCATCAGCCTCAAAACGACGGCACACCTACATGTAGCCTTTACGCTTGTCTGCAAAACAGAGAGGACATCAATGTAAAAACTAAGCTGCATGTCACATTATGGACTCTCTGAAGATGACTGCAAAAAGGTCAGAGAAGCACATCAGCTCATGACTTGATAGAATGGTGAAAGTTGAAGACTGAAAACTCAAGAAAACATAATCATGAGGAGTTTTGTTTTTAAAATGAATACCTTTTTTGTTTTGGATTGTTGTGAACAAAAGAAGTTGCTGAAATGTGTCAACACTGGACAAACAGGGAAACTTGCCTTAATCTGATTTTTTTGTGGTTCACATATATAAAAGATTGAAGCTTAGGGAAGGAATTTTGTGGTTCATAATGGTAAAGAGGTTCGTTGCTTAATTACAAAAATGAAATCTTATCCTGCTTCCTCCAAAATTGCAATGTCACCTGCACCTATTGTGCAACAGCAGGTAAAGCACTGAAAATCACCAGAGATATACTCAGTCTTCATGTTGATGGTCTATTTGATTTTGCCGCCCACACTAAGTATTTCACAAAGTAATGTATTATTCTCAGCCTGCTTTCAAAGAAGCTTTAATCAAAGCATATTGTTTGCATTCTTCATACTTTTGTTTCTTTGTCCATTTACAAATGAATGCAAAATTTCGTCTGTTTTTGTCACTTCCAAGCAATAATATACAGAAATTAAAAGATTCAAGAAAGACAGAAAGTTTGTGGAAATGAATAAGAAAAATATCTAGGTATATAAATATTACAGTTCAGTGACAGTTTGAATGACACATTTAGTACTTTTAATAATTATTTTTACATAGTGCAGTAAAAAATTATCAAATAAAAAGCTGAATGATGGCTGAGTTCTTTAGCTGCATCAGTTTTATGGTCAAAGCCTTAATAAGAGCACTGACAGTAAAAGACCACAGTAAAAAGCGGAGGTATTGGACTGCCTCATTCTAGCTGAAGTATTCAAAAGACCTGATCCACTTCTACAAACTTCAATCCTCAGAGATCATCATGTCAGTCTCAAAAACCTCTAAAATATCTTTACAAAAATGCTTTTATCAAAGGCTCCAACGTGGAGCCAAGGCACACTTTAAGCTGTCATACCTGCACTAAAAGGTACAAGATCTGCAACAATGATCATGTCAACATGTCATTAAGTCAGCTTATATGCAACAAACTTTACTTGTCAGTTGATTTGTGTATTAAATACAGTAACAGTAGAACTGACGTGGTAACAAAGACATGATTATCAGAAGCAGTCTTAGGCAAATATCCCACACTTAACACCTCATGCAAAACAAGGTGACAACTGCAATGATAGAAAATGAAACTCAGCCCTTAATTATTAACATCTAAATAAAACAGCCAATGTTAAATACTTGAAAAAGTTAAGGGGACAGGTGATGAGTGAACAGAAAAGACACATTCTGACTTCACCTCTGTGTAGCCTCTGTGATTGTTTTCCACTTGAACTGACTTATTAGCACGTGAAGGACAAACTCAAATATTTACTCACTGTCGGCAATGGGAACTCACGAGCACCTTCTCTTCAGAAATTCACAAACCCTCCTGAGCAATAAATCCATGCAGAACTTCTGAAAAGTCACAGACACAAAAGAACCTGTGAGCAGGAAAAATTCAAAGCAGTATCTTATCATGTAACTGTTCCTCCTCTCTGCACTCCAGGCACGCTTCCTTTATCTCTCTCTCCACACACACTCACACATACACATCCACACACACACAAACACTAAGCACCTGACTTCATCCACTCCATTGTTAGCAAACTGGTCTGAGTAGATTGAGATGACACCTTAACCCAACCTTCTGAGTGTCTTGATTCTTGTTTCAGATCCTTCCAAAGCCAAATTTTCAAGTGACGTAAATGTTCACAGACTGAAACACTGAGTTTGTCCAGTCATCATACCCGTCTACTTGTGAGCACCTATATTCTCCACCATGCACATTTTTATTTCACTTTTAAGAACATTTAATGAACTTTATTGGATGTTTAATGAACATTACATGGGGAGGTGGGCATATCTGATGTGTTTCCTCTCTGAGCTCTCAGTGTGTCCAGTGACAGTTCTGCTTTATCAACTATACCCAAACTATCTGCAGCGACAGGTACAATAAACTGACCGGCTAACACACACCTCTCTCTCTAACAACTGAGGCAAAATGACTACAGCAAATGAACTTATTTTTTTAAGCCTTATATTCTTCATCTTATTTTGAAGACTTGTTACAAACTGTCTGTACGAATGGAGACTTGAAGGACAACAATAATAATAAAAAAAAAAAGTTACCCTGATAGAACTAAAGATGTTTCTGTTGAAAGAATGAGGAAGAGTATTTCTTCCTTGTGTGGCAAAGGTTTTTTTTAGTCTCACATTCTGAGTTTAAATATCTCTTTAGCAGACAAAGACTAAACATAACAACAAAGGAGAGGACTTGGTGTAAGTGAATACAATCAAACCTTTATTACTGCTTTTTCGTAAATCTCTACAAATAGAAGCTTTCCTAAAAATATAACAGATGTCCATTTTTCTTTTACAAAAAGCTACCAAAAACAATCTCCACAGAGTTAAGCTCCCCAGTTTAAATACAGGACATAAATCATATGTATTAATTTTCCAGCGTTGAAGTATAATACAGTTAAGTAGGAATAACACAGCAGATATTGTCTTTTCATTTCAAATGTATTCACTTAAACTGCTGACTGACTGACAGGGAGATAACATTTGGAGCTTTCAGAGGCTCAACAGTATTTTTTTTTAGCTCAGAGTGGGGGAAGAACTTTGTGCACAAGAATGAGGCAAAGAAAGGAAAACCAGTGAGATTAGTGAAACATAAGATTTGGCTCAATCTCAGGGATCACTTCAAATACACACATCCTATCCCAAAACCTCTCTGACATGTCAGGAAAAGCTCATTTTCAATGTAGTGCAGTGTCTTGGAAAGCTTCTAAATGCTAATTATAAACAATTGTTCAAAACTATGCAGCATTGTAGGGTGCCATAATTTAGCATTGTGCAGCATTGTGCAGCATAAAACAAATGTTTAATAGTGGCTCTTTTTGATACTTTTTATTGTGTTGTTTAATTTCTTTTCTCCAATATTATCTGTGAAAACCTCAAGATCCATACTGGTAACAGTGGTAGTTGGCAATTAAACAAAGTGTGCTTAAATCTGCCTAAAATTCACATTACAGTTAGTTATGAACACTGTATTCAATGTTAGCATCAATGCTACATTAGGGACCACATCCAAATACAGAACCCTTAGCAAAATAACAGACTTACAACTACAACTCTGAGAAACATATAGCAAAAAAAAGAACAAGACACATCAGCTTTCCAGTATCAAAAGATCTGCTGAGATGGATACATGAATTAAGAACAGCTAAGGAGAGGTATTCTGCTTTCCCAAAGGTTAAACATTGATATAAAGTAACAATGCTGGATGTCAAAACTAAACATGCTCTATTTTTATAGTCTGTCGTAGAGGTCCCTGAATCTGTATGCAAACTGCTCAAAAAGATCTGTTCTAAAAACCCAGCACAAGATGTTCACAAGACTTGCTGAAATGATGATGTCATCATATCATCGGTCTTAATGTTTCCTAACTGGTACATGACTTGTTGTTGGTCCTCAAACACAAAGGTGTGTCCATAGCTTAGCCTCCAGCAGGCTTCCAGGGTGCTGGCCAATCAGAAAGAGAGTTTTTGTGGAGCAGGGACCCTTAAAGAGACAGCAGCTAGAAAGAAGTGTTTTAGACAGAGGCTGAAGTAAGGTTTTTCTAAAACAACAGTGTTAGATAAATAGGTATTTGTTTGATCTGTCAGTCATGTAAAACTATTAGATGAATGTCAGAGGGACAGAATAAATTCTAAAAAAAAAAAAAATAAATAAAAAAAAAGACGATACCCCCTCTTTAAAGTGCAACTTAGCAGGGACTCTCTAAAATATCTTGTTGGATTGTCTGACACATTGAGTCTGCTTATCAACATTCAGTAACAAAAAATTATATTCCTGATCTATAACACAGCTTATGTTTATGCTGAACACATCTTTTTCCTTTAGTAACATGTTATTGGTATGTAAGATTTTCACTGCGCTCCCAGTTTAACATGAGGAAAGTATGAAGCTCATACACAAACTACAGTGCACAGAACATCCTGCAGACCTACAGCAAAGAACAACTAAAGATGATCTTCATAAAGAAACTCAACACTTTCACTTGTTTGTGCATAGCTTATGCTGATCATGTGATCAGGTGATCAGGTAGTAGTGCTTATAATCATCCCTTTATTGCTGTGATAGACAGGGTTACCAGGGCAGCGTGTCTCCTTTGAAGTCTAGATATGACCCATGATCCTTTTCTGTCAGTCCACCAATGACAGACAAGGTAGAGGAAATGCTTTCCTCTGGGCTTAGTGGGGCCTGGAGAGAGAAATAAAACACATTTTTTTTCCAAACAAAGTGACACTTTGTAGAAATGTGACAGCTGTGATCCGTGTGAGTGGCTCATTAATTAAAGTGTGGCTATACTAACAGCTCTTCAATGTGATGTCACACAACATACAGTGCATTTAGGTGACAACCACAACTGGTTCTACTTTCTTCAAGAGCATTACTAAAGCAATGTGACACAGAGGGACAGAGTAGCTGCAAACCTGAGGTCCCCCCATATCAGTGCGGACCCAGCCGGGATGTATGACCATACAGAGAATCCCATCAGCCTCCAGGTCGACTGCCATGCAGCGACTCACCATGTTTAGAGCACTCTGAAAAAAGCAAAGGGGAAACTCTTCCGTGTGACACATTGCAAAGAGAGATCAGTTTTACGGTTTGACATATCACCACCGAAGCTGATACCTTGGGGGGGTGGGGTGTTTACAGCTGCACATATCCTAATAAAATCCTGCATGCTTCTCTTACTCTTCCAACATTCTTTCATTAGTGAACTCACAAATGCAGAATCCAAACATATAAACAGCTTATTGGTCTTTTAATATGTGTTAATGGCAGAAACAGTACCTTGGAAGTCCTGTAGGGGTACCACCTGAATAGTTCGGGGGCCCCTTCGCCCCAGTTCTGCTCAACAGAGCCCAGCAAAGAGCTCATGTTGATAACTGCTGCCCTATGGATGCCCATGCTTCCTGCACCTCCTTTGGATGCAGCTTTCTTCAAAAGAGGCAGGAAGGCCTGGTGTAGGGAGAAAAAATAACATCTGAGGCTGAATTTATCCTCAGTTCATTCAGAAAACTACAACGGTGACTATTACAGCATCAGAGAGCCATAAATCTTCAAAAAATAAAAGTTGTCTAACAGAAATAGTTCACTGGTGGAAGAATGAAATAAACACATTGTGAAAAATGCTGAAAACAAAGACTTGCAGTGATCCACTTAAAAAAAAAAAAATCACTATATACTAGACTTTGCCTTCTCCTGAACATGGCACTGTTTCAAGTGGAATATAATACTGCCCTCTGGTGGTGATTTGTGCAACTTAAAACTTTGTATACTAGAGTTTGCCTTCTCCTTAACACAGTTTAGTTTCAAGTGGAATCTAGTACTGCCCTCTAGTGGTGATTTGTGCAACTTAAAACTTCATATACGAGACTTTGCCTTCTCCTGAACACAGTTCAGTTTCAAGTGGAATCTAGTACTGCCCTCTGGTGGTGATTTGTGCAACTTAAAACTTCATATACTAGAGTTTGCCTTCTCATGAACACAGTTCAGTTTCAAGTGGAATCTAATACTGCTCTCTGGTGGTGATTTGTGCAACTTACAACTGTATGTTAGATTATTTACACCTAACTGTCTTGCACAAAGGAATATTTCCAAAAATGACCAATTCTAACCATCAGAAATCCTACTGGCATCAGGGCTGTCATAATAGCTTCATATTTTGCAGCCAATCAAAGGGTAACAAAATGTGCAAAAAGAACATCTTACCCAAGCGTGGGTTTGTTTCAAAGCAAATGAATGGAGAGCAGATCTTCATTTCAACACTACTTTTGTTTGTTCAAAACAAGTTTACTGTGCTCATCTACCAACTCCAACCTCACCAAGCAGAGCTAACGTAACCTCATTCTTCATTTTATTGATAGACTCTTAGGCTGACAACTCATACTGAGAAATAGCATTCAGAAATAACTGATTTTGATGCTGATAATCTTGTTTTAAATTGTGTATTAGAAACAGTCAAAAATAGAAAAGTGAGACTTTTTCAAGATCACTTATACAGTCTGCCTTTACTTCGTTGGTGGATGCAACATCTAAACATTCTTTTACTGGTTCCAAATAAAATGGTTAAAAAATTACGAAACCAAATCAATATTATACAGAGCCTCTAAAGGGACATAGGCAGAGAAAATAAAAAGATTTGTTTATAGTGTGCACGAGAAACTAATTTGTGCACAAGAGAAACAAACTTGTGCGCACAAGAAATTTTCATGAACACAAATATAGCAATGTAAAAATGCACGTCGCTAGTGTGATAAAAACAAGTAAAACACACTACAGTTATTTAGTGATCTCCATAATCAAAAGGGTCTGAAAACACAGAACCTTGAGTATGATTTGGAGTCTCTGAGCACAACGGATTGGCACAGGCGTGCTGTCTCAGAGCGCAAAATCACATTAATGATTAAATCTATTGATAAAAAGGTTCGCTGCAGACTGTGGTAGAGAACCCTTTGTAGAGCTATCAAAGTGAGCACATTTTGGTAATGTCACCAGCAAAATACAAGGTGAAGAACATTTCCTTTTCAGAGACTTGAGATTCAACGTAAGATCCCAGCGCTTTAGTTAGCGTTGCTCTGCACAGGCAGGTCAAAATCAATCTTTCTGATGGTTAAATATCAGGGGTTGGACTCAGTAATAACTGATATCATTTGTGGTATCTTTTAAGTTTCATGATAAGATTTATTCTCCGATATCCAGAAATACAAGAGAAGCTTTCATGTGCTCACGTTAGTGTGCACGATAAAGTTTTGTGTGAGCATGTCAAACATATACATTTTTTTTTCTGCCTTGGTCCCTTGACCAAGGGCTCCGTAATATTTTATCTTATATTTATGATTAGGGATGGGTACTTTTGTAGGAACCAACCAAATTCTGTCAAAAGTACCAGGTACCGATTAACTTACAATCGAAAGGTACCATATTTAGGTACCTGAACACATTCTTGTACTGTGAGGGATTGTAACAGTAGGTGATTTTACACACTGGACATGAACCTGGCAATGCAAGGTTATATACTGTAAAATAAATATGTTAAACTGAAAAAAAGATATTTTATTATTAACAAATTAATATTTTTTACCACATAAACACAAAGTACAGAAAATTGGTACAGAGTACCGATACCGATTGCCAGGTACCGGGCATCGGTACCGCATTTCAAATGTGAAAGGTACCCATCCCTATTTATGTTAGATAAATCTGTTAGGTGCTCTAGCTAATGGCTGTGTCACAATTTTTTATGGTAGTTGTGAGAAGCACCTCACACAATATTTCAAACTTTAAGAGATGTCTTTAAAATGCTTAAAAACAACAAGGCCAAACATTATTATGACATGCTGTTGTATATTTGTATAAAGTAGAACTTGTTGTATTGCCCTGTGGTTGTATGAGTCTGCTTATCAGTTCTGTCGACTGTGTTTTGGATGGTATATGCATAATGAAAACAGTTTAAGGGAAACATTACCATTAAAAAATGAAATATATAATCTTGTCTACATTTGACAGAAGAGGTCAAGCCTGCAACACCACAAAACTTCGCTTTGTGTGTTTCTCTGCAGAGCTTTCTGTGTCAGAGTACCCTCTTCATGACAGCAGAACAGACTTAGGTCAGAGCAAAGAGAGACTGTTGATTAATCAATGCCAATGTGAATCATTCACATAGAATCAGAAAATAAACCAGATACGATGACATTCCCTCTGGGCAGCACAGCACTGAAAGTACTCTTGACCTTTGACGAGCAAAATCTAATTAGTTTATCTTTGACTCCAAGAGAAAGTTTGTGCAAAATAGGAATACATTCCTCTCCAGTTATCCCCAGATATTTTGCTTACTAAAGCAGGAAGGACAGAAAAACAAAATGCACACAGTAAAGCTTAAAGTAACGACTATCACCAGCCCAAATGAATAAAAGCAATGTTTCAAACACTCTTCCTGCAGAGAGCAGGGAATCACTGTTCTGAATTATGTGATTCACAGCTGACCTCTCTCTACTTTCACACTACGAGGCTGCAGCATGGCCTTGTAGTTGCAGAAATTCTGTCCTACACTTACAACAAACTGGGTGTCAGCAAGCATCTGTCCTGCTGACATGTTCTCGATCAGTGCCTGAAATTTTCCAAGCACAAGGTGCAGCTCTGTAGTTTGCTCTGTTCTCTGAGCCCAACTGAAGCCAGACTTTCAATTAATATTCATGAAATGCAGTCTGCCCTCTGCTCAGCGGCCTTTTTTTCTCCTGTCCATCAAGGTCAGGCTTTTGCATAAGTTTGCAGCAGTCAGGAAAATAACCAGGCATTGGTCCTGTGTTTGTTGACTTATCACACATATGGTTCCTTTTCTCAGCTATTGGTGAAGTAAGAGCCAAGAGGCTGAGAGAACAAAACTTTTTTGTCTCAAGTGAGATCATCCACAACATGATGCACATATATCCAACAATATACTTTACCTTGGTTATCATTAGTGGAGCCACAGTATTAGTATGGAAGTTTTCTATCATCATGTCTGCAGTAACAGCGTGAAAGTCAGCCAACACGTTAATCCCCGCGTTGTTGATCAGGCAGTTCAGGCCGTCTTCTTTTACAAGCTGGCCCACCTCCACCACAGCCTTCTCTATGTGCTCCTGGTTCACAACATCTAGAAGAAACAGCAGCACTGTGAATCCTCAAAGTCAGAGCACACAAAATATCATAAAACATGAATGAATTAGCTGTTTTAAGTGTAACAAGAATATTTTTATCACATGTGATGTCATGTTTACAGCAATCTTGAGTTAAAGTCAGCGTTGATTTCATATAATGTGCAGTTTGTTGGATTGTGTTTAGGAGTTTTGTTGATAATTCACTGTAAAAACTGCAATCTGAGTGAGTAGGGATGTCCTGATTAGCATTTTTCCCCCAATGCGGATGTGTATGAGATGATACTAAGTCCCAAGCTAATTCTTGGGTTTGCAGAGATAAACTTAACTAAAGCAGTACAAAAGTGAGGCCACACACTGGTGCTGCACGATTTGGGGAAAAGGTGCGATTTGCGATTAGGTGGACAATATTGCGATTGCGATTGTGCTTGCGATTTAATAAAAAAAAGCTGTGTCATGATGAGTCTACAGACTTGCTTGGTTATCATGGAAAAAAATCTGAATTGCATGTGCTGACATTGCGATTGCGATTGCGATAATCGTGCAGCCCTACTACACACTTATTTAAAAAAATGATGAATAGTATAAAAATGAATGTTAAACTATGTCTTGAGCTTACTAACTCAATTAAACTCAGTCCAGCTAGTTTTGACGTTAAAGTTATCTCATCTACTTTACATGCTCTATGAGGCCCCCTGAACTTGTGTGCATACAACACAGCACACCACAAAATCCAAGGCTACCCTGAACTCCACTCCCATGAGATGGTGCGAGACTAGTTATCTAAATATGAGACACTAACATAACTATCTCGTGTTTTTTTGTCCTGTCATCAAAATGTTTATGTTGCCCCAAACCGGATTACAACTTCAACTGACCTGGCTCATCCCATAATGACAAGTACAGGAATCAATCTGATGAGCTGTGAGGCTCAGCAGAGACTAATCACATCATGTTTAAATGTCCTCACATGTTGTCACAGACAGTGCTGTACAGCTCTAGTGAGGCAGGATGTGAAAGCAAGTGTCTGAGCAGCAGGACATACACTGGATGACAGAGATTGCATAAATCTGTGTCCCACCTTCTTTTCAGAGCATTCTGGATGCTCTACCTCTCAATGGATACTTATTGCTTCTTTTGACGTCCAGAAACCATGGTGCAGTCTTTCTTCTGTTAGTGAAATGCACTGCATGTTGTTTTAGGATGTTTTGTCTGAAACATTCTAGCTTGATAGGTTTCCACACTGCTGACACTGAAGCCACAGAGTTGCTAATGCTAAGGTAACAGGCTGGAGAGACACCGTTCGATGCTGTAAAGGAGATGTTATTGTGTGTAAGTGTCTGTTTGTGCACATGTGCTACAATAAAGCTAAGTGTTGCTGCTGTTGCACACTACTATACCACACCTTATTTTACGAGGGGTGGGAGTAAATTATACAATACATCTGGATTTTTTGTTTGACAATATCAAAATCAGGATTCTTTGTCAAAATTTTTTTTTTTTTTTTTTTAATTCAAATTCTTCATTTCAGTATTAGTTTATAAACTGGATTGAAGAAAAGTTACCACTTTTCTCCAGCAGAGGGTGAAATGTTTCTCTCTGACTAACATGATGTGCATTTAATGGGAAAATATGGCTCATAATATAGTCTGTGACCATTATCATCATCATTAAACTTTTTCACGTGGTCTGGTGTTAAAAAAACAAACTTAAAATCGCAAAAATTGAAATTTTGAACAATTGCAAATTAAATCGGCACCCCAAAAATCGTAATAGAATCCAATTGCGGGAATAGCATATCATCCAAGCCCTATCATTTCATTATTCTTTCATCAACTCTATGCGGTTGGGTGCACACAGAATGCTCAGATATGCTGACGCATTAGCATTCAGCATCAAGTTGTGCTCAATGACTGCTAATGTGACTGATCAGTTGAGAAGGCCAGCTTAAGTGCCAATTAAAGATACATTAGGAAATGCAAAAATCAACCCTGATCTGATACTAGGGTTTGGCATTGGGACATCCCTGTAAGCAGCTGTTTAAATCTTATGTTTAGTTAAAAATGTCTCACTAGACTGGACATAAGCCACATTCACCAGACAAGTCCAGCTTTATTTGTACTGAACTGATAGCTGAGTTCAATCAACCAATGGACCCTTGAACCAGTTCCCGTGGAGTAGTTTAAAGTGAAGACATCTATCTTTTTAAAGTCCTGATGCTGGCATACAAAAAAGCCACCATGAGGAAATGGTGAAGATCTGACCCTCCTCAACTAGGACAGTGGTAGGACATAGTTGAGGAAATAAACAAAAAAAGGAGAAATTGAGTCTGTTGACTGACTAAAGGCAGGACCATACAAGCAAAATAGACTGGATACAAAAAAGACACTGCTGATGATGACCCCATCTGGCCTGATTATGTAACCGCACCCCCCCTTTTTATAGTTTATTTGGGGCTTTATTTCATTGGGCCTACTACTACTTTGTATTTGAACTTTCTGAAACAGAAGTTTTAAAAAAAATGACATAAACAGTTTTTTAGATTTCAGATTTTCTTCTATACATTAATAAAGAGTTATTTGGTATACTGACACATTTCCCTTCATCATGTTGATGTGCTGCAGTCTTGGGTTCTACTTTCTTTACAAATAAAAAAGCAAAATTTCAATTGGGAAAAATATTCATACATAAAACACATTCACTCTAAAAAAAAAAACTTCTTTACAGCCTTACCCAAAGTGATAATGTGGATGTTGGGGTATTTTCCGGCCAGTTCTTGCAGTTTCTGTAAGTAAAAAAAAACCTTAGTCATTTTCCCTGGCACAAATCTCGGTTTGAGGGAACTGGAAAAGAGAACAGCGCCCTCTATATCGTGTAACTTTAATGTTGTGCTGCTTTTCTATGCGAACTAAAAAAAGTCAACTTTTCGTCTTTTACTCAGTGATAATGATGCTATTAAAGCACAAAGTACTCTCTAGCTTTAAGGATAGGTGTTTACCTGTGCACTCGCGGGGTTTCTGGCTGCAGCTATAATCTTGCCAGGTGAGAAATCTCCACTAGCCAGACAGTCGACAATCTGCAACCCCAGCCCACGGCTGGCTCCTGTGACCAACACAGAGCCGCAGTTTTTGAAATTCATGATCCCATTCATTGCAAAGGTGACCTGTACGGACCAAACTGGCAGACTGAAAACCGATGGCTGAGCTCGCTTTGCAGATCTTTCTCGACAAGGTTGAGTCCTGAGTTGTCGCGCGACTTGGCCGGTAGGTGGGAGGGTTGCTCCACTTGGCTAAAGGACAACACATCAAAGATTTCACACGAGCAAGATGGTCCACAGCGATTGTTTCCGTTTCAGGTTGAGAGAAAAAACATGAAAAACTGAGATACACTCGTTAAAAAAAAAGAGTTGCAAACATTTTTTTTATTATTATTATTCAGAATATAGTCGTGATAAACATGTGCTGTCATCTTAGTTTGTAACACACACCATTTACCGCGCTGCAGAAGTCTTCAGATGACCACTCTTGTTATTACACTCTTTGAGGTGAGCGAATAAGTCCATTACAGGGTCCCGTAGAAGACCTGCTCCATAAATAAATAATGAACAACCCTAACATTAACCTAATAATAATAATAATTTTACTACATAAAACTACAAACTGTAGCCATCGCAAGGGAAAGACTTTAGTAGTATTAGTAACTACAGCTTCCTGTATCAACAGATGATAAAACAACATACATTAGGTTGTGGCTGGGGCTGCACGAGCTAAATGTCCTTTAACAGAACAGCATTAGGGGCTGCATGGTGATGCAGTGGTTTGCACTGTTGCCTCACAGTAATAATGTTTCTGGTGCGATTCCCGGTCAGACAGGAACCAACCCAAGTTTGCATATTCCCCTTGTGGGTTTTTTTCTGGGTACTCTGGCTTCCGCCCACAGTCTGTAAACATCCCCATGAGGTTAAATGGTTATTCTTAATTGCCTGTAGGTGTGAGCATGTGATTGATTGTCGCTATGTCCCCCCCAGAAGGACTAAGCAGTAGAGATAATGAATGGATGCAGTGTATTATCAGTTTTATATATATATATATATATATATATATATATATATATATATATATATATATATATATATATATATATATATATATATATATATATATACTTTATCTACTGTGTGAAATTTCTCAATGCTTAAAAATCTTTGATTTCTGTACCAGATATCTTATTTAGGTTTTCAGGTTGTGGAGGCATCTATCATCTTTGTTAGAGTACTTGACTTCATTATTACTTCCAGGCATATGTTTACAGAGTGCATAATTTTTCACAGGCTTATCACATCTCTGAATTTTTAGTTGGCTCTCAAATATTGCAGCCAAGATGGACATGCAGACATGAGGGTGACAGCACAGCTTAAGCAGTCCTAACTCAGATGGTTTCTCTGGCAGCCTCCTAAATCCAGATTTTCTTAAAGCTTCTGTGTTTGGGAGCAGCAGATATCCCAGGTCTGCTTCAGGTCAGTTAATTTAGAATTTGGCGTTCGTGTCTTCATTTTGCTGACAAGCTTCTTTGGCACAGAGCACTCGGTGCAAATGATGGGTTGGTAGTAGTACATTGTGTGGTGGAGCAATGGGCTTTCCTCAGCATACACAATTGTGCAGTGATGTATTGTTCTGCAGCAAACACAACAATCTGTTAATAGCTTGGATTGCTGCTGGTCAGTCCAGGACACATTGCAGAGGGACAGTAGACACAGAATTCAATGTTTTTTTTTCCCTTTTTCCTTGTTTTATCTGTTCTATTTTTTTATTACCTCGTCAACAAAAACCACTAAATGAGTCCATGTCCAAAATTTAACACAAGCACTACCAAGCTGCCTCCAAGCTTTACTAAAGGTATCACCGACAGAACCACCCTATGTCCCTTAACTGTGTAATATCTTAGATGTATCTACGTTAGTATTAACTCCCTTTTGCTCACTGAATATCAAAGGAAGGACAGCAAAGTGACTTTCATTGCAAAGGTACTAGATTGCAGTCTGCACATGATGTACGTCACTATTACCTGTGGTGTAGTCTCTGTTTACGACCATTAATGCTGTTTGCAGTTTTGAGCTGTTAAAGATTTTGATTCATTCTTTCATCTATAATAAAAACACATAAAGGGTAAAACTATAAATTCATATGAGCAGAAAAAAATGGCTATACACTGTGCAGTGTCATAGAAATTTACTGGTGGCTGTCCATGCGTGCCTTCCTGCCTGAATAATAACACTGGTTAGTTATAATCAGCGAAGTGAAAATAAACACAGTAATGTATTGAAGATTACACGCTCTCTGGGGTTTTACAATGTTCAGCCAAAGTGAAAGACAGGTCAGGTCACTACAGGAGAATTTCTGCCACTGAAATGGCAATATTGATCATTTTATAGTACTTCCTCTTCCTGTATCTCACAAGGATCCTCTTTCATATGCTCTTCCTGAAATGTCTTTATCGGCTTGGTGGTAAGGACTGAACATTAATGGGCCACTGGGACTTTGTCATGGACCCAATGAAAGGTCATAGAAGGACAAATATTATTGACGATCCTCATGTCAACTTAAGAAAAAGGCATCCATTTCTGCAACTAAGTGTTTTCCAGTGTTGCTGGTTCCCAATATGGTGATCAGAAAGTTCAGCCTTGGGCTTCTATGACTTTTCTATAAGAGATTGTGAGGGTTACTGTCATCATTAGTTTTGCTGAGTATAAAACACATTTCTCTCAGTGTGTTTATTTTTCTGTCTCTTGATATTTAAAGTAGCAAGATTTACAGGGACCCTAAGCTCAGCTTAACTATTATGGGTCATTCTTTTTGCTCTCTTGGCAGCATCTTACTATTTTTAGCAAAGGGCTCTAAAACTCTTCACACTCAGCACCAAAACAGTGACAGATACATACAATATGAGAGTGCTCACTCACTGTAAACTGAATTTACCCAAGGGTACAATAAATATTCTGAATCTGAATCTGAAAGACGATGATATGACATGTCATCCAGAGTTGAGCCAAACCCCTGGTGATTGGCTGAAAAATAGCTAATTACTTCTGCATCTTCCATGTTAACTGATGCAAGGGGTTGATTATTACTTGATGTTTGGCAGCTCTGTTGAAAAGTCTAACCTCCTGTGACAGCACTAAGTAGAGAGGGAACTACAAGATTTTGGGCTGATTTGAGAGATCTTTGCCTTTTTTTGCAGAGGATTTCTCTCGGACTCATTGTCTGAGCAGCATCATCTGAAATCCACCCATGCTTTGGGATTTCATTTCATTTCATTTTTCACCAGGTATCCGAGTCTGGGTAGCAGGGGCAGCAGTGCTATCAGTGAAGACCAGTGGGCCCTGTCCCCAGCCATTTACACCAGCTCTCTGAGAGGATACCAAGCTGTTCCCAGGCCAGTCGAGAGATGTAATCTCTCCACCATGTCCTGGGTCTACCCCGGGGTCTCCTCCCAGCTGGACATGCCCTGAACACCTCCCTAGGGAGGCGTTTGGGAGGCATTCTCACCAGATGCCTGAACCTCATCTTGCTCCTCTTAATGCAGAGGAGCAGGGGCTCTACTCTGAGCCTCTCCCAGATGTCCGAGCTCCGAACACTATCTCTAAGACTGAGTCCAGACACCCTGCGGATACAGCTCATTTCAGCCGCTTGTATACGCAATCTTGTTCTTTCGGCCACTACCCACAGCAAGTGGTAGATTGAGAGCCTTGTTCTTTCGGCTCAACTCTCTTTTCACCTCAACAGACCGGTTTCGCATCTGCATCACTGTCGACGCCACCCTGATCCGTCTGCCAATCTCTAGCTCCATTTACCCCTCACTAGTGAAGAAGACCCCGTGATACTTGAACTCCTCCACTTGGGGCAAAGACTCTCTCCTAACCTGGAGTGGGCAGTCCATCCTTTCCTGACTGAGAACCATGGCCTCAGACTCACAGGTGCTGATCTTCATCTTGGCTGCTTCACACTCGGCTGCAAACTGCCCCAGTGTGAGCTGGAGGTCAGTGTTCCATGAGGCCAACAGGACTACATCATTCGCAAAAAGCAGAGATGGGATCCTGAGACCCCCTACCTGACTCTCTCCGCCACTTGACTGCGCCAATACAGATCAAGCTCTCACTCCAGAAATACAGAGACTGAATAGTCCATAACAACAGGCCATAGATTCCATATTCTCAGAGCACCCCTGACAAGATACCTCGGGGGACACGGTCAAAAGCCTTTTCCGAGTTCACAAAGCACATGTGGACTGGTTTGGCAAACTCCAATGCCTCCTCTAGCACCCTTGCAAGGGTAAAGAGCTGGTCCAGTGTTCTACAGCCAGGAGCAAAGAAAACACGTTGCACCTCAAGTCCTCTGGCTCTGCCTCCTCGATGGAATGCATGTTGGTGGAATTGAGGAGATCCTTGAAGTATTCCTTCCACCACCCAACTATTCTCTCAGTTGAGGTCAGCAGCTCCCCATCCCCACTGTGTGGACAGAGGGCCGCCTTCCCCTCCTAAACCACCGGGACAGTTTGACAGAAATTCTTCAGGGCCTACTGAAAATCATTTTCCACGGCCTCACCGAACTACTCCCACACCCGAGTTTTTGTCTCAGTGATCCCAACAACCACGCAACGCTTAACCTGCCGGTACCTGCCAGCTGCCTCTGGAGTACCACAAGCCAACCATGCCCTGTAGGACCCCTTCTTCAGCTTGACAGCACCCTTCACCTCCGGTGTCAACCAACAGGTCCAGAGACTACCGCCACAACAAGCACCAGCTGCCTCTTTCCCCGCAGCTCCGGAAGGACGCTTCAGCAATGGCACTGCTGAACATGGTCCATTTAGATTCCATGTCCCTGGCCACCCCCGGGACACAGTCGAAGCTCTGCCGGAGGTGTGAGTTGAAGACCATCCTGACAGGGTCCCCAGCCAGGTCCTCACCCTCACTGTTTGTTTAGGTCTGCCAGGTCTGTCCAGTATCTTCCCCAGCTATCTGATCCAACTCACGGTTGGATCAGATAGCTGCGGTTGATGATCGGTTGGCAGCTCTGCTCCTCTCTTCACCCAAGTGCCCAGAACATATGGCTGCAGATCAGCCGATGCGACCACAAAGTAGATCATCAATCTGAAACCTAGGGTATCCTGGTGCCAGGTGCACTTATGAACACCCTATGTTCAAACATGGTGTTAGTTATAGACAAACTGTGACTAGCACAGAAGTTCAATAACTGAACACCACTCTGGTTCTGATCAGGTAAGCCGTTCCTCCCAATCACACCCCTCCAAGTCACACTGTCATTGCCCATATTAGCGCTGAAGTCCCCCAGTAGGATAATGGAGTCCCCAGTTGGGGTGTTTTTCAGCACCCGTCCCAAGGACTCCAGAAAGAGTGGGTACTCTGAGCTGCTGTTTGGTGTGTAAGCACAAAAAACAGTCAGGACCCGTTTTCCAACCCAAAGGCGCAGAGAAGCAACCCTTTTGTCCACTGGGAAAAACGGCAACACACCAGCAGAGAGCTGGGGAGCCATGAGTAAGCCCACACCTGCTCTCCTGGACCAACACCAGCAAAGAAGAGAGTCCATCCCCTCTCGAGAAAGTTGGTTCCAGAGCCCAAGCTGTGCGTCGAGGTGAGCCCAACTATATCTAGCCAGTATCTCTACCTCCCGCACCAACTCAGGTTCCTGCCCCACCAGAGAGGTGATGTTCCATGTCCCAAAAGCCAGTTTCCGTAACCAGGAATCAGGCCGCCAAGGCCTCCACCTTTGTCTGCAGCCCAATCCACAAAGCACCAGATCCCCATGGATCCTCCTGCAGGTGGTGGGTCCACAGGGGGATGGGCCCATGTCACCCATTCGGGCTTGGCCCGACCAGGCCCCATGGGTGAAGGGCCCGGCCACCAGGTGCTCACCTTCAGACCCCAACCCCCTGCCTGGCTTCAGGGTGAGGGGCTGGTGACCCTTCAGCCAGGGGGAACTTATTTCTGATTTTTTCTCATCATTAGGGGTCTTTGGCTGCAGTTTGGCTTGTCCCTCACCTAGGACCAATTTGCCTTGCAGGGAAGGATTTGGAATATTTTGGCTTAATTTTTGTACACTAAAACGAGGTAGAAATGAGGCACACCGGAATCAAAGGTATTACAAGCAGCCTATCAAATGAGCCCAGACTAGCCAAGCATTTTATAATGACTAGAGGCTAGCATCAAGGCAAGGACAAGTCTGAACAACCAGTCAAATCACTTCACTTTTTGTTAGTTCTTTTGTTCTTTGTTCTTTTTGTACAGAAGGGCTATCAAAAACAAGACTTTGAAAAATACATGAACAAGTATATTTTTTAAGCACTAACTGATGTAATGCCAGAGGTTTTCCCATATCTACGGATGTATTAATAGATATGATAACCAGTTACAAGCTAGCAAACCCCCATAGCATAATGCTAAAATAAGTAAGAACCCTCCATTAAATATTTTTTCTAATGAAAACACACTCTTATTTTGAGACTTATGTGAAAAAAAAATCAGAAGACAGTTTTCATTTGACACGATCACCCAACACAACCAAAAAAGCTAAGAGTGAGTTGTGCTAAGTCAGGTCAGCTAAACACAGAACTGCACTTAATAGTATGAAGTGAGCGTCTAAAAGAGGCACCATTGTCTCCAGCCTTTTTGAACCCATTGAAGTTTCCAGTCCATATACTTAATGATTTATTTGTCTCTTCATCTAACTGGGCTGTGTTAAATCTCCACATTTATCTTTATTTTTTATTCTTTCTAGCTCGCATCTGTTTGGGATGTATACAATTATTCACTGTGCTGTGTTGTACTCTGTGTGTGTGTGAGTGCACTTCACTGTGTGCATGAATGTGTTAGATACACCAGAATGTAGGTTGGAACATCCATTTTCAATCATTTATTTAATCCAGATGAGCTATATTTAAAGACACCATGAATAAAATACCAGGGTTCCTTTCATCAATGAATAAATCATGGCCTCTTGTGTTGTGTACTCATATTCTCTTCCCTCTTTCTCTCTTGCAGACAGAGTATTTGGCTTCATCCAGGCTTAATCATAGTGTTCATTAAAGGAGATACAATGCATAACAATGCATAACAATGTGTTCATGTGCCACATTATATTTCTTTCGAATATTTGCATTTTTATGAGATTTTCTCCTACGTATTTTGCTAATGTAGGTACTGCTTACAGACTGAGTCCTCTTTGACCCAAAGCTTTTGCTCAGAATGCAGTTCAAGACTTTTTAAAGCACAAAGTTCTTGGTAAAAATTCAGTGTCTTACAAATAATGTAAAGTGTAAGCCATTCAATAAGTGGGGAAAAACTGCTTCTGCTTTTCTGTAAAGACTGTCTGACTGTCATCCAACTACTATTTCCAAGTTGTGAAAACTGGTCAGATATCAATCACTGCTCAAACATTTTGGGCAATCTTCTCCTACAATATATATACCTTTCCTTTCAGAGGAGGAGCCAGGAGGTGGCTGTTCCCCCCTACTGAAATCTGACCTCTTTAAAATCCTAAACCATGGTTGGTTATCTGCTCTTGTTGGAGGCAGGCTCTCTGTCAAACTAACTCTTTGGCTGAGTAACACAGATTTCCAGTAGTTTCCTGATACCTAAAAGTAAGGCACTGTCATTTTTCTTTTCTTTTCTATAACTTTTGATCAAGAAATAAATCCCATTTTCAATTCTTAAATGTATGATTCTCAAATGTAAGCAGTAAGTGTTCATGCACACATGACACATAACACCCCTGCAGAGGTTAGTGTCCCAGTTTAGCCACACCAGTTAAAAAGGCCTGGCTCTGCCCCTGCTATTTAGCTAATGCACTATGTGTCTTTGTTCCTTAATGTCTGACACAATGTATTTTTGTACAGGGACTGAGCATGAATGGCTCTAAAAAGTCTACAGATGTCCAATCTCTTCACCACCAGCATCTTCGCCATGTTTTCAAGTACAAAGATGTGTCTCTAAAATCAAAGAAGGATCTGATAGCCTTTGTCACTTTGTTGGAAAGACGACTTGTTTTGCTAAGATGGAAATCCCCTGCTCCTCCTTCACATGAAAATTGGATTCACTCTGTATTAAGTTGTGTAAGGCTGGTGAAAGTTAGGCATACTCTGAGGGTCTATAAACAGATTTAACACAATGTTGTCCCCCTTCATTTCTTATGTTAGGCATCTTCACTTCCCTGCTGTTCCAGAGTGATGTTTATTCTCAGGTGTATGTGTGTTAAACCATGCTGTATGTATGTGGATCCATATTTTTACATTTATTCATTATGTCACTATGTACCAGTGAATTAGGCTGGATTTGGAGTACATGTGTGGCAATTAAAGTCTTATAGACTACTGTACATATTTTTTCCCCTCAAAATCAGGTCGACCTTCAACTGATCATCTATAAAAAGGATTTCTTGTTATCTATTTTTTTCTGTTTTGTTTTGAATGTTTTTTTTTCAATGCACAAAATGTTCCTCTGTATAAAAATGTACCGCTGCAATTGTTGTTACCGTTATGCTCACTGAGAATCTCAATTAAAAGAAAAGTTACAAAAGAAAAGAAAAGGACAAAGACGTATCTCTAAAACACCTGCTTCCTTTTGTTTCGGCAGTGTTGACTTACAGAAGAATATTTCAAACACCAGCTCCTCACTTCCTCAAAGAACTCCACGTTTAAAAGTCTGGCGTCAACAGATGAGTCATCTCTGTACTAAAGAATGATGAAAAACCTCTCTTTGTACCAAAGGAGAGAGGAAGTAGTGTGAAAACCTTTGAGCTGCAGTTTGCTATGGTCAGGAATGCAGTGAGACATCTGTAAATTGGAGACAGTCTTAGATGAAGCAGGTAACATCTACAAGGACAAGCTTAGGGGAGGCATGGATACTGCAACTCCACCTTTCATAAAAATGCTTACCCCACTACATTTGAAAGACAAATATGGCTCTTTGGACTCCACCACATTTTCACCGTGCTCTCATTACTCTCTTCTTTTGCTCTGAAGTCAGCTGTTGAATTTTCTATCCTGACAATCAGTGCTTGCAGTAACTAAGTTCTCACATGAATGCTGTGGAGGGGGAAGGGGCACACTGGAGCAATTCTTAAAGTTTTAATCTGAGGATAAAGAGAGACAAGGGCCACTCTCGCATGTCTTTAGGTCTTTGGAAGAATCAATAAAGACAAGGATTCAAGACAGACAGAACAAGTGGGGTCTATAAGGGGTAGCCCATTTGAACCAGTAAACTCACCAGTGTGCTGGTACAGTAGCTGGAAAGGATGCTGTGAGCTGGTCCATGATGAGGTTTTGCTGGTCAGTCATACTTTCATGAAAAGTAAAATAACTTAAAGATGCTATGAAGAGGATCCATTCTAACTGCACTCCCTCGCCACCTTGTGGCCTGGAGTCCCTGCACACTGTCATAAGTTACTTAAAGTGAGGCGTGTGTTTTAGCATTAAATGGAGATCGGATCAAAACAAATTTTCTTTGTTCAAGACAACTTTTTACAGGATACAACACACAGAGGTAAGGGACTAATCAGTACAGTTATGAAGTGCTACGGTTAGAAAAGTGACATCAAGCAATGTTGTAGCAGCTGGCTATGTATAGCAACATCAGCAGCCCGGTGCTCTGTCATATCTGCAGACTAACGTGACAACAAGTAAACACTGTCAGTTTGTAAGTAGTTTAGTACTGTTAATATTTAGCACAGCTGGCAGCCTGGTGCTCTAAGACATGTCTGTAACATGTAACGTTAGCGAATCCTGGTTAGCTATGTCCTGCCAGTCAACTACCAAGCAGAGCTAACGTAACCTCACTCTTCATTTTATTGATAGACTCTCAAGTTTGAACAGACCACTGCAGAATAACTGCTGACTGTGGGTTGGCATGAACATTACCACAAACAGTTTAGGCCCTGTGCCAAAGACTGATACAGCCCGAGCTAAAGGCTAATTAGCCTTTAGCTCAGGCTGTATCACTCTCCTGTGTAGCTTTTTTCTGCTCCTCTGTCCTTTTTCTGTCTGACAGCTAGGCTCCTGTGTCCACCATCACTACAGAATTAGTCGTAGAACTTGTTTTTTCTCACTACTGATCTTTATCAGCTGGCGTGGTGTTGTCATAGACATCTATGTGCCGTAAATAAATCTGGTCCTGGTCGACCTGATCAGGAAGCTAAGAAGTAGCAATTTAACATAACTTGCAACCAACAATATTAGCACTGATAATCTCACTTTAAAGTGTGAAGTACTATCAGGCATCTATCTAGAGGGGAGACTTTTCAAGATCACTTTCAAACTCCTCACTCCCCCTTTAAGTGCAGACCAGTAACTTTCTGAAAGCTGCTAAAGAGGACTTGAGGTTGCAGTTGATCTGGAAAAGAGACAGAGTGACTCAGGTCAGGGGGCCTGCCACCCTTGACTTTGTTGCCTATGGGAGAGTGTGTGATGGTGGCCCCATGACTCTGGGCTCATCACTGACAATTAGCTCAAGAGTTCCTTCAAGACCTACATTTATTTTAAGCCTCAATAATTCTATTGTAACTGCTTTTTTAGAGAAGTAATGTTACTCAGTGAATTATCTCAGTCTTCCCACACGTGGTTCACATGATCCAATAGATGACAGTGTTAGGAAGGACATGATATATATTTTTGCGTAACTGACATTTTCTGCCACCACGAGGACGACTGACACATTTTTTTGCTACAGTTAAATGGTTAAAGGCGCTTTGAGGAGAATAGTTTCTAAAATAGTATCACTCTCATATTGATGACCTTCATAGTGAACTGTCATTTCTGGCAACAAGACAGGTCATTTCTTCAGACTGAAGTTTAGTGTCTGTGTTACAGTTGGATTTCCTGCATAAAGCTAGTTTGGTGTTGAGCGCTTGCCTGGAAGCGTCCGTCTTTCCAGTTTTGCTGGTAAAGTTTGGAAGTGAGAGATAAATTCACGTCTGAATGGATCAATATTCCCAGAGAATTTGATTTTGATCAAATGGCTAATACCAGAGCAGGATCAGAGAAATAGCTGATTTATCTATTGTAGCTATTTTTCAAGATGGAGGAACTTTCCAGAACAGGACAGCTTTAGTAAAGGAGAGCAAAATTACTGAAACTTAAATTTAGGTTTATGCTGACTTAGGGATACTTCACCTCTTTATAAGGTTAACAGAGATCAACCATGTACATCTGTCTGGTCACCTTCTTTAAGCGATCTAAAGTAATCTAGGGATATATATGGAAGTTTGACATTGTTATGTTAGAGTCAATCATTTTACACAGTAATATAGTATATAGTAGCATCCCATCACCCTACATCCAACAAAAAGTTGTCTTAAGGAGGGGATACTGTGCTCTTTTGGGTTTTATTTTGCCCCCCTGGTGCTCCCTTAGTAGCTTTACATGGTCTACACATAAAAAAAAAAATCCCTATTTTTCACACCCTGGTGTTTTTGAAAATCTTTATTTCAGCCTCTGTCTGAGACTCTTTGTTTTAGCTGCTGTCTCTTTAAGGCTCCCTGTTCCACAAACCCCCTTCACTCTAATTGGCCAGCCCTCTGGAGCCCTGTCAGGGCGGAGCCATGGGCGGACCTTGGTGTTTGAGGCCGTTCCCTTTGATGTGTCATGAAGTAATTAGAAGGTCCTTGAGAGATGACCTCATCATTTCATCAAATCTTGTGAAGATCTTGAGCTTTTTAGGCCGTTTTAATCAGTTTACAGACAGATTTGGGGATTTTTACAACATGCGTATATGTGACAGTTAGAAAATCTGCATGTATTTAATATGAACATCCAGCATTTTGTTTTACTTTATATCCATGTTCAATAAGCACAACACCCCCTCTTTAAACAATAAAGTAGTATTAAAAAGAAGATCTGTATTCCAAAGATTTGTGAAGATCACTGACTAATCTGTACACCTTCTCTTCTATTCTATAAACATTTTCTTCCTGCAATATTATTTTACTCTGACATGAATAATCACTAACTTTAGAACACAAAAGCAGTTTCCCCAGAAAAAAATTTATTGATAGATCAGATTTTTCATTAGCCATCTTTATTGAAAAGTCACTGATAAGCAGAGTGCTGCTGTACTTGGTATAAAGATTTAAATGCTTCTGATTAATTGATGTGGGCTTGCACCAGCTCCACAGTGTGCTGGGAGCCTGTGTGCCTGCTGTATTATTCAGGTGGCTTTAAAAGCATGTCAAATCAATTATAGGATTTTACTCAAAATATCATGTTCTGTCCTACTATCTCAGGAGTAACATCTGAGCTCAGGAGAAAAGAAACCCTGCACCCTGGATTGAGCTGGAAAAAGATGAAACTTCCTATACAGCTGGAATTTGAGCTCAGTCGTTGCTGTTGTCAGTTTAAATAATTGTTCAGGGGGAGCGCTGTTGTTTTTGTTGCAGGTTTCATTTATCAGGCGGCGACTTTGTGTTTCTATTAACATTTACATCCCCAGAGATGCACTGTGGTGGCGAGGGTGACGTCAGGTTTGTATGATTGACTTTTGAAATTGCCCTTTTTGTGTTTTCACAACTTTGTGTAGTTTCCTTTTTAAACAGTGTTACATATTCAGGCCTAAGGTTTGACCTTATGAGACTGGAGCTCCTCAGAATGACGAGAGATGAAAGGGGAATCCATTAGAAATGGAGTTTGAATTTATGTTAACTGGAATGTCATCAGCATTTTCATTTAACGCTGCAGTTCAAGGATTGCTCCTGAACCTCAAGAGGAGGACGCTGAAGTGCAATTCATTCACAAGAGGGGAGACGCAGGCTGTGCCTCGCAGTGCCGACTCAGCATTATCACTCCACTTGTTCCTTCAGTCATTTTCATTATACAACTGGGAGAAAGACATCATGCAGCAAATAAAGCTGTCTAACTCCTCGCAACAGGGAAATGGCCATTATTTTTATCAGCTTCTTGATTCAAATGCACACGAAGCAATTTATGTGGAGGCAAAGTCTCAAAAGTTACGGCTGCTGCCGTTAAGTTGGTTAACACAGACGCCCAACATCAACAACAGAGTCCTGTTTAAGTGTTTTTCTTCACTTTACTGTAGCTTTAAAGCCTGCATCATCCTGCTCTTGTTGTGATTGCACCAATCGTTAATCCTTTTTATGCTTTGAAGGTGAGAGCAGTTTAAAGCTGGGAGACATGATAAAATGAAGAAGTCAGTATGCAGAAGGTCAGCACAAGAAAAAGTAATCAAGAAATGAAAGTTCAAGAGTATAACGCAGCTCTGCTGGGACTGTAAGTCATGCAGGTAGTTCTTCTAAAGTCATCACCATTACCGTGTTTACAAAATATAAAAAAAAATCACAATATTAAAACAGTTTTATCTTAAGACATTTTATTAATATTTTCAATTGACAGTATCAGCCCAAAGAATAAATTAAAAATGAAAACTGTATTATGGAAATGTAACAGAAGAGGTTTAGCTCAAATAGAGGTGGAAAAATCTGTAACAGTTCCATCACAGACATAAATAAGATCAATTCAAACACAGTTGTCTGCAGTTTCCTTTGACTACATGTTGTATCTAATGCCAAGTTGAAAGAGCAAGGAAATGAGGGGGTCAATGAAGCTGGGGAGAGTTTCGGGGGTCGTCAACAGGTAAAAAGGTCATTTCTGTGGAGTAATGGGTTTGGGCTTTACAGGATATACAAGTCAGGCACAGCATGGGCGGCATGGACAGGGATGAGGTCTGAAATGGTTAAAGACATGGGTAATGCCACAGAGATGGAAAGCCAGAGGATTCAAATAGGTCATGTTAAGGGATCAGGGGTCCATCTGCAGAAAACAAGGGCTTAAGGACGAGGAGCTGTTGCGTGCTGACAGTGCACTTTTCATTCATTCTGGAGTTGTAACTTTATCAAGGGTCAGGGGGATGACAGGGGGCAGGGGGTGTCTGGCTCATGCACCTGGTATATGTTGCCAGGCAGCTGGAAGTGGGAGTGGTCTCAGGAGAGCAAAGCAGGGCAGGCAGAGAAAAGTATGATACACAACAAGAGGAAGAGTCACACAATTGGATCCCTGCAGAGGACAATTTCCAGCTCGCCACGGTACAGCTTGCCCCCGTCAGACAGGCTCATGATGCTCTGCTTGTAGCCTCTCAGGTTCTTTGCGTCCACATCCTGACACAAAGACGGACAGACAGACAGAAGGGGGTAAGGTCAGAGAAAGTGAGGATGAATAATTCAATAAGTATCGTCCTTGACAGTCAGAGTTTTTTCACTAAACTCTTTTCTCTGTAGGATATGGATGTTCTATAACCTCAGTGGTAAGCGTTTTGTTAGAAAGTCCTGGGGGACATGGTCTAAGTTTTGAGCTGGGATTTAGCTCTATTTATAGAGAAGTCTTCACATTATTTAGTCCTTGATGAGTTTAAGCTCAATCCTTGTTCCCACTCAACACAAATGTTAGCCATGGATTTACACTGACATAAAAGGCGTCTCTTGATGAGCAGCTAACTCTTACTTCGCCTATAGCATACATATGATGGACTCTCAGCCAGCTGTCCTAACTACCCTTCAAACCTTCTCTTCAGCTTTCTGGTTTGTGCTGCTATCTTTCCAGAGTCCATTAAGAGACTTCAGAGTTGTGCCAGAGCTTCATCAGTTGATTGTACAGTTTCAATCAACAGAACATCTTTTGATTTCTTCTGAAAGGGGTTAAATCCTGTAACTCTCTGCTTGAAAATCTAGAAATGATTAAAAACTTCATCACATTTAAAAGAGACACCAAATCTTGGTTAACTGAAAAACAAATCTGCGCTCATGTTGGATCTTCTGTTACATTTTTCACTACCTGGTGTATGTTTCTTTGAATCTTTCTTTATCTATCAAACCTTTTCATTCTTTTAATTTGGTGACTTACCCTTTTCATCTTCACTCAAACACCCTTCTTGGTATGGGTGTTGTAATTTATCATCTGCTATAAACACTGTGTTATTTGTGCTGGATGGCTGATTTGTCTTTGTGTTTTCCCCAATTAATAAACCTTGAATAAATAATTTCAAAATAGGAGTTGAAAAAAATATCTGCTACATTTACATAAGTAGCAGATTTTAAGTTTTTTTTTTAAATCTATGAATGTTTTTGAAGTCACATCAATGATGTAGTTAATATAAATAGACCGACATTGTAGTATTTTGTTATTATTTAACAATCTAAATGTGACCCTAGCCCATGTTTGACTCTCAGGTTAATTTGACCTGTACACAGTGGTACAGTGAGCATGCCAGCATAGACAAAGACTCACTCACTTACACACAAACACACTCATGAAAACTGTAACAACCAGCACCAAAACATTAAAGACATCCACATACTGCTCCTGAACCCAGAGGGAAGGGCCAGGGGGATCAATAAGTCTTGACAAGTACACCGTTAGGGGGCCGTTGAGGTTGTGATGTAGGAAACGAAAGGAAGATTATTTCTCAGAAAATGATGATGCAGTGTAAATAAATTCTGACCATAAGACTGAATTTGAAGATGAGAATGTGTGAAGTCCCACAGCAAATATATTTGTCAAGAAAGGCCAGAATAAATGTACTTTACAGACAGGGGCTGGAATAATCTTAAGCTTCTGTGCTTCTGTTACTGGATTTGACATTTGTCAGTTTGAATTAATGAGCATCTATTGAACCAGTGCTCATTTCTGTTATCCCTTGATTCACACCAACAAAGTGTTTAGCATGGTATGTTTTGTTAAAAAAATATAACTAAAAGGAAAGAGAATTTCACTGTAAGCTATAAAAATCAATCACAAATATTATCTTTATTGGTTCAATTGAGACATAGACAATGTATGTCATTGTTATTGTTCATATTCTGCTGTACTTTTAAAAGCCAAAAAATTGTCCAGGGTCATTGACCCAAGCATTACCAAAGGGTCTGAAAAGTTAAAATGAGCAAGGGTGTAAATTATGGAGCTAAGACTTTAAATGATACGATTTAGAATTATGCTGCATTCTGTTTTTTATTTAACACACTTGAGTTTGGCCAACAAACAAGATTGCTGTCACTCAAAGACTCACCAACACATTTTTAGCTCAACTGTGCTCTTATTTTGAAAAGCCATAAGCAATATGACTGTGACAAATTACATTAGACTCTTTCAAAGAAGTTCTGTTTCTCTTCTGTTTTTCTTTTAAGATCTGATGAGTGTAAATAAATATTTATAAAACAACACTTTTCTAGGCCACTGCTTTCTCACCATCTTGTTTTTCTGGTAGAGGTCTCGTAGCAGTGCGTCCAACTCCTGCTCATCGATGTAACCATTACCATCCTAGAAGAAGTTCACACAAACAGACACTGATGTTATTTACATGTCCACACATTAACACAGGTCTAAAGTGAAGACAAAGCAAGGAAAATTCTTCAACTAACTAATCTGCAGTCGTTTAAAGGTCCCATATTATGCAAAAATCACTTTATTAAGTCTTTTAGTGAAATTTGTGGGTCTTCGGCTTTCCTCCCAGCTCACAAAATGTGATATTTAATTAAAAAACCTGCACTTAGTAATGCTTGTGAGTGTAAAATCCTGACCTAAAACGAGCTGTTTGGATTTTGGGGATTTGCCGACGACAGTGACCAATCAGGAGCAAGTCCGACCTGATTGGTCCACCAGAGCAGATACCCTGAACCCCCTCCCCGCCCACTCCCCTCCTCGCTGCTGGAGAGAAATCTCTTCAGCAGCGGGAGGAGAATGCCAAAGTTAGAGAGCCATCACTGTTTTGTTTTTGGCTGTAAACAGCCACATAGTTCCATGCACAAGCTTCCCATCTTGAAAGAAGACAAGACTAAGTGGCTAGAGTTCATTTATCGAGGAAATGTGCCAGCTACTCTCAGTAAAACTGTGCATGTGTGTGCTAGTCACTTCACTGCCGACTGCTTTTCCAACTCTGGACAGTACAACAGAGAGCTAGTGAATAGACTGGTCCTGAATCCAGGCGCATTACCAACCATCCACCAACAAACCTCGGACCCTGGAAATGTGAGTATTTTAGATGCTGTGTGTTGTGGAGCAGATGGAAGAGCTTTTCCCCAGTGTCCCCCCTGTCTCTGTGTTAGCTTCAGGATGCTAACTTTAGCTGCAGTTAGCCTGTTGTTTTAGCCTGTAATGTTATGGTAAACGAGCTTCACTGTTTTCTAAACATTGTGCACTTGGAGCTTGAAGTGCCGCTCTCAGTGACGCTGAAGAGCGGGGCGGTATCAGCTGTGGCTCATTTACATATGAAGGTCACGCCCACTGAATCAGAGCGTTCTGAACAGAGGGGCTATGAGAGCCTGGAAACAATGCTGCTGTGCTTGATTTATTGGCTTTTTGGACCAAACATGTGACTACCATTTAATGAAGACATCAATGATCCACATTAAACTGCCGAAAAGGAGCAGAATATGGGACCTTTAAACTGTAGCTCACCGGGATTGTTCTGAAATAGTGCCTGTACTAAAGTCCTGCATTCTTTCCGAACAGTGCCGCAGCTATGTTTAGATTAAGCTTTCAGAGTTTAGTTCTGCTTGGCTGCTCAACTTCATTCAATAATTAATGGCAGCTGTCATGAATGTACCAGCCAAATGGCCATTCATGACTGATGGTCTAAAAAAGATCTCCCATTCACAATTCCATAAAGGAGGTGGCTGTGAAGTCAATATGGAGCCACTTTGCTAATTAATGAGAAAAGTCGCACAGTCGTGTTTAGAGTCCGGGGCCAAAAAAGACTCTAAACTTTTGAAAGTTTTCCCTCAGCTAATGGCACAAAACCCTGATCTGTTCATCAAGGCTCAGTCTCAAGATGACTTCACAGCTGAGGCTTGCCAGTCCTGTTTTGATACTTAGGAGATGCTGTTTGCTGTCAGACCCAAGCATCCAGAGTGCTGGGAACCAAGAAGGAAATTGGTTTGTTTTTACTTAAAGGAGGAGAGAAGCTTTAAAAAGGAAGGAAGAGTAGGCACTCTAGCTTCATGTGGACATCTTTGAGATCTTGCACAGATTGGAGCTTTGGCTCTGGGAGTCATGTCTGTGTTCAGCTGACTGGCCACAGCTTCTTGTGTTTCAGCTGCTGAGGCTGGGCTCCTGACAGAATTATGACACTATTACACCCATAAACGGTGGTGTTGCGTTCAAATGAGAGGAGGCTAATTTTTGATTAAACATTAAACCTTGTTTACTCCAAAGTGAGTCAAATAAACCTCCACGCCATGACGCAGAGCTAAATGAACTGCAGTTTTCTCTAAATGGTCACCACTCTTAACTATCTTCAGCTTAGACTTTAAAAATTCTGTGGAAAGATGTTTCCTACTCAAGCGTGACTTGTAAAAGCAGTCAGAGAGAGCAGAAGATGAGAATTTCAATACAAATGTTTGTACGACTGTATAAATATTACAGAACATTGAGCAAATTAGAACTGAGCTAAGAGCTGAGCTCACACGAGCCCTGGTGCCGTGCCAGGCTCAGTCATTTATTTCCATCAAATATTGAGTCAGGCTTCTTATATCTGCCTGACAAAGATATCATTAAGAGGAGAAAAGGAAGGCAGCAGGTGATCAGAGGACAACTCTGCTCCTCTTTCCTCCCAGTCTGCTCCTAATGTGGAAAATATGGCCATTAACTGAACCATTGCTCAGCCATACTGTGCTGTTTACAAAGGGACAGGTGTGCCAAGCCTCGCTCATTTCCCTAGGTAGTTTGGGAGTGCCCCAGAAAACAAAACAAGAAATTTGTGTATTCATGATTTGAAGGAAGGGGAGACTCCAGAACAAACACTGCTGAATCATCCAGACAGTTTACAAAGAGTCTAGCCCAATTTTCAAAGCTTTGTCCTGATGTATTTTTCATTTCATAGCCTCTGTACACACCACACTTTCTTTCCCTGAGTCGTTTCAGCGTATTAGCATATTAGCTTTGAGGATACAGGAAGCTTCTGCACACACACAGACGTAGGCAGGTCTACGTCTTCTTAGTTAGTCTCTTTTAAGGTCCCTGAGCCAAATTACGCTGATCTCTACTGTGGTTATAATAAAGCTGTTATATTATACCTGAGATGAAAATAATAGAGTCATTACCCTTAATGACATTTACCCCACAGCATTTTACTTTTGTAGCTTTCAACAGGAGAACTTTGTCGAACAACTTTTAATGAAAGCTTGAGATGAGAAGCTCGCCCTGAAGTTAGGCCACAGATCAATGAGTGTTTGGAAAGAACAAAAAGACATTATTCATGTCCAACTCGACCCAAACGTCCCTTACCTTGTCATAGTATGTGAAGATGGCATTGAACTGCTCAGCGTCCAACTTGACGCCCTGTAGAAACAAAGGAGTGGCTTCAATCAGCAGGCTGCAGAGCTTTACACTGCAGACTCACAAAACTCAATCAGAAAAGTTTAGTTTATTCAGCATTCAAAACAGCGGCTACACCTCCCTCTGATTTCAGATATTTAGCTTTGTACCCGTCCTTTATGCACCCTGTTTGGTCCCTACCTGGAACTTGAGTAAGAAATTCTCCTGCACAGGAAGAAGCCTGTGGCGGAGAAGGACTTCATTAGCGGACACAATAGGTGTTAAATTATTCAAATCCATTGAAAGAACATCAGCGGGCAATGTGCTCCAACATTTATATTATGAACAGAGGCAAGTAAAATTGCACATTACCTTGCCATCTCTGACAGACCCAGCTTCCCATCTCCATTCAGATCAAACATCCTAAGCTACAAAGTAGAAGCAGAGCAGAGATAGGGAGGGACAGAGGAGGAGAAGAAGTGAAAGGAAAGCTTTTTATAGATGTACGCTGTAGAGATAAAGGCAGATGCAGTACCATGAATTTCATGACTGGGAAATAGAATAGCTGGCCACAAAGTTTCCAGCATCACTACATTTTTTTTTTTATATAGCTTTAGATGTTGAAGAGAAGACCGGTCCACAAAACTTTTTCAGACAGTTTTGTTCGTGTTGAATCCTCGCAGACTAAAATCTCTAAAGCTTCTTTCTGACTGCAGAGAAGCACACAAAACATTCTCATTAGGACGTCTCTCTCTCTGCTTTTCTTATTTCTCATAATGTCATTGCAAATATAATCAAATATAATCCACTGAGTTCAATGGAGCATAATGTTGCACTGATTATCATTAAGGCTGGGCTAATAGTAGTGTGAATTCAGTGACAGATTATGTGCTATTCACAGATGCTAACAACAGATGATGCCTATAATATATCATTACTTTAATCCCTCAGTGTTATAGAAAACATGTTTAACAACTATTTCAATGTTGAATCTCTTTAATATCGACCAACATGCAGGCCAACGCTTTCAAGCAGCAGCTCAAATATCCTGTCGCTTGCTGGATAGCACATGTATCAGTGTACCATTCGTTCATTAAATATCCGTTTTAGAATCCAAAATTGGAAAACTGATAACAACTTGTTATTTCATTTCTCGTTTTCAAATCAAAAATCAGCTCATTTTTTGCTGTTTTTGATTTTGTTTTGAAATTAAAAATGGAATATGAGAGAATGGAATTATTATGGGATTTTTGTTCTATTCGCTTTTGGTTTGTATCATTTTCGTTGTGTTGTGACCCTGGAGGGGGAGCGTGTCACACTTAGGGGGCATCAGTAACATGATGTTTCCACCTGAGGTTGTGTTGGATGCAGAAACGTCTGACACTCATTGCAGAGCATCTCTGGACAACCATGTCCTGCAACGTCTCTGAAATGTCTGTGTGGGTCTCACCAGCTTTGAACAACTGCTGAGTAACATCTGCGTATTGTTCTAGTGCGGCTATAGTGGTCTATTTATATGTCACTCACTGTATATCCCCTTCTCTATCTCTTTGAACCATACACTGTATATAGAGTGGGCAGTGTGGCTCTGCCATTTATCATTGCATGGTTTTGAAGCCAAAATACCCTCGTCACAGGCAGCAATTGCGGCCAGAGTCTGTGCAGTAGAGACGATGACGGATTCTAGGAGAACCTGAGTGGAGCTGGGTGACAAATATATATATACATTTTTTTTTTTCTTTTGAGAGTCTAATTACTTCTTCACTCTACCTCCCGACATATTTTACAATCCCTGAAAGAGAGTTATAGAACGGCAGCTGTCAATCATCGTTAAACGTAATGTAAAACCTCGTTTTTAACCATGTATGACTAATGAAAATGAAACTTTTCAGAAAAAAGAGGACTTGAATACAAGACAGCCAAATGATATCTTCAAATCACCTCACCAACTGGACGTGAGAAACATTTCTACGAGGAGTATTACTTTTTTAAAGTTTGACCACAGCCCATCTTGAATGACTGGAGAGACGGATTTTTTAACCTATACTGCAGCCAGCCACCAGGGGGAGCAGTTTTTGTGGAGACCTCACTTCGAGCCGAGCAAGCGGACGTCCGTTTTTTTTACAGTCTATGCTCTATACAAAAATCCCATGATAATTCCATTCTCTCATACTCTATATTTAATTTAAAAACAAAATCAAAACAGAGAAAAATGGGCCGTTATTTGTTTTCTGATTTTTGATTTGAGAAAGGCAAAATAAGTCGTTTAGCCGTTTTCTGATTTTGGATTATAAAACAGATATGGAATAAAGGAATGATACACTGATACACATGTGGTGTAACCATGTGTGCGCTGATGTGTTATAAAGTACGGGGTAACAAAAGGGGCAAAGTGTGAGCGCATCAAAGACACGCTTAAGAAATTAAGGCCAGGTCAGCCCTCCAGGCACAAGCAGATGTTTGAGTCAACACATCTGGGTTGTAAACAGACAACCTGCAGGACATGGACAACATGGCTGCCAGTGAATGCATAATTCTGTAGGAGATACTGGAATTTATTACCATTTTAGTCATTCAAAGAGTAGAGTTAACCCCAAAACAGAGTCTCTTTTGCGTCCTCATTCGTTTTGTAGATTTTTGATGTAAAACCTTAAAACTCAGTTGGGGGTATGAAGTAGCGCTTAGCCTTTGAGTGTGAGCATGCCACTCCCAACCCTCACTCTGTTTCCTGCTCCATCCACCGTGTCCAACACTCTGAACTGAGGTATATAAGCTGTAAAAAATAGCTTAAAACAGAAAAACTAATTAAGACTAGTCCTGCATCTACTGCCCATATGGTGTGTCTTAACAAAGCAGGATAATATTCTTATTTGCCGAGCAGTTGTTTGTGTGTGTGTATGAGTCTCACAATAGTCTGTGTGTACTCCTGAAGCTTCTGGTCATCGTAGTGTCTGTTGGCCTTCTGGAGCAGGTCTGACAGAAAGCCCTGAGGACGGAGACACAGGAGGAAATAATACAAAAAGGTCAGAAATAAGACAGAACAGCTCACAGAGAGTCAAAGAGTTTGATGCTTTTGTTGAGGAGATATGATGTAGCTGAGGGGTGGTTGTGGTAATGTTCAGGGATTTTAAACAAAAAAAAAAAGACATCTTCCTTGTTAAAAAATCCAGGTGTGGCAGAATCAGCTGTTATCAGATGGAGAAGAAACAATTCCTCAGTGATAAATATTAAAATCAGTACACAAACATGTGAGAAGTTTTCACGGTAAAGTTTTCCAAAGATAAGCTTTGGTAGAGGTTTTATCCTTTCTTTGGTCTTGCTGTTTTTAGAAGTCTGAGTAAACTATACAAAATATTGTTCAGTGAACTGTGTATTTGTTAAATGCAGTCATGAATGAGTAAATAAACCGTTTAGATTAAGAAGGAAGCAATGTAAAAAGAGCGGCTTTGAAAAAGTGTTAATAAAGACAAGAAGGGAAGACATGATGATGAAAAACTGGTACTAAACTCTTTTAATACACAGTTCTGAAAAAGTATTAGAAACATAAAACACTGAGAGTGTCTGTTTATGTAATGGATGCCTGTCTAGTTTGATGGGTGAAATCTGCTGTGTTAAATGTTGGTGCAGCCATTAGTGCTGCAGAAAGGTTTATTAAATTACTAATTCATTTCAGTAAAAGTCTTAAGAAACTAAGTTTACCCAGACTCCAACACCCTGAATCTATTTCCACATCAGCTGAACTGAACTACAGAAGATTTATTTTACATACTCTCCAATCCCCAGCTGAGGCGTGTGTGTCTGCTGCCTGCCCCATCTTATCAGCATTTTTCTGATGCTCTCAATAGATCTCAGCTGTGCAACTCACGAACCTGCTCAACTGCAAGATATGTGATCCCACAACAACTCAGGCAACCTTATCAGAACATGCCTCGCAACCACTGACCCCATAAATCTTCAGCTCACCTGTGTGGATCACATCCCCGAGGACTATTCTATAAGATCTGACATAACTGTAATACGTTATGCAGTGAATAACATCTGTGCAAAGAATATTCTTACTTTTATCGTCAGAATCCTCACCTGGAAAAGCACTCAACCCTTGGTCATTTCCTGTAAAGCATCTATTTTGCTTTGTTCGCCACTGATTAAGTATAAAAACGTAAATAGTTTGTCCCTCCTGTGCTACAGTAGAAACAAAGCAAAAAGAAAGGAAGTGGTTATTTAAGGTAGTCTACACCAGTCATAAAACTGAGGGAAAACAAAGAAGAAGAAGCTGCAGTGGCGGGAGAAACCTTAACCCCCTCATTAGGCTATTACCGCAGCTTAAATCATGAGGAGGAGATGACAGATAAAGGCGAGGTACTTTGAGCCCCCTAAAGAGTTCCTTGCTAGTTTAAGAGTTTTTGGGATTTCACAAAAATACAGGTGAAACTCTGATATAATGAAGCCTTAATTTCTATAAAGTCTGGTCTGCAGCTAATTCTCACACACTGCACCTTTTACAGATGCTCCTGGGGTCCTTAGAGAAAAGTAAATGTTAAAGGCTGCACTTGTACAGACCTTTTCTCATCTCTGACCCATCACACTACATGACACATTCACATCTCACACACTAATGACTGTGCCTTTGAAGAGTAACTCATGTTTTAGTGCCTTGCCATAAGACACTCTGACATGTAGCCTGAAAGAGCTTGAGATTGAACTAGGGGTGCACTGATGACTGGGGATGGGTACCGAATTCGGTACTTTTATAGGTACCGACCGAATTCCGTCAAAAGTACTGGGTACCGGTTCATGTAAAATCAAAAGGTACTATGTTTAGGTACCTAAATACATACTTTTGACTGTGAGCCAGGTTTCCATGCTGGACATGAACACAGCATTGCAAGGTTATTTAATGAAGAATAAATATGTGTAGTCAACAAAAATATGTATTTTATTACTAAACAAATTGGTATTTATTACCACAGAAACACAAAAAAGTACCGAAAATTGGTACCGCTGAGTACCGGTACAGATTGCCAGGTACCGATTGCCAGGTACCGGGCATCTGTACCGTATCGTTTCAATTTTGAAAGGTACCCATCCCTACCAATGACAATTTTCTGGCCGATGACCAATCTTTAAAAAAGCCTGATCGACCAATACTAATTTGGCCCGATACTGATTTTTATCTTTTTATTATTCTATAACTGACAGCATATACCTTCAATCTTCCAATCTTATTATATTGAAAATCATTGAACAATACCTGTGAAACACTAAAATCTTCATGTTTTAACTTAAACAACCAATAAAGGGTCCTGGGTTTTAGGTCTCAGAGCAAAAAGCAGCAATAGCTTACTGTCAGACCTTCCTGGAGGTATTTAAGATCAGTTTTATATGTAAGGATGGATCGATCACCTATCACCCAAAATTAAGGACATTGGCACAGATAGATTGGTGCATGTCTAGTGTGAACCATCATACTTATGATATGTGTTAATGGCAGCTTTGCGAGCTAATTTTGCAGAACATGCCAGAAGGAACTGCTCTGCATAGAAAACTAGCCTTGTTTTATTCAAAGTTGTTTCGTCTGTTTGGAAACACAAGCTTAAAAACAAGCCACTGTTTTACAGTCAAATACAGATATTCCTGTAGCAGATATTTCCCCAAACTGTGTTTTCAGTCTTTCACACACAAAAACACTGTAAATAACAAAGTGTGTTTTAAGAAGTCATCCACTGAACTAATCCAGTGTTTAAAAAAACTGCAGTTCTGAAAGTGTCCACTTGAGGCTGGCTGTAAAAGCCAGGAAGTTCCATCATTATCTATATTAAAGTGCTCTGATACTTAACATGTTTCTAGCCTGGTACAAAACCTGCTTCACTCTAAAGAGCTGATTTCTGAATGTTTTAATGACTGATCTATCTGAGGATATTAACACTATGGCTAATTGAATAGTTTAGCATGATTTGGGGGGTGGTTTAGATTGCGGGAGCAGTGTAGCTGTTTGAAAAGAGGCTTCAGGGCTGCCTCTGTCTGATTCTAGGCTGATCAAAAGTTAGACAGTCAGCATTTCCAGCCTGGAGACTGGCTGACGTCACTGATATCCTGTCTGCTTCATTCAGTCTGTACTATAAGAACCCTTCCTGAAACGTTGTGTCTCTCTACACACAGCTTCAGCATCAGTATCATGATGATACAGTATGATAAAGTGGATACACAAAAAATGTAGAGCATTGTTTCATCTCTTGCTTTGCTTGCTTTTTATTGGTGTACAAGGAGAAACCCAAGAAGCATACAGGTTTTAGACAGTTTGTTTGTGTCCTTTGATATGTTAAACAAATAAAAGTTTTGAGAAATACATGAAGGGAATACAAAGAAAGCATAAATAATACAGAGTATGAATGAATGTGAAACAAAAAGGAGGTATCACAAGAACAGAGAGGGGTGTTGGTTTAGTTCCTACTTTCTGTTCATTATGGTTTAGGATTGGTGCTCTGAGACTGTACATGTGTTGATGAATGATGGGAAAAAGAACAAAAACAGAACAAAAAGTAAGTTTGACAAAGTATGAAAATGGGTGAAAGAAATGGATACATTTTTGAGTTTTGCTCAAGCTTTTTATGCCGCCAATGTGATTAATGTGATCATAAACGTCAGACAGTAGCTCTCTTGATTCATGGTTTAAATGTTATTTCTTTAAACATACCTTCAACTCATTTGCTTCGATGTAGCCGCTGCGGTCTGTGTCATACCGCCTCCATGCCTGAGAAATCAACAGGACAAAAGAGTTATTGAGCTGAAAGCAGTTTTTAGCACAAAGCACAAAGACACTGTTCCTCAGAGTGATTTAAATTTCTCCCCCTTCATAAATCCTCCCTGATCGAACCCCAGCTCGCTCTTTAACAGCGCCAAGACTTTGATTTTTCTCTGGTGCTGAGCAGAAATCGTTCCGAAGGGGGTGACCACAGAAGCCTGGACCATCAGTGTGTAATCACACAGTTTTCAATACAATCCCATCCACTGGCTTACAGAGCAGAGGCTGATGGGAGACGGAGAGGGGAAACAAGGAAGGGGGAGAAAGTCATTTTAATGAATGTTTTAATCTAGCAGCTGTCCCTGTCCAAAGAAGGACTCCTTATCAAAGATGGATGGTCTTCCCCCTTCTCCTTTTCTGTGTTCCTCCTCCTCCTCCTCCTCCTCCTCCTCTCCTCTGGGCTCTGCAGAGAGGAGCTACAGTGGTGGTATCCATTATATATGACTCTGAAAATAGAAGGTTCTGCTTCCTCTTTCTAACCCTTAAAGAACTTCCCCGCCCACTTCCTCCTCCTCCTCCTCTGCTCCCTTCAACAAAGACTGATTAATCCTCCTCCTCTCAGCTTCATGTTCTCAAACTCCGGCTCTCAACTTCTCATCGACATTTCATTTACGTCCTCCCTGTTCCTCCTCTCCCTCTTTGCCCTTTGTATCCTTCTCTCTGCACACCTTCTTTCTCCGTCACCCTCTTCTCTCATTTCATTATTCCTTCTTAATCTGACACCAGAGACAAGGACAGACTCTTCCCCGCATGTAATTGGTTTCTAATTGGCTCCATTCTCTCATTGCAGAACATCCAACATAAAATCTGCCATTTCCTCATCTGCTCAAGATATTTTGTGGTAGAGATGATTTCCATTCCTGGTACCTTTCAGCATACATCTCACACCACTTATGGCTTTTTGTCACTCCCACAATCATTTATAATTTATTCATAACTCAGAGCAGCCCTGAATTTCTTCTGTAAATGTTATGTGAATGCTCAACTTAGCTCTCGTCAGACCTGACATTTTTATTTCCTGTGTAGTGTTTTGAAATATATACCTGATTTAAATTGTCTTTGCATTAAAATTGAAAAATAAGCTGTTCCTAATGTCACAGCCCTGTCATTACGTCATTCAAATTTAATGAAAGCAACCAAGATTAAAAATTTTTGACAGGATTTTGAAGGGAACTTAATAATAATAATAATAATAATAATAATAATAATAATAATAATAATAATTATTATTATTATTATTATTATTATTATTATTATTATTATTATTATTATTATTATTATTATAATTTTTTTTTTTTATGGTTTGTTATTATTAGTATAAATTTATTTATTTTACAAGAAATTTTGGCACAAAATCTATCACATCAAAACTTAAAATTACCAGATGCAGCTAGGTTTCATCTTACACAGTCTGTATTCCAGCATTTATGAGCTACCCAGGTCTCTGAAAGACCAAGTTTCTCTACGATATTTAATCATCACTTCAGCATCCAGGGGTCATTCTGCCTTCATAGTCAGGGCTGCACAGCCAAAGTACATTAGGCATGTGCAGTCGTCATATTTTGCCTTCAAAAGGGTGTGATCAAAACATTACTTTGATGTCTCTTTTTCCTAGTATTATGAAGCTCATTTGGTGATTTATTTATTTTTTTCGTAAAAAACTTCTATGCATTGAAATGACGTCTTTGTGAAGATGTATTTTTTGTACTTTTTTTTTCTCATTGCTGCAAAATAACTGAAGCCATACTGCTTAATCATTATATCCTCTGCATTTTAGAGCCAAAATGAACAGATGGCAGAAGTACAAGGCAGAACTGTTTAGTTACAGGCTGAATTTAAAAACCCTGATTGATGCTTATTGGTCTCATTGTGTTAGGTGTACACCTGAAGAAAATGTGTCTTGTACTGCTTAGTAACTTTCAAAACTGCTGCTCAATTAAGACCACAAACTTTGGAAACTGCGGAAAAGTATTATTTCATTTACCTTCAGACGTTAGTATGTTTTGACTCTATGAATATTTGCATAATGTTTAATCTGCACTGAAATGTGCATGTTAGCACTCCTGCACATCTCTGTCCTTTCCCTTTTGCTCAGCCAGTTGTATAAGACAAGGTGAGGTCTTTTGATTTGTAATTCATCTGCTGAATTTCATCCCAAACAGATAAATGAAGAGGTGAGGCTGTGTCTCTTTCTATAATACATGTAAAAAAAAACTTCAGGCGCAACAGAAAACTTATCTGTTGTCTCCTCCTCAAAGAACTGATCAAAAGTCAAAGTTCTTCTAAGAGGAATCAACTCTCTGCATTAAAGAGTATACCATCCCATTCACACACACACTTAAAAACACTCTTACCGCCATAAACTCAGCACTGGAGCTGACAAACTGTCTGAAGCAGAGCAAGAAGTTCTCTTCGGTGGGGAGAATCTGGGCCAGCTAAAGAGAGAAATGACAGGAAAATGGGAGTGGTGAGTATAGAAGATGGTGGCGCTGATATGATGGGAGTGAAGACGTGGAGACCAGTGAGCTTTTTGTACTGACATAAATAATAGAGAGCTATAACCTCAGAGGCCAGCCTGTGCTAAAGTCAGAAACATATTTTTTTCAAATGCTGTTTTTTTTATGCTCAGGCAGAGCTTTTGTCTGCATTGGACTTTCTCTTTCCAGCTTTTCCACCCTGGCAGGGAATTATTGATATTACAGAATCTCTCTTTCTTTCTCTTTTTGAAATTACACTCTGGAAATGGTTCAATCGGGGGAAGTCAGTATCCTGAACTGACACTCTATGGAGACTTTCATAAAGACTGTGTTTATGCATCGATTGGAGTATTGACCAGGCCTCTCACTTCTGCTGGATGCCTCTGGTGCTTTAAATAATCCAAACTTCTTTTTCTCTACAACTTTTTCTCACCCTGTCAGAAGAGGGGAACTCAAAGCTTTTCTTCTGTAGTTATTTTTGGATCAAAGGCACGTTTCACTGAAATCCCTTTGTGTGCTGAGAGCAGAAAAACAACTGCTGTCACGGGACTGATTGGAGTAAAACAGCTCTGATGAATAACAATAATGTAGTAAAATTCAGCCATGCTTGGTCTCCTGCCTTCCAGTTTTTTTTCACGAGCCTATTTAGCCTGTGCATATTTGTCTTTTGGTAACAGAGGATTGAATACACTCGTATGTGTTGCTGAGCAAACAACGCTCCCAAAGGTCAGTTTAGCTCAGAAAAGGGTAGGATGCTAAGGGTTAAAAGGCAAATTTAGCTTCACTCATGGGCTAATGCTCACAGTGCAGCTGAGGACGTCTTAGATATTTTGAAATACAGAAAATGAACGCGTCAAAACACCATGGTGTGCTGTAAAAGTGGCAAGTAGTTAGTCCTAAACAGATTCTATCTTCACTTTTGTGGTTAGCTTTTCTGTGGGTAGCTTCCCTCTATTTTCATGCTAAGCAAAAAAAAAAATTGAAGCCTGCTCTTGCTCAAAATAATATATATATTTTTTTTCAACAGGAAGGTGAATAAGCCTGTTACCAAAAATAACACAAATTAAGCGTTAGCTAGCTATATTTCTCTCTCTTTCCTGATGAAAAGCTAAGCTAGCAAGATGTTGGCTAGTAGTTAGTCCTAAACAGATTCTATCTTCACTTTTGTGGTTAGCTTTTCTGTGGGTAGCTTTCCTCTATTTTCATGCTAAGCAAAAAAAAAAAAGGAAGCCTGCTCTTGCTCAAAATAATAAAATTTTGTTTGTTTGTTTTTTCAACAGGAAGGTGAATAAGCCTGTTACCAAAAATAACACAAATTAAGTGTTAGCTAGCTATATCTCTCTCTCTTTCCTGATGAGAAGCTAAGCTAGCAAGATGTTGGCTAGTAGCACCCAGAGTGATACCAATCTTCATGCCTTTAACTCAGAAAGAAAAACAGCAAAACACTGAACTTCTAAAAATGTTGAACTCTTGTCAAAGACAATTTTATGATCATAAAAAAAAGCTCCTTACCTCTGACATCTCAATTCGTCCATCTTTGTTCTTGTCAAACTTCTGCATGAACTCCTTCATGTTTTCTCTGAATGTGGGGTTTGAAGGGTCCTAGGAAACATTACAAAAAATGTAAATCAAACACACCTGAAGTTACAGTCTCTTTTCTGTAAGTCTTCTTGTGCTTGAACTCACTACCCCTGCTCCTCTTCGGGCCATCTCCAACTCCCTGAAGAAGTTCTCCAGCTCCTTCCCTTCAATGTAGCCATTACCTGAGAGACAGACACAACAACGACAAGTTAGCATGACACGCCGTGAGAAGTGCTGACATGTAAAAACACAACCGGGACACATTTGGTCAAACAGATCCAAAGAGAGCTCCTTTTGCCCTGGTATTGATCTAAACATGAGCCTTTTGCCAGTAACTCTCTTCCTTCCCCTCTGGTTCAATAGTTTAGGCTATTGACTGACACCGTGCAAACTGATCACTCCAAAAAGACTGCCCGTACACTCGGAGAAGCTATTTATGGAAAATTGCTTTTCTAGGATATGAAAGGTGATGATCCACACGCAGCTTCTTTATTCCACTGAGAAATCAATGCTGTCTTCAGCAGGCAGTGTGGTATACAAGGAGAATCAATAGGGTAACAGTGTAGTGTGACGGTTTCTGCCTTGATTTGATAGACTTATGAGGGTCAACATTTTGCATTGAACCAATCTCCTTAAAAAAAAGTCCTAACCTTGTTTCCCTGCATGCTTTCAATCACTCTGACAGCTGAAGCCTCCCTGTTGTCAGCTGCTGCCTATCATGACTTCATGTACATCACATTTTTCTTCAGTCCTTGAGGACAAATTTAGCTCAGGGACAATGAGGTTGTTTTCTTCTCATCTTATTTTTCCGTATGCCTGGTGTTTTGTTGCCCTGACAGAACCTATTCTGAGGATAAATGTATGCTCGCTTCACCTGGGTACCGTGTGAACCTGTGCCAATATTCTATCAACAAGCGTGCTGAATGGCTGGACAGATGGCTCCAAACGATGTAACTACCTACTTCAATAAAACCCTAGAAGACAGAGCTGCCTCATTAAACACTAACAAAGATTATTATGCCATCCACTTCCTCTCCTCCACCTCGAACTCGCTTTTCTCTCTCTGCCATCCTCCTCTCCCTATCCAACCAGAATCTCAGTCTCTTTGTTCTACCCATGGAAATTCTTCAGCATGTGTGTGGGCATTTACGCCTTCCTCACTGATGTTATCAAAACTCATGAATAAGCTCTGCTGTTTCAAGGAGCCGGACAGTTAAATGACTTGCTGCTATTGAGCCTGCCTCTGGTGGGTCTTATTGACATTCAGCTCTCAGGAGAGGGATAGTCTGCTTGGTAATTAAACAGAGGAAGATGTGATGAAGTACGGGCAGGATGGCATGGAACGACAACAAAAAGAGACTTATGAATAGATTAGATATGGGCAATTTCATACACTCAATACATGCATCAATTAATCCATACATCCAGTCTAGATTGTCCATCTTGGTGTAAACTGAAGCTGTATCAGTGTGCAGATGACAAAGAATCCCAGATTCACAAAATCAATGCCTCACCTCAAGACCATTCAGTCTAAATGTCAAATCACTTGCCTTATAAGTCATAATGAGACCTCGTCTGCATACTTCATACTCACTAGCACTTCTGCACATGCACTAAAAGCATTAAGATAAAAGGTTTTCAAAACCACTTTTGGCCTGAATACACACTCTTTGGGAAAGTGCGTCATTACAGTCCCGGGAGATGTGGGTAAGATGTTTCACTCTTCTACGAGTTCTGGTTTTAAAATTCAACCCCAACACAAGAAAACTCTCAAGCGGGCAGCTGTGCCACCCAAGTGCATATTTAAATCCTATATAAAGTGCATTTGCCTTTCAAACGAGAGTGCAGCCCTGTCTATTCAAATACTTTGTGTTGAGATCACAGCTGGTTTAATCCAGGGGGTGGATAATGCTTCAAACTCTGAATTTCCATATCCAGGTTAATAAAAATAATTGACAGCTCTATAATTAGCAAAAGACGCTGCAGTTGCTTCCTTTTTAAGCTTTGAAGTGATAGCATTGAAAAGGCCTGACAGACACAGCAGAGAAAGATGAGAGAGCGGGACACAGAGCGGTGGAGCTGAGAGAGGGTGCAATCCAGATGAGACTTGATCCGGGGCCAACAGGGGAATATGTGGTTTCATCATCTCTGGGTGCATCTCCCCTCTCAAGTATTTTTATCTGCAACTCTGAGATGTTTACTCAATCTGAGCAAACAAATTATCTCTCCTTTCTCTCTGCGCAGCCAGAAGACACTCTCAGTAATGAGAGCAGGAATCAAGTGATGCAGCCTGTGCATCTGTTGGTGCACATTGGTTGTATTTGATTTGCAAAGTGGCTCATTGCAAATCACAATATGTAAAAGACCTCTGCAGCAGAACTGAAGCACCTGTAGGGTATGACTTCTACTGTGCCCAAAGAGAGGAAGCACCAACAGATACGACACCTTCATCTGCACAGTGACTGGTGGAGGAGCTCAGCTGCAGAGCCACTCCAAATCCACCCCACCCAACTCTTCATGCCACCTTGATTTCCCTGCGGAGCATCTTTCAACGTGCACTGGTGTCAAAAAACAAATCGCCTAACAATGAATTCCCAGGAGCCTGTGTGTATAACAAGTGGATGCACCACGCAGCCTTGTCAGCAGGTGCTCCAAAGAGTTGATTGAACATGTAAGAGTGAGAGCTTTCTGTTTGAAATGACCACCAGCAGCCAGGAGACTACACAGTCTGAGTCAGTTTAAAACAAAATGAAAATGTCTCTCCTCTCAAGATTGACCACTGTGGGTTTTTTGAGTCTCTCCAGAGCTTTTGAAAACAGTTTCATCAGCGTTTTATCAGGTCACAGAATGTCATTAATCCACAGCGGAGTCTGCAGACCTTTAGGTTACATGAAAGTAAGAACAATTTCATCGTAATTAGACTTGTGAGGCTTTTTCGACAGCACTGACATGGCTCATGGATTTGTTAACCCCTGTCAGTCACACAGTCGCTGCAACACACACACACACACACATGCATGCACACAAAGGGGTGTATGCAGAGTGAGAGAAACTGGCAAGAGGAACAGAAGATCCATGCCAGAAGGAAAGACACCAATTAGGTCTGAGAGCTTCAGGAGGAAATTCAGCATGTGTGTGTGTGTGTGTGTGTGTGTGTGTGTGTGTGTGTGTGTGGTGCAGGGAGGAGGGGCTCTCTGAATAAATTAAAACATACAATACAATTTCATGTTGACAGAAAGTCCATTGATACACCAGCGATCTGTCTTTACACCCGGCTTTATCCACTGCACAGAAGGCGCTCTTCACAGCAGGCACTTATTGATGGGGCTTAAAAATCGTCTTTAAGTGGAAATGGAAATCAATACAAGGAACATCAGTTAGAGCCAATTACTTAACTAACATTCAAACAGCCGGTGGTTGCAGGTGACTTTATCCCCATGAAGCCATTCATTAAGAGATGAATTGATTGCAAAATCACACGTGACGTGTGTTTGAATCCTTTTTCCTTCATGACTGTAAAATTACAACACCAGATTGTTCTTCAGGAAACATGCAGGATGTTTGAAGTGCTCATATGTCAGAAGGGAAAGACTGCATCCACTGGAAGTCGAGCTACTCATTCTTTCTATGCGGCTCATCAGTCTTGCAAAACCATTTAGGGGTTGAGAATAAATAAAAAAATAGAAAGATCAATAGATTATGAACCACTACACTCCTTTTGTTACATTTATTTTGCTTTTTTTTTTTTTTTTTTTTTAAACAAAAACTGATCAGATGGTGCATCAAAAATAACATCTGGAATCATAAAGATTAATTTATAATCAGGTAAAATCCAGCCACGTGATGCTGGGATGGGAGTGGTCAGCATCTATCAAGGATTCGGGGAATAGATCAACTTTCTAAAGCCAGGGAACAAATGATTTATTATCGAGTAAAAACCGGAAGGGATGAAAAGTCTTCTTGATACTTTCTTCATCTGTCAGATAACTTAGTTGAGTTACTTATTACGACTTGAAACAGTGCTTTTATTTCATTTGAAAGCAAAATGAATCAATCAGAACTGTGTTTTTCATTATTCCTCTCCATCTCCATCACTTGGATATTTTTTTTCAGACCGGAAAAAAAAGCCCCGGAGGATTTCTCTCTTTCTCTCTTATTTTTGTTTTTTATTTTTTTGTAGAGTCTGATTTCGGTTTTACTCCCTCCCTCAGAGAACCTCTCATAGTCATCATTCATCAATTTCGTAATAACTTTACGGAAGATAAAAGTGTCTTACCGTCTGCATCAAAATGTTTCCAAATGTCGAGGAACTGGGACGCGGTGACCTCGGCCAGGTGCAGGTGAGGAGGCTGCTGTGATTTATTTGCCATGATGCTCTCGACGGATGCTGCTGCAGATCAAAAAAATCCGCTTCTAACTTTTCTGTGTCTCTTCTTCAAATACACCCCACACTGTGGCCCCGGTGCGCCGCCCGCCGCTTTTTAACCCCGGCGCAGGAGCGGCAGCTTCGCCGCATCACCGCTGGGGGCGCGCTGTCACCAACAACTTCCATCTGAGTCAGCGTCCCTGTCTCACTGAGCGCGTGCGTGACAGTGTGTGCGTGCATGCGAGTGTGTGTGTGAGTGCGCGCGCTTTTCGGCTTGATATAGTTGTGTGATAGGACGTCTTGAGCACTGCAGTGGACAGACTGTTGTGTGTGTGTGTGTGAGGGTGTGTGTGTGTGTGTGTGTGTGTGTGTGTACAGTAGGATGTGTGCGAGGGGAGCTGAAAGAGATGCAGATAGTGGGCATATTGTTTTTGTGAGTTCTCATGTATTAAAGAAGATCCCCTTTGTGTGTGTGTGTGTGTGTGTGTGTGTGTGTGTGTGTGTGTGTGTGTGTGTGTGTGTGTTATCCCATGCACCTGCATGCATGTAAATCCCACATCTACGTGTGCGTTTGTGTGTACGTGTGTTCTTTCTCTTACATCTGTGTGTGTATCTTAGCGTGCAGCTCCCGCAGCCTGTCTGCCAGTGTGTGAGGCTTCACAGACTTAATTAGAACTCACACACTAATCACATTTCCCACACTGCCTCAAGCCTGCAGTGATTAGCCCACATAATAAATGTAAATTCTGGAAAAAAAAAGAAGGGGTGGTGGTGAGGGTCTTTTTCATTAATGGCCAGTCTGCTGTGAAGAGGGGCAGGCAAAGCCACAGATCCTATTAGGAGAATGAGCATGGAAAAAAGTATATATATATTTCTTGAACTCATTTACCGCAGAGGTGATAATATTCAGGATGAAGTAATAAGGCTGTAATGAGCATGAGGGCAAGTATCCCCAGAAGCTTGTTACTGCACTTGGGTGAGTTCAGCAAAGACACAGCTTTTCTGACTCAGAGATTATTCATGTTTTTCAATTGACTGTCACATGTGCTTCTGCTGAGGGGAATTTAGGATTGATTTACAACCCATTATGGTGATAACAGTTCGTCTGGTTACAAATGATGTCATCACTTCAAGGCCTTTTTGGCTTTAACATGGCAATTTTTTCTAGTAGTAGTAAGGCAGACTGCTGGGGTGAACAGTAGAATAGTCAACACTGTCTTTATTGACATCTAATGATGCTGTATAACATGTATGAGGACTAGGGATGGGTACCTTTCACATATGAAATGATACAGTACCAATGCCTGGTACCTGGCAATCGGTACCAGTACTCAACGGTACCAATTTTCAGTATTTTCAATTTTTTGAGCTTATTTGGTAAAAAATATGTTTGTGAAATAATATATATATATTTTTTTCATTTAGACATATTTATTCTTTAATATGTAACCATGTAATGCTGTGTTCATGTCCAGCATGGAAAATTGCCTGCTCTTCCACTCCCTCATACTCACAAAGATACATTTAGGTACCTAAATATGGTACCTTTTGATTTTTCCTGAATCAGTACCTGGTACTTTTGACAGATTTCGGTCAGTACCTATAAAAGTACCTAATTCGGTACCCATCCCTAATGAGGACGGAGGGAGAGTGTAAACACAACACTGACACTTACAGGCGGCAGTAGCTAGGAATGGGTACTTTTCAATTGTGAAACGATATGAAACCAATGCCAGTTATATGGCAATCGGTACAAGTACTCAACAGTACCAATTTTAGGTACTTTTTGGGGTTTCTGTGATAAAACATATCAACCTTTTTAAATAATAAAGTATATATTTTTTCAATTTAACGTATTTATCCGTCAATATCAGGATGCATTTAGGTACCTAAACATGGTACCTTTTTTTTTTTTTTTGTGAATTGGTTCCCGTTACTTTTTATAGAATTTGGTTGGTCCCTATAAAAGTACCTAATTTGGTAGCAGTGGCTCAGTCCATAGCGACTTGGGCAAAGACAAAGATTTGGCTGGTTGCTGGAGAGATGCTAGCATCAATTCCTGGGCACTGTCAAGGTGCTCTTGAGCAAGGCATGGCAACCCCAAACTGCTTGTGAAGGTGCAGCACCCTCACTCTGAGCTTTTCATCCGTGTATATGTCTATGAAATGAATTTCCTCCAAAGGTATTAATAAAGTCTATCTTCTTCTTCTTCTGACGGATCATGACCTTTTAGTTTTACATGTCCTGGTTTAACCAGTCAGAGAAATTAAGTCACTTATTTGCTCTGTTTGATTCCACCGACTCCTCTGGGAGCTAAAAAAACCAAACCTTTTACCAGGTGACAGTTAAGTCAGTTTTTGTTGTTGTTGTTGCTGCTGCAATCAGCAGAGAAAATCAAGCCTTGTTGATGTGAGGAGCAAAAAAAAGTTAAGGTAGCAGGGAGCTATCAGCTTAGTTCAGGATGGAGACTGGGAGTAGGAGGCCTCCAGAGGCTTTTCAAAGGGGTGGCCAGATGGGGCCACTGAAAATCTTAGGTGGGACACCAAAATCAAAAGCTAAGTTCAAGAATTCTTTAATGCTGATTTGCTACATATTGACAAGTCTATAAATTTAATGGGAATATGAGACTCACTTGCTGATTTACTCTTGTTTCTTGTTTCACAGTGCTGAATAACTTAAATGCTAGTTTAACTAGTCACATCAAAAAAAAAAAAAAAAAAAAAAAAAAAAAGCAAACCATGTTGAACAGTTAAGAGGCAGGGACAGTGGCCCCAATACGTTTGCCGTCCCCCCTCCCACAGCCATCACCATGGCGCCACTGGGATAAAGAGCTCAGTTCTCACCAGAAACTATAATTTGTATGATAATTTGTGGTTTTGGATGAAGATCACTTTGTGGTATTTCTTTGGAAACAGCAGCAGTCTGTCCATCCATTCAGAGCTGGCAGCACAATGCAGACAGGTGTTGTCTAGTCGTCTCACACTGTAAGGGAAAGTGATCTACCATACATTGTTGAATCCTTGTAGATGTCATGGAAATGAGATATTCTGCAGAGTTAGTGAGTGACAAACTTTTTCTTGCTTCGTAATGAATCCTGTTTGATGCATGCCAGATCTTGAGTTAATGTTTTGTGTTGTTGGTCTGAATGAATCAAGGTTACCTTCAATAATAAAGATGATCCACATAAACCAAGTTGGCGACCACCACGCCCTGAATGCATTGTTGAACTTGACCTGTCAAGTGTCCTCAGAGGTGGGGCAGTAATTTTCCAGATCCAGCCTGCACGCTGGTACAGTGCTGACACGCTGCTGGCAGCCGACTCCTGTTGGGAGGCGGTGTGTGAAAGTCAGCAGAGACATCCCCTCACTAACGCTATTTCTTATGCTTGTAAAAGTCACATTCAGTGAGAGGAGCACTGCGATCTCATAGACTCCGTGGGCTCTGAAACATGACAGTGCATGAGAGCAGCTTGTGTGTGTGTGACAGAGAGACTGAGTGCGTGAGGATGTGTGACAGTGTTTAAAGAGTGTAAACTCAGCAGAGCTGTCCCACTCTATTTCCTCAGCTTCTCTTTTCACCCTATAGTAATCAATAGCAGGCTCTGGGCTCAGTTGGCACAGTGACAATAGATAGATCAACATTACATTACAGATGAGGCCTGTCGCCAGCCTGCAGGGACTGCCTGCTCAAACACACTTCATTCTCTTCTCTTATTCTCTTGACTCACTCGTATCGTCTGTCTTTATCTGTGTGTCCTGTCCACAGCCCCCCCCCCCCCCCCCCCCCATTCAAAACAGAGAGCCTGCAATTTGCATTCAACGTGTGCATCTTTGCAGCAGACGTCTCACTTTTCCCTGCGAAGCTAAGCTGTGAGGCTTCAGTGTAAATACAACCCAGCTGAGTGGAGGTGTTTGTGTTAGCACGCTGCCTGCTTCATTTGTATTAATATTTCAGCTCCACAGTGGGCTGCACCCCCACATGCTATAAGGGGATGAATTATGTAACAGAAAGGAGCAGAGCATGGAACAGCCATTTCCACTTCCTCTCCATCTCACAGCGTCCTCGTCTGAGCTGTGTTTAAAGTGAAGGATTAACGTGTGGCTGGAGATGCAGGCAGGGAGGAGGGGTGGTGTGATGATAAGGTGCAAATGTTTGTTTTGGAGGGGAATGAAGAGGGGGGAGTCTTCACTTCATCTAACTTTTTACAGGTGTCATCATGACTGTTTGCCTGAAAGCAGAAGGGACTGCTTTATCTGCCCTGACTGATTCAGGGATGTTCAGTAAATTCCCTGTCCTTCACAAGAGCACACAAACATTTGCAAAGTTTTCACATCACGAAACACCATGTTCATTAAACCAGAGATTTTATTGACAACATAAAGAAACTGATAATAAAAGACAGATTTGGAATAAAAGACGTTTGTATGGTAACCAAATTAGAAACTAACATAAGAACTTGTACATTTCAAGTATAATGATACAGTGGAGCATCCAACACTGTTTAGAGTTTGTCAAATAAATAAAAAATGTGGAAACTGAAGCAAAATCTGAAGTTGTGCATATCCAGGATCATCTTTAATAGAATCATCTATACTTAAACAAGCTTCCCTGTTCGTTATGAGAGCAGCAGCTCCCTGGTTTCTGCATTTTGATGATGGCAGTTTTTACCCCGAGTGTAATTCCCCTTTAAGACTTCCATTAGCATCTTGATGATAAGCCTGATATAAATGGTCTAAGAGGTGGACCTGCTGATCCAGGATTTCTTTGGCCTTTCCAGCTCTAATGAATGAGTCGGTCAAAGGAACCTGGCAGGAGGCTCCAAATCAGTGCAGGGAAGATTGAAAACTGCAGGCCTGGGTAATACAGCTCTCCTTGATATTACAGTGCTGTGGTCTCTTGTTGTACAAATAAAACTGATCTGTGCAATCCACTGCAGAAAAGCTTTCATACATCACGACTGCTTGTCTTAATCAGCCTTTAGCTTTGTGTATTTATAGTAGATTTTATTGTGCTTTTTTATTGTGATAAATTAGATTTCTTCACATAAAAATGCTTGCTAAGACGAAGAACCATTCATAAATAGCAAATGTTTAAATAAAATGTTGCTACATCGTGATGAAGCCAAGTCTATTTTCCTTTTTCCATGAAGATACATGAAATATTTGGATATTATTTTATGCATTTTGACACATTTATACAAGTAGATATATTAGAGAGATAAAATAATATAATTTTATATTAAAAATAAGCAAATCTGATTCATCACATGCAGGATGTAAATATAATTTCTTGATTTGTAGCTAAAATAAATGTCTATTAAACACTGATTATCACAAGCGATCGCAAAACAAAGGATGAATAACAGCCAGTTGGCCCTACTGATCCTTTTTAGTCCAAATAATTATTCTGATTCTTTTCTTCTGTCACACTGACTGTTAATTGGACAACGGACTGTCGTTTTTGAGCCCTGCACCAGCAGGAGGAGGCAAAAGTGCAAAGTGTTTCCCAAGCACATCATGAAGTAGAACCGGTGCATTCAAAGATGAAGCTGTGTGCTACTGCCTCACTGAAGGGACAAAAGGTGTAAATAAAATGTAAGTAAGTAAAATGTAAGGTTAAATCTTCATGATAGATAATATTTCAAGGTGAGGAAAAGTAAAAACATTTTGATCTACAGAACATTCAGGAGAACAGGATGCGTTTATCTAAAACACAGTTATACCATACTGAGGTCTCATGTGTAAAATAGTCACCTACTTGTTAAATAGTTTTGTAGCACTAGGTAAAAAGCTGTGAGTGAGGTCTTTGTCTTGTTGTGCTTCACCGCTCAAACCAAAGGCAACAGTGATGTGTGCTATGGACTATCAGTGCAGCACATACAAAACTGCGACCAAAGAGGCCGCTGAAACTCTGCTCCATCGTTGAAAGAAAATAGTTGGTATTCCCCCATGTTATCTTTTCCTTCAGATAGAAATGAAGGCTGCACCATAAAAATAAAATGTTTGTAGAAGTAATGTGAAAATCTATCTCTTAGCACCACTTGGGCAACTGTTTGTATTTCACCCAGCTAGAGCTGTGGGTGTCATGTTTTTAACATCAACCAGAACTTCACCCATCCCCACCCTTTCAATATCAACAAAACAACAACCAAAAAATTAAAACTGATCCACATTAACATGATTATCCCACTGTGAGCACACACTGATTACCGTTTGTCCAAATCTAACAACCACAGGTGACTTTGATTTCGAGCTACATTTGGTGTTTAAGCCCTAGATCTTGGTGATGAGGTGGCTGACGAGCCTCTGCAGGTCCTGCTTGCGATCCTCGGTAGCCTTCAACACTTCCTCATGGTTTGCCCTCTCAGTGCTGTCGTAGTCAGTCACCACCTTGTTGGTGATGAGCGACATTCCCAGGACACGCAGGCCGCAGTGACGAGCCACCACCACCTCAGGCACGGTGCTCATACCTGAACAGAGAAGAGAGAGAGGTTTAGGTGTGGTTTAAGACACAGAAGACAATCTCTCACTATCTGTCTGTCTTTACGCATCAGTCATCCCAGTGTTCTGTCTAATGCACAATCATTTCATTATTTTCTGGTCAGACAATGATTCACTCCCTACAATTCAATCCTACATTTCCCACCATGCAATTTAAAAGTGATTTTATAAGATATCCCCTACCTGACGTAGAGCTGTGTCTTTAAAGCTTTCTCACAGGCTTCTATAATCAAATCTTAATCTTCAATCACTGCTGACATCATCAGGGCTTATTTTCCTCAGTTTGACTGAGCTCCTGTAGAGACTCAGGAGGACGTTATATAACAGAAGTGTGGAAAAACTGACAACTGACAACTAAACTTAAAGTGGGTAATCTAAGCAATGTCCCCTTTTACGGGCTGATTCATTGACTGATGATTAAAAAAATCTGATATTTGTTCAGCATCAACCTCCTCAAGGGACATATTAAATCAGACATTTAAATTCATGATGAAGAAAGACATGTCTTTGAAGTCATTCACACTAAATTGTTTTTTTGTTGTTGTTGTTTAAATTGGAGGTCATGATAAAATGCACAGGACTTTTACGGGAATGATTATGATGACATTTCTGTCCTCATTCTGCTTCACCTTTCTCTGAGCTTTGCTTTTTGCATACCTCTAAACACAGATGAGCCAAATGTCCAAACTTCAACATAATTTTTATTATCACTAATGATACAGTTAAAGCTCTTTTTATGCCATTGTTTCTTTTGGGTCAGGGAATGCACTCCTGGTATTTACACCTCAGCTTTGTGGTTGTAATTATTCTTCCATAAACAGCCTATTTCTGCCCTGTCAGCCATGTTGCTATTAGCTGCAACACAGAATACATTTCAAAACAGAGCATTTTTCTGCATTTCCTGTTCATCATTTTTAAATGACTAAACTAGAAAAGCACTCAGAGAGCGCAGACCTCCACCAAGCATATTGTAATTGTCACACAACACTTCAGTCCTACTTTAATGTTATACTCCCTTTCAGCAGACTGTCTGCTACAATTTGGTGTTAGCTGCAGGTTTGTACGATAATTTGTTTCCTGACAGTGTTGAAAATTATTATGACCCAGCACATATAGCATATTCCAGATCTTAGTATCCAGAATATTACCAGGATCTGGATCATTCTTTAACATCTGTCAGAAATTATGGTGACCTTGTCTTGTATTGTTTAGCAAAGCAATCTGACCATTTATAGTAGAGTTATATACACATATGGTGAAAACAGCCCTATCTCACAATGATAAAGAATCCTTTAAAAAAAATCCTGGATCCAGACGGTGATCTGGATTCAATCACTTCTTCCTTATCTCATTTTGAACATTTCCTGAAAATTTCATCAGGATCTATTTTTTACTTTTTTAGTTATGTTGTTCACAGGCAAACAGACGAACTCTCCCAAAAACATAACCTCCTTGGTGGGAGTAATTATTTGAGAATTAATGTCACTCAAAGTGTGTCTGTTTTTATGTTATGAGTGATCTGATTGGAGAAATCAAGGTAAATCCTGTCGTTTTAAAAGCTCAGAGTTTCATTCTTAAGGAATCATTTCTATCATTTTCAAAGCTTGATTCTCACACATTGACATCCTTTTTTTCTATCCTCAGCATGTCCTCATATTCACTCTACTATCACTAGTAAGCATCATACTGAGAGATCTTCCCAGGACACATGAGTCTCCATTTAAGTGAGCATGAGGGAGCTGAACTGACCCACAGCATCAGCCCCCAGCGTCTGCAGGAGTTTGCACTCTGCAATCGTCTCATACGTCGGTCCAGCCAACATGCAGTAAACTCCTTCCCGTAGAAAGCTGTCGCAGCCCTGCTCCTCTGCTGTCTGCTTGACCAGAGCCCTCAGCTCTCTGTCATATGCGTCTGACATGCACGGGAAACGCACTCCAAACCTGGACACATATAAAAAAAATTAATGAATAAATAAATTGGACACATAAAAACACATGTGAAATAAATCAACTGCAGTTTGGTTTCATTTTGTTTAGTGAGATGTTTGTACCTGTCATCATTGCTCCCACACAGTGGGTTCTGCCCTGCAAATCCTGGCAAATTGATTTGATCCTTAATGAGCATGATGTCTCCCACATTGTAGCAGCCATTGAGCCCCCCCGCTGCGTTTGTCACAATCAGGGTCTCAACACCCAGCAGGAAGAAGACTCGCACTGGGTATGTCACCTGGAGAGACAACCATGCTTCGGCTTAGAGACTGACACTGTCATTCTTTGATTGCTCTGATGTTAATCAGATCATTAGAAATGAGAGATACAAGCTGGAGTTCATCCTGGAACAATGAAGGTGAACATGATGAGATGAGAAACAAATAATCTACTAGTTGCGTTCAGATTTTGGGGGGGGTGTTGCTTTCTGATGACCCCATGTCTAAAATGATAATCTTTTTGTTAGATTTACATTTCTTATTGGAGCTGCCTGTGTTACAGTTTTGTAAACTATTATCCAATTATTTTAAGGTACTGGGTACCTGGATAAGGTCAGTGCTGGTTTGCTTACGCAGGCCTGTTTGACAAGTTTGCATGTAATAATTACATTCTTTGTCGTGAACTGACGTGTTCATCTGAAGCTGTTAATTGTGAGGTGACTCTGCTGCATTGTTTGGCTTTTGGGAGCTGTATTTCCTGTTGAGCGAGTTTGTGGTCAGTATTGATTTTTTGTGTTGCTTAGTAAAAGGAAGAAAACACAGTCAGAGAAAGAGAGAACACTTAGAGGAGCTTTCCCAGAGGTTCAGTGGTCTGCTGGCTGAGATAAATGCTAATGATGCTCACAATAAACAATAATGATAACATCCTTATGCTCAGAATTGATGTATTCATATTTACTCACAATATTTCAAAGCATGTTGTATACACACCATCTTATTTTAACATGTTAGAATGCTTCAAACTGGCCTATGGGCACGAACAACTCAGTACATATTTGTTTGCATGAGTTTGCAGAAATTGGGCCTCATTCACTAACTGTGTGTACGCACAAATATGTGCTTAAACCATGTGCAAATGTTTTACTTACTTTTTTAATTTAATTCATGACATGCTTAAACTACTTTCAGAAAAACAAATAAAACAACTTTAATAGAATTCAGTAATACAAACTGTAAATTGACTAAATGCATTAAATAACCATGAGATTGATGTCTTTTCACCCTTATCATACTTAAAATATTGAATCTTAAAAAAAATAACTTTGTTAGCAATGAAATATATGAAAAGGTACACATTAAATGATAGATTTTTAATGATGCCCCTCTCAGTTTTGAACTATTCTGATTCACTAATATACCCAAGGTGGTCAGAATTACATTGGTTGGTACACGTTTCATGAATCTGACAGTGATTTTGCAAACACGTTTATTTTATGGGCAAAGTAAGAACATTTCTACGCATTTAATAATGAAAAAGGCTTGATGTGTCTGAAAGTAGAAAAGAAAGTTGACCGTAGGCAGTCCAACACATACACCCACCAGCCACTATGTTTGACACACCTGTCCAACTGCTTGTTCATGCAAATTTCTAATCAGCCAATCACATGGCAGCAACTCAATGTATTTAGGCATGTAGACATGGTCAAGACGATCTGCTGCAGTTCAAACCGAGCATCAGAATGGGGAAGAAAGGTGATTTAAGTGACTTTGAACGTGGCATGGTTGTTGGTGCCAAACGGGCTGGCCTGAGTATTTCAGAAACTGCTGATCTACTGGGATTTTCACCCACAACCATCTCTAGGGTTTACAGAGAATGGTCCAAAAAGAGAAAATATCCAGTGAGCGGCAGTTCTCTGGAAAAAAATGTCTTGTTGATGCCAGATGTCAGAGGAGAATGGACAGACTGGTTGGAGCTGATAGAAAGGCAACAGTAACTCAAATAACCACTGGATACAACCGAGGTCTGCAGAAGAGCATCTCTGAACACACAACACGTTCAACCTTGAGGCAGATGGGCTACAGCAGCAGAAGACCACACCAGGTGACCCTCCTGTCAGCTAAGAACAGGAAACTGAGGCTACAATTCACACATCTACACCAAAACTGGACAATAGAAGATGGAAAAACGTTAAACGCCACAGCCAACCCGAGTATTGTTGCTGACCATGTCCATCCCTTTATGAGCACAGTGTACCCATCTTCTGATGGATACTTCCAGCAGGATAATGCTCCATTTCATAAAGCTGGAATCATCTCAGACTGGTTTCTTCAACATGACAATGAGTTCACTGTACTCAAATGTCCCCCACAGTCCCCAGATCTCAATCCAATAGAGCACCTTTGGGATGTGGTGGAACAGGAGATTCTCATCATGGATGTTCAGACGACAAATCTGCAGCAACTGTGTGATGCTATTACGTCAATATGGAGCAAACTCTCTGAGGAATGTTTCCAGAACCTTGTTGAATCTATGCCATGAAGGATTAAGGCAGTTCTGAAGGCAAAAGGGGGTCAGACCTGGTACTAGCAAGATGTATCTAATGTAGTGGCGGGTGAGTGTGTGTACGTCAAAGGTCACGATAAGAAAAACATGATCTCATCTCATCTTATGTCTTCTCACTTTATGCTTACAAAGAACAAATTCAGTTCCTCAACATAGAGTGAGCCCAGCACAAGTTCACAGAAAAGTATACCTCTCCACAAATATCCTGGAGCACATATATCCGACTGCGTCTCTGGCTGACTCAGACCTTTGTTTGTTCAGTTCGAGGCAGCTCAGCTCTGTTTAAAGTGTAAACTGAAGTATCATAATGCAAGCAGCTTTGTATAACTAAGAGTATAAAACTGTGTTTTTATGATTATGAGGGATTATAGGGATCGTTTACTGAGGAGATGGAGCATCACAGCTGGTAATATAATAAAACCAGCGTACTGTTTCTCCACAGGACAAAGTCCTCCACACACTATGACAGACTGAGTCTCATCACAGTTAGCAGATGATCACTCAACACCGAGAAAAAGTTAAGTCTGCGTTGTGTGCCACATGAAGGGTTTGTCACCCTCGTCCAAGGGCAATGGGAACACCAAGGACACACAGTTTGATATTATACGACCATAAAATCATATTGCAGGGTTGGGATAAAACTTATGACAGTCTGAGAGCAGCTGCAGTCATATGGTAGCCGACTGTGTGACAAGAAGAGCAGAGACTTTTAAATTCCACGGTTTTAATAACAGACCCACAGAGGCGAAGACGGTGAATGATTTTCTCAGCGAAAGACAAAGTCAGAGTTTAAACTGACAGTTTGAGCTCTGTGCAGTTTATCATTGACATCAGCAAGAAATGAGTAAGTCTGGGAAAGAAAGTGAAAGAAAGCCACCTGCAAAACCACAGAGAGGGAATAGCCATTTTCTCTTCAATAACATGTGCTCATAAGCAAAACACACAGGTCCAAGACAGATGGCTGGTTTTCTCAAATCAAACTAATTAACTTAGGAATGGACCTAACTGTCTCAACAATATGTCCTTAAACACATTTTTATGGTTGCTTGTTACTTTTTGCACCCAAGCACTATTATCCCACAATTGGTATTAACTAGGAACCTCTGGTAAATTGTGAATGATCTCCTGCCATCAGTGTTTGGTGTGGCTCATTCACACAGGATAAATGAAGCCTCTGATTCTCTCAAATTTACAGACCATCCTGAGGCCTCATCACCCTCTGGAGCCTGCCATACACTTATAAAAAAGATGTCCACATGTTGTCAACTTCCAAGAAGAAAGCACATTGAAATTTTAGGATGCACTGAACCATTCATTGGGCAAGGTTTAGCTACTTTAGTGTTGGGCCAAACACCTGGTTTTCCCCTTTATTTGATCAGATATGCAGATTTCATGAGTGCCAAAAACAACAAATAAAGCACTGCACTTTTTCTACACACTTCCTATTAAAAAATAGGGAATTGCTTTGCACAACAAGGAAAGAAACAATCTATTAATAGATTTAAGTTGCTTTCCCTTCAAACAGGTCTCCATACTGTGCAGAAAACTGATGTTCCTTGGGGCACAGATGGCCTAGTGGTCTAGGCTAAACTCAGTGAGATTTGCTCTAGAGCTGATGGGCCAGGTTCGGATCCAGCCTGTGACCTCTGCTCTGCATGTCACTCCTCCCCACTCACACCCTGCTTCCTGCTCTATCCACTGTCCTTCCTCGTAAAAAAAATAAAATAAAATAAAATAAATCAATTTAAAAAAACCTTTGGATTCGTTCGTGATTCTGTTACTGACACAAGGTCAGACTTCCTCTGCTTTTATTACAAATAATCGGAGGTCTCAGGGTAACACCAACCCCATGTGAGAAGAGCTTGTTTATAATATGTTTCTAAATGTATAAGACAGTCTGACACTGAAAATGTACACTGGACATAACTGATTCCTGGGTGATATTTTCTGATACAGGTGATGGGTGATAAGTGCTGTTTTAATATGAGTGTGAGGTAGAACAAAACCCATTGTTTTAACTCACCCTTCTGATCCCTTCATTTTCTATTACCATCGCTGGGTCAAAAATCTTATTTAGCAAGAAAAAGCAATAATTTGAACTCGGCATATCGGATATTGGATTTTTGCCGATATCCGATATGCCGATAAATCGAAACCCCTTTTGGCCGATGTCGATAATCACAAGTTTGTTTGTTTTTTTCACTGTAAAGAAAGCTAAGTCCATCCTGTACTGGAATTTAGATGTGACTCTTATTGTGACGGTCTCATTTGTTTAAGAAACACACATAAAACAAGACAAAAAACATTTGATTTTACCATGAATAAGAAATGTATTATTTTCTCAAACTCAAGACATTCAGTATTGAAATACAGAAAAATAATTTCTTTAGATCACATGAACTTTAAATGTACAATGCATTTTCAAACATAACCAAGCTGCATTTGATTATTTTAGAGCTACTGTAACAACCTGGTGACAGACACAGAGCTCTGCAGTGCAAATAAACGAAGTGCTACATTTTATTTAAGGAGCTTGTTTTTCAGATGGAAAATAATAATAATCCTAACTGAATAGCACCTTATTGGCTGTGACTATCTGCAGAAATTTTCATATCTGCCAATACCGATAAACGTGTTTTTAAGCTTTTATCAGCCGATACCGATATTGCACCGATAATATCGTGCATCCCTACTTTGAACTAATCTCCAATTTTCAGCAGAAATAAATTACTTCAGACACAGAAAAAGTGCAGCTTCAATTACCCTCCATTTGTTGATTTTTAACAAACTGATATCACAGCAATATGGCACACCCAGTGAGCAGAAGCAGTGTAATCTTTCATCAGTTTTGACTAAAAGCAGTATTTGTGAAGAGAAGAGAATTTTCATTTGGTTGATTTGTGATTGATACAATTTTATAAAGCATGTGGTCTCATGTCACCTCATTAAAGTGTGCAAATATAACTACATCAGCTTCTATTGTCGCCTCAAATAAGTTTGCTTCTGCTGTCCATGATTTCTAAATCAGATGGACTGAAGTACATACATACCTTAAATTGGGAAAGTCTAAGTTGATTTTTTTAATGCTTAATGGCTGTTGTGCAGAAAATAAGCTGGGTGCTGACCACAAACATGGATTCATTTAAAAAGGAAACTAGTAAAGCTTAGATCTGTTCCTCATTTGTGTAGCTTTAACTTCAACGAATGCAGAGGATGTCTGACATCAGCATTTTCATGGTGAGCATATTAGCGTCACAGCCCTGGAAACTTGCCACTGGTGAAACCTTTAGCTGAAGACTATTGACCTGGTGTTGCGTCAGCTTACCGTGTGTATGTTGTAGCCCTCATAGAAGTGGAATCTCCCCTTCATGCAGACACACTCGTGACCCTGCAGCGTACCAAACACCAGCTGACCTGCATGGCCTTGCACTGCATGACATACATTCATCATTAGCAACTTCTCACATGCCTATGAATAATTTTCCAATATTTACAACGAGTTTCAAACACAAAGCAATTCATAACAGATGGCTTACCAGTGCTGGTGGGAAAACGTGGAATATCCTTGTATGGGAACACAGTTTTGTTGTCTAGCAGCTCTGCCAGATCACCAAGGCCTGAACCACAGATGATGGCAATCTTAGGACGCTGCTTTGTGTTAGCCAGCAGCCAGTCTGCTGTCTCTTTATACTCCTCATAGCTATATCTGGAAAAAAATTGAGAAATCAATCAATGAGAACTGTTTCTAATTAACACCTATTGCATTTTTTGAAAGTAAAATCTTTGTTGGTGGATAAGAAAGAGCAGGAATACACACCAAACCACAGCAGATGAAGCAAACATTCAGCCCTGTCTAAGTTAACAAAAGTATGAACAAAATAGACAATATGAATGAGTTTGTAAAAGTTTATGGACAAGTAAAAAGGTTAAGAAAAACAAGGCATTGTTAGGATATCCTCTATCTGGAAACAAAAACCAAGTTAGCAACAAGAAACTGTTCTGCATTAAGAAATCAAGGAGGGGGGGGAAGTTATCCAAAAAGGAAATATGTGACTGATCAGCAAAACTTACACTGTCAAGGTAACAAAGTAAACTTTATCCACACCCACATGTCTATATGCTCACCAGTAATATGATGGACAAAGTACTGCTGATTGTTTTTTAAAGAGGTGCTGTTATGATAGTTTTATAACAGGGGATATACAGTAACAATACTGAATCTCCATTCTGCACTTGGCCAGATTTTTAAATTGCTACATATCTTTTTTTTATCTTGTTTTTTTGGAGAAAAAAAACATTGCTAATTTTCAAGAAGTTGCAGTAGAACAACATCAATTGCTATTGAATTGTTATTGCTACTTACCTTTAAAAATAAGTATCGGAAGAATGCATGTTTACTAAAAACTATACTAAAAAAGGGGCCAAAACCACCCAGTTCATCAAATATGATCCAAAATTACATCAAAACAAAAAGATGCAGCAATATTTTTGTGGATTTTATGAAAATGTTTAATAAAAAATATAAGTTCCAAAAGAATGACAGTTTTCTAGCTAGGCTCTACAGGGTTGTAGTAGATGTAGACCAGTCATTCCCAAAGTCTGGGTCCTGATCCACTGGTGGGTCGACAGAGTTTTTTTGTGGGTTGCCAAGTAAGATTCCAGAATGTTTACATGAAATACATGAGAAGAAACAGAGCTTGTTACAGTTGTGCAGTGACGTCACACTGAAAGAGACTTGAAAAGATGCCTTTACTTCATTCTGGATGAGTAAACCCAACACAGGTGTAATACATTTGTCAAATATGACTCTTAGGCATGTTAACTGGTACAAAAGATGTAAGATAATGCAGAAACATCGTTAAAGAACCTTATCTTTTATCTGTGCACATTTATCCTGTCAATTGATTTACAGATTGGACATATTTTGGATTGGGTCGTCGGGGCTTGTTCCTCCAAAAAATGGGTCACCAATAAAAAAGTTTAGGAAACACTGATGTAGACTATCACAAGACTTGCTAAAATTATGAAGTCATCACATGAGGATCTCCTAAGTTGTTAAGTCAGGCTTCAAACACCAAGGGATTTGCCCCCAACAACCTGTCTTCCAGATGGTTGACCAATCAGATGGAAGGGGGTATGTGGTGCGGGGAGCCTTAAAAAGACAGCAGCTAAAACAAAGCAATCAAGACATGGGCTGTAATAAGGGTTTTCTAAACCACTACTGTGAAAAATATAGAGTTTTTTTATTCTTATTTTTTTAGCAGTAAATCACATAAGGTTTCTACTGGGCAACAACTGGACGGTACCAAGCCTGACAAAGAATGACGCTACCTTTCTAAGCATGAGCAATGTATCATATTGATGGGGAATGAACTTGTTCAGTTTCACACTAACAACACACACAGTATTTCCTGTCTATCACTTGATTCAGTTCAAAGATGAGCTGAATGAAAAATCTTAAAAATGCACAAGTAAAGTACTTCAAAAGATCAAAAAATGATAACAATAAACAAACTTTGTACAACACATGATTTTACTCTGCCGTTTTAAGCCTACCTGTAAAATCATTATTCAGGGATGCTGATTTGATTGGAAACACCTCAGAGAACTACATCAAACGAGTCTGTAGCTGTGTAACTCTGATTATAAATCTGGTTGTAAAGCTATAACCTTGTTACTGTTCCCGCTACGCCCCAAGCTTTGTTAATAAAACACAGACTGAGACTTCAGGCTGCAGCCTTCCCTGGAACAATATGCAGCAGGCCAGGACCTGATGGTTTTGAGCCACTGTTAAAGCTGCCATATGAGCTGATGGCTGCGTGAGAGTAGTTTTTAATGCTAACCCTCCAAAGAGAGTTACATCTAGATCAAAAACAAGTTCAGAAACCGTTCATTTCAGTAGTTAGTTGGATCTCTGATCTGTGAAATACACCACAGGTTAGCATTTTGTAAGACTTAATGAGGCAATTAAACAAGTAAAGAAGAAACTAGTGTGATACAATTGTAGTTTCCATTATGAGCCTGTCAGCCACAGAAGTTGCCCTTTACGTCATGCTTCAGGTGGTAATGGCAGATTTACACAAACACTGCGTGAGCAGAGAGTTTGGAAATGACTGACAGCCATTCAGGTCATTTAACCTGACAGCAGTCTTCTCTTGAGTAACTCATAAACCAAAGACACAGATTCATAAACACATCAGCTGGAATGGTCAATATAACTATAAAAAGAAAATATCCTTTCCAACAAAACATGATATCGTTTTAATGTGTTTGCTATATTTTATACAGGTGAGTGTAAACTGGCTTCATAAACAGACGGGAGGGGAGGGGAGAAATTGTTTGTTTCTAAGTGCTCTCAGTCCAATAAACCAGACTGACTACAACTAACAGACAAGAAAAAATGTTTAAGCCACAGGCATTCTGACAATAGCTAACCTACACGTTCCACTCAACAGGATCCTTAAGCTTTTTGGCCTCGCTAGTCTTGATCCATGCTGTTTATGATTGAACAGTGCTATTGCCAACTTCTGAGATAGTCTCTCTTATCCCATAATAAATGTCGAATTAAAACCCTGCTGAAACATCAAACTAAGGAAACCTTTAGGAATTCAGTTCCATGAGTGTTAACTCATGGATGGCTCCAACAGACCAAAAAGCCATTCACTTATCCATTCTATAAAGCCATCTTTATAGTCAACGTGTTTACAGTCTGGAACAACAGGATTTTGGTATAGCTTATTTCTTAATGAATACTTTTAAACAAACTTTAAAGTTGAAGATAATAAAGTTAAGAGTTTGACACATTTATTTTATATTCATTCTGTTTTAGCACAAGGTTAACTTTACTAACATTGAGAAACTTTGTTTCTTGCTATGTCAACCCAAGATTAGGATCAGTCACCTTATCCAGTATGAGCAGTTTATGGATTGTAGTGACAGCTGAGTGTGCTTAATAGTAGTTGTTCTTTCTTGTAGTCAAAATTTTGACTGACATTCTAGAAAAATCACACATGAATTGCTATAATAAATGCTATTATTGAGGCTTAAGATCGTCATTGTACATTCAGCTGTAAGTTAAAGTTTCTTCAGTACTAGTGTACTTCATCTCTTGTACACTTGTGGATAAAATTTATGTTTGGTGCCTTCCTTTCAAAATAATACGTAATTTTTCTTCTACTTAAAATTAGTGGGCCTACCTCAAATCTCATCAAAAAGTATGTATCAAAGTATGATTATTTTTTATTCTGAAAGTTACTAAAGATCTGTTTTGGAAGCAAGTTGGACACCCTGAAGGTTTTCTGCGCCACCAACATCTCTAAAATCTTCCCATTCTCTTTCTTATGGTTATTGTAATAATCTATCTATATATATATATATATATATAGATTTTTTTTTCAGATTTTGCCACAAAAAAAAATCTTTCTTATTAGCTATCCGTAGTCCATGTCCTGTGCCTCCTTGTTTATCATAGGTGATTAATTAAAAAGTAACATCATATCATTTTCATTGATAATGCAGGTCACGTCCGACCCGTGTTATGTAACAGCATAGGAGGTAACCAGATGAGCAGGAAATGAGCAGCATTTCCCCTCCTCAGGCTCGCCCTGGCTTGGAGCTGTCCAGGGTGCTGCTGGAGCTCAACATTCAGGCAAACGATCAGAGAGAGTGTCGGGACGGCCCCGAGGCAGTCACGGCACAACATCCGTCAAACACAAGCGAGTCTGACCAGTCTTAGTTATTGCTAAGCCTCCAAGGCTCTAAATGGACGAAAAAACAAAAAACCTCAGGGCTTCTACGTCCAATGAGCAGTCAAGGGAATATTTTGAGATACAGCTAACCTAACATAACAAGCTAGCATAACACAATATTACCACGCTGCACCTGTAGCGCGCACAATGACGTCAGGTGGGGGTCATCCCAAGAGGAAAGCCCATATTGTCTGGTAATGCCAAGAAACAAGACGAGGTCACATGTTACTGTTATCTCACCTTTTCTGAGTGTTAATGTAATTTAATACACTCTCCAGTGACAACACAAGTGTCCTGCACTGAAGCAAACAGATATAGCGTTATACACCAATGCTACACAGGGTAGCCTTGACAACCATGAGGCTCATTCACACTCTCCGCCAGCATTCAGTGTTCCCAGTCCTACCTGCTCTGACACAGGCTGGAGGATCCCGCTTCCATTCCCGATGACGAGCTGGATCAATCTGCTGATAAGTCGACCTTGTGGAAGGTGTAGATAGGTGCTGTGCTACGTTTACAGGGGTTAAGCTGCTGATGGAGATTCTGCCTCGGAGTGACAGAGGGGCGCAGGTCTTACTGCGTCCTCACGTCACGGCGTTAAGTACGAAGGGGGCGGGGTCTAAGCCGACTGCCGGTCCCTTTGAAAACACACAAATCCAATTTTCTACAAGGCTGGGCAGCTCACTGATCCGTTCCCTGACAGAGACAAGGCTGGGAAAATATGAAGAAAGTAGAAAAGAAAAAGAGAGATACTTTTTATAAAGCTCAGATAACAGATAAGCTTTGTAGAGCTGTACAGGGAAGGACTAAAGTGTCCCAAGTTACAGACTTCAACTCTGCGGCACGCCTCACAAGTCTGTGTCTCATCTGACACTATCTTTCTCTCCCTTTCTCTTAGAGACAGAGCGACAGACACACATTCACACACATGCACACACATACACACTCTCACACAAAAGCTGTAGAACAATTCAATGTGATGACTAATGGGTTACAAGGAGTGACTGAAAGTTAGAGAAGAGAAAGCAAAAAGTGAGTATCAGCAGCTGTTGCTGACTGGAGAGAGAACAATAAACCAGGATGGCATGATGTCAGATGAGCACTTCATAAATGTTTATGATAACTAGCTCTGTATTGCGTTGTAAAACTTTAATTCCACATCAACCAACTCATTAACATACTTTATGGTCTACTTTTGGTTTGTCAACGAGTATTGTTCAGTGGAGTGACATCAACGTTTGCTTTTTAAATTAGGGTTTTTAAACATGGAGAAGAAGTCGTATTGCACTGGATAAAAAAAAGGTTTTCTTTAAATGAGAAGACAATGAAAGAATTTTATGGTCCAAATTAAACCATTATAATAAATCACTATAGGAGCTTTCAGTTTAGGGAAAATATCCATCAGTTAGGGTCAAAGTACTTCTACAATAGTTAAAGAAAAGAGCAATTCACTCTCACTTTGTGAAGTTCCAGTGTAAACATGTATGTTCTAAGTTTGGGATGAATATGTGGATTTGTAAAACTGTAGATTAATTTTAGACATTCCTGTCTTGCATTGCTCACTGAGCTTTCAGATCCACTTAGTTGCCCCATTTGTCCTCAGAATGACCCTTTGTTCTCACACAGAGTGCGCAATTAGAAAGGGTTTATGTGCATGTGTGACTGTGTGTATGGTGAGTGTGAAAAAAATATTGTAGTGAGGGAAATTGTGTTTTTATTTTTATTTATTTATCTATTTTTACATAATTAGGGACTTTTCTTTTAATAACACTTTTTTTTATTTGTTTGTTTACATGTGCAGATGATATACAGATATACATCACTAAGGTCAAATATTCTGATTGGTCAAAAGTTTTTTTTAGTGACAAGATCTCCCTGACATTCTGTACTGCCACGAAAGCACCATCAGCTGTAAAAAAAAATAAAAAAAAAAAGGGGGGGGGGGGGGGGGTTGTTTTAAAAAGTGTATAAATAAGAAAGATAAATAAATAAAATCTTTACATCAAAATTTCACCTCAACTCTTTTTTTAACCTTTTATTGGCAACTAGGTAATGAGCAACATAATTTCTATGTTAGTTAAGCCAGATAGAACCCTGGCAGGGTCAGAATGTTTGGCGTAACCACGATAGATTTGCTGGACATGTGGGTTACGTTTTGATGCCACATCCACTCGTCACAATATGTGCTGGTACTACAGAAACTTAGTGTTTTATCTATGGTTCACCATATACTTCAGGGCAAAAGCCAAAATCAACCCCACTTTTTAACAACATTAAAAAAAAAAGTTTGTATAGTAACACCCGTTGTGCTGAAAGATAGTCATGATTAAATCACAAATTTTGATTTCACCAATAATATTTCTCAGACACTAAATTTGTACTAGTCTAGCCTTGCCAAGCAACAAAGTATGTGTATTCTTTATAAATGTAATTTCTATATGTATGACATTTCTTAAGAATAGAATGCATTAATGAAAACACACAAATGTTCTGAGTGGTCAATTAAAATAAACAAAAAAGAAGGAAAAAACCCATTATTTCAGAAAACTTCTAAGTAAAGAGTTTCCAAAAAGTCATTTAAGGCCCACGGTCTTCTCTCAGCATTTAGATGTTATTTATTTCTTCTGTCTCATTCTCCCTTTTTGATCAATTATATATATATATATATATATCAGTGGCGAACGGTGAGTACTACAGCTGGGCCTTCACCTCAGCCCTCACAGCCCAGAAAAGAAATCATCGCGGAAAAAAGTAGTTGACAAAGAACATTTTCATTGAATAAATAAAATAAAAATAAAAAAGAGGCTTTACATAAAACAATGAATAACATTATTAAGTGAGTTTACAAAACTTACTTAAATAACCTAAAATTATGAAGAAAATGTCTTTGGTTTTTATCTTTGTCAATCTGTGTCATACATAAACTCGTTACTTTTACCGATCGAGAGTGCTGGCAGGCTGCCAACACTCCTGAATATGGAGGGAGTCTCCCATTTTTTAAAACCCTTCTCTGGCTGTTCTCCTGGCTTATGATTTCTCCTAATTGTCCCTCAACTTTAAGTATACTCCTGTAATTGCTAATATTTTTTGAAAGTGAATCAAGTCCCGTACTTGGGCGTTATATCGGAAACTCAAAAACCATCCACCCCCTCTCTCTTAGTTGGTTTGATCCAAAGACGCTACAGCAGACCTAGAACAGTAGAGAGTTCAGGTGGAGGAGACTGACTGTGCCAGTGGAAGAGAGGAATCATTCAAAACAAATTGTCCCTTACAGTGCCCGTGATAGATGAAGTATTAAGACGTAAGCACTCGCACGAGCGCCACCAGATGCAATTTTTACTCGCACACGCTGAAAAAATGCTACCAAGCTAGCCACAACTTCGCTCTTGTCCTCTGCCATTCCTCTCACCGCTCTCACCGCTCTGCCCACTGTTCGGACTTCACGAAGGCCTACGCTCCTCTATTTTTGTCCCGCCCCCCAAAAAGTCAAATCGTGATTGGTCAATTTTCCTGTCTCTCTCCAAACCAAAACACATAGCCAGGCCTTCGTGAAGTCCTAACCACTAAATGAGCCAGCAAACTGGGCTCCGATAGAGATAACATGTTTCAAGACAGTAACCCTTTCATTGCTGAAGTGAACTTTGCAGAAGACTTAATTTCAAAACTTACATGATGTATTAAATGTATTTTATTCAACTAAATGAGAAATTATATATATATATATATATATATATATATATATATATATATATATATATATATATATATATATATATATATATATAGAGAGAGAGAGAGAGAGAGAGAGAGAGAGAGAGAGAGATGATACGTATATTTTTTGGTCCAGATTTTTTTTAAGGCCTAGAAGTCCCTGAAGGTTCCCCACTGATATATATATATATATATATATATATATATATATATATATATATATATATATATATATATATATATATATATATATATATATACAGATGAAGAGAGACAGGAAGTGTGGGGAATCAAAGCGTACAGGAGTCCAGTCACCGAGCATTAGCCTCTGTTTAGATGATCTCGCGTCCGATTCGAAGTTTCCTTAAGAGAATAGGACCACTAGAAACAAAACCGGGGAAGGGACATAGAGTCCGTGCAGATTGTTGCGAGGTAGTTTACTGCATGATGGTACTCAGAAATACGAAAGACCTACAAACTACAGCCTAGATTAGTTGCATTTTAAAAATTGTTCGCGGTCTCAGTATCCTTGTAACAACTGGAAGTTTACAGGGTATTCATATTGGAGCGTTTTGGTTTTATGCCTTATCTATTCAGAAACTTTTCACAGCGTTTTTAAAGCTTTGGCAGATCACTCTGGTCTTACATCTGTATGAATTTAGCCACTAAGCCATTTTTAACCGTCATTACAGCTTACTTGGTTGGACGTTGACATGAAACAGGTAGAAGCCAATCAGCGAGCAGCTTACTCTGTGGTCTCTCTCTTTGTAACCTTAGCAACAAGCAGCAAACGAAGTTGCCGGATGTGCGCTCTACCAATGAATTTCAGAGAGAATTCATTAAATACGCTGTTAACTCAGGTACGGAGGGGCAATGACAATACTTTTTACTTTCAGGTTTTAATAACTTTGTTCTGAAGCGACGTCGGAGGAGGTTTGTTACACCTGGAGCGAATTAAACTCATTAGAGTTTGTTCTAAACTCGTTTGATCGTTTGAAAGATCTGTTTTACAAGTAATAACATGATTTGACCTATTTAATGTAAACATAAGTAACATTATAAAAGATCGTTTCAGTCACTGTAACGTTAAGATGCCGAAGTAAACTAACACTCTGTCTCTAGCAATGAAATTTTCAGAATACGTTGGGGTGTTCATTTGACTACTCCACGAAGCTGTTATCCAGTACTGTTTTTCTTTTCAGGCCAGTTTCCTCACATTCCAAAATGACAGCCGTCCTGTTTCCTCCGAGAAAAAAGAGGTATAAGAAAAATGAGATTCTGCCTTGCAACTTTAAACTTGTTCTTAAGGAGGATAAGCCACAAAGGGTAAGGATACTTTTAATTTACATCACTACTATCCCCTGGGGACTACATTCAGTTAAATCATGCCATGGCAGCTTGTAACACAGAATTAGCAGTATCTAGTTGAAATTAATTAGATGTTGTTACCAGGTTTCCTGTGAATAAACAGGAGCCAAATTTCCTGCACCAGGTTCTGGAAATTGTTCCAGGCTTTTAAAGAAGCTGCTTCAAATGACAGATTGTCCTAATAATTACCTTGGCCTCTTAGAGGGAGCAAAAATCAATATGTGACTGCAGTGTTTTGTTGCAATGACCTCTGCTCAGCAATTTGGGGCTTTTTCTGGGCTGCTTGTGTTTGTACACAAGGTATGTGGTGAGAGCATGAAGTGCTATTACCAAACTTGATTTTTTACAAAATGAGATTCACAAAATAACGGCTTTCCTTAACTGATTCTGGTGGTTTAAAGTTTAGTTTCAATCATGTTTCAATTGCTTAAGTAAAACAATGTTTGCATATAACAAACACAGTGCTTAAAGTTATTCTTAACAAAACCTACATTATCTTCTGACCAGCATTTCTATACTTATCTATAGTCGTTGCCAGACAAATAAAAAGATCTCAAACAGATGAGTAAGTTGCACAGCTTAAACATGTAAAATTAAGACAGCAGTGAAAAAGTTATAACTCAGAGTTAAGTTTAAATTGTTACGGTGGCATTTATGTTACAAAAATGTTTATGCTTGTTTAAAAAGTCACACCAATGTGAAGAGAAGTGTCATCATCTCGCAGCTTGCCTTTATAAAGCATAATGTTTACTCGAGCAACTTTGTTGTCTCTGAATAATGGAACAGGGTCTATTTTGAATACACACATAACAGGCAGCTATTGAATATTGCATATACAGTAACTCCCCCCTTCTACATTATTCATTTAGTTTTCAAGCCAAAATCCTTCTCTGACCTAAACTTGAAATAGGCTAAGTGCAGTTAGATGTTTCTGGTACACTGATAAAGAGGTGCCAGAGGATTGTGAGGAAAGGATATAAACCACAAAATGCTGCAGATAGGGCTCACTGAAAGGGAGAGTATTAATAATCTTTGAGCGCATGAAATCAGCTCAAGGAAATGTTCTTGATGCTGGCGGCTGAGCATCTGTGTCATAGCTGACAGCTTTCAGACCACAGTTTTGCTGACAGCTCTTGTGCTCATTATCTTTTTCCCATTTCTCCATCAGTGGTTACAGTTTTGTTTGATGTGGTGCCTCATCACTACTGAAATAAGAGACAGGCTATATGTGCAGCTAACATGAATGTGAGTCTCCTTGTGTGTTTGCAGGTTTCTCCATCTGTCTATACCCAGGAGATGTTACAGTCTACAGAGGAGCGCCTGGCTAACACCAGTGAGGTGCATCCACCACGAATCCTGGAACTGCTCGACATGAGCATGACGACACATCACAAAGTAAACACCAGAAAATGTTTTTATATCTTTGCAGCTCAACAACTTCCCATGCATTCATGAACCACAAAAAATAAAAGTACGAAAACAAAAAGAAGGAGGAGATAATATAAGTTACAGAGAAGAGTACAGCTAGAAGTAGTGACAGGATGATGAAATATGTCTAGCATGCACTGCAGGCTGAGCTCGCCAACCATGATAACTGTGACAAACAATATCATAGAGGAAGACACAAGTTTGGCAGGAATTTGCCATCACAACGCTCATCTGTAGACAAGCCTTAGCTGCTGACTTTCATCTTTATGAAGAGAAAACCCAGGGAAGTCCACTGTATCTTCATGTCTCAAAAATATAATGAATCTAATGTTTGGTGTTGACAACCTGTCTGCTGTCTTAGGATTTGCAGTTCACACTTTCGTATAATATACAATTTTATAAATGATGCTACTAGATAAAAATACCCAGGAATACTACTACTGCATCATCTCAGGATTTGGATTGGATTTTACAAACTTTAGCTCTGGTAGCAATAACAGTTTAATAGCTAAGCGACATTTCAGCCACTATAAGGATGAATATCACTGCACATTTCAATAAATGACTTAACTAAATAAAGAATGATTAAAGAGGTGGATGAGACCTGCACATAGTGCATATAGTGCCTGCTAAGGTCATTTATATTACACCAAAGCTTCTTCCTCTTAGTCAGCAGGCACTAATTTATGGGTAGAGGGCAACCAATGTGAATGAACGCCCTGTACTTTTAGACTCAATTTAACAAGGTGCTTAGAGCAACAATGCCATCAAAAGTTTTAGATTAATAAATGCAGCCTCATCATAATTAGGAGGACCTATTTTTGCATCTCACACTGCTCACACTTTCTTTTGATTGTCAAATGTGCAAATCTAAATAGGCCTAACCTCCTGTGTGTGCAGTGATAGGTGGTAGCAATAATTTCTGCACAAAGGCACTGATTCAAGTCTTCCTGGTAATTTCAGCTATGCTCTCTTTCATGCACAGTACAGTACGGTACAGTACTGTGTAGTTTTCATTAAAGCCCAACCAATTAATCGGGTGGACTGATTAATCGGGCAGACTGATTAATCGGGCGGGCTGATTAATCGGGCGGGCTGATTAATCGGGCCGATTATTATTGTCACTGAGTAATCAACATTGGCCAAAATGTAGCTGATTACAAAAATTTTTGCTCCACGGAGATTCTGTTGCTTCTGCTCCTGTGTGTTCATTAATATACGGCTACTACACAGCGCCTCACTTCATAATGCCATGCAGGATTAACCGGGGCTTATAAATTCACAAGTTATTGTCTTAGTTGAAATCATTTTTGAAAACGTTTCAATGTATTGTGTTGTAATTGTATTTATTGCATGTTTTGAAAGCAGCTACATTGTTACTTAAAATCTAATTTAGTCCAATGCATTAAATGGAAGATGGAACTTTTCAATAGCTAGTCATAATTTGTGTTCATATAAAGTATTTATCCTGTGTATATCAATGAATTTATTACACATATCAGCCGATATATCGGATATCAGTCGTTATATCCGATATCAGTCGATATATCAGATTTCGGCTTCTTTTTGCCCCCAGTATCGGTATCGACATCGGCCCCAAAAATCCCATATCGGTCGGGCTTTAGTTTTCATTTATTGCTCCTCTTGACACAGCCCGTCTTCTTCATTCAACACAGAAGGAAAACATAAAGACTAGATGAAGGTAAAGAGTTAGTCCGACCAACTAAAAAGAACAATCAGCCCTTTACATCTCTTTTGTTGTGATTAAGGATGATCAGTAGCCATATTCATGGGCTCATGTGCTATAGTATTTTTTAAACAGGTTCAAAAAGCCATGCTAGAGTGTCCCTTAAAGATTTTGCTACACTGACACATTTTGTTTGTCATGAAAAATCTTTGTTAATGTTTAATATATTTGTATGTTTTTTTTGTGTGTATGTCAGCTGTCTTTGGTAGATACTGATCAGCCGCTTTTTCAGCCCTTCCCATCTGAGTTGGTTTTCCAGAACTTCACTCCTTCTCAGACTTACAAGTTACCATTACTGCTCCTCAACAATGATAAGGTGCGTGCATAATGGCCAAGGTTGACAATACTTATACAACATAGCTGCTGAATCGATGTTTCAATTAGCCGTGCTTTGATAAGAAAGAAGAAAAACAGTCAAACTTTTATCTGTGCGTGTGTGTCACTGGGAGTGGGTTGTGTGCACAGGGAGCAGAATGACTGGAAAAGGTCAGGAGGGATTGTAGGAGATTTATCACTGCAAGCTGTACAGCCACCATCAAGTGATAATGAATAAATCATCACTTGTGTGTGTTCCTCTCTGTGTGTCTTGCTGTGTAGTGTTCGCTTATTTCTTAAGTTTTTGTTATACTTTTTATTTTTTTCAAGGTTTCCCGACAAGTGAAGGTGGAGCAGCAGGACTCTGAGTTTTTCCATGTGGTTGGTCCAGAGGATGGAGGGAACAAGGTCGCACCAGGATTGTCTGCTACTTTTACTGTTTTCTTCACTCCGCTGGAGAACAAGGTACTGAAGACAGAGGGGAGTCTGACTGCTCCACTGAATAATCACTCAGAGAAAGCTAGATTCAGAATGCACAGTGAAGTACCAAGGTAACCTGCACTTAAGGGGCTGGTGCAGAATTAAGATCAGATGATTAGATGAAGCCGTAATCAGACACGCAGGGAGACAGAGCAAAAGCTGTGGGTAGGAATGTGAAATTAGAGAGATAATACTTAAGGTAAGCACTGAATTACAATGGTGTATATACATGATACCATAGATATGAAAGATTCTAGAGATTATTTGAAATCAATAATACATTATACATACAAACAGATGCACTTTGTATTCACATGTTTGGTAATGGTTTAGTCAGAGTCAAATAGTTTAGGGTCATGGATCAGGCATTGAATTACCAGCACATCCTTTTATCGACTCTTTTACGGGAGAAAGCGAAATGTGAGAGGCAAAGGTCAACACAAAATATGGCGTCCCTTATATTAAAGGATATATGATCCTTACATTGAGTCTTGTTTAGAATGGTAACCACACTAAACTGTTTAAGTTTAACATCAAAGTTTAACTGCAAAGATGGAGAAATCTGTTGGTCAGGTTTTCCTCTGACTAGACTAATTACATAGACTACAGTATAGACAGATACTATTGCTATAAAATATGATTCAGACTTGATTACTTTCCTTTTTTGGAAGTGTTATAAAGATGGTTATGTTTATTTTTACCTCAGCCAAGGAGGTTATGTTTTTGGGAAAGTTTGTCTTTCTGTCTGTTTGTTTCTCTGTAAACAGCATAACTCAAAAACTAACTAATGGATCTTGATGAAATTTTCAGGAAATGTTCAAAATAGGAAAAAGAAGAAGTGATTGAATTTTGGAGGTGATCTGTATCACCGTCTGAATCCAGGACTTTTTTAAAGGATTCTTTATCATAGTGAGATAGGGCCGTTTTCACCATATGTGTTTATAACTCCATGATAAATGATCGGATTGCTTTGCAAAACAATACAAGACAAGGTCACCATAATTTCTGACAAATGTAGAAGAACAATCCAGATCCTGGCAATATTCTAGATACTCAGATCCAGAATATGAAATATGTACTGGGTCATGATAATTTTCAACACTGTCAGGAAACAAATTATCATACAAACCTGCAGCTAACACCAAACTGTGGCAGACAGTCTGCTGAAAGGGAGTATAACATTAAAGTAAGACTTTAAGTGTTCTGAGTGCTTTTCTAATTTGTAACAGTTTTTTGCAATTTTTTGTTTTGTTTTTTTCTTTATTTGCTTATTCTATGTTTAGTACATATGTTGTTATGTGATTTTATTTGGGACTACCTTGAAAACAAGATGGTACATCTCATGGGGTGTATCCTAACAAATAAATTTCTGGAAGAAAGCCATTTTATCAGATTTTGGTGTCTTCATCAGGTGTAAAAATGCCAACACTACAAGTAATTTGAATGCATTTAATGTATTGTATTCTGTAAATATAGTTAAATATACATGTTAACCATAAAGCAAACTAAAAATAAGGTTTTGGTCACACTGGTGTTTGCATTTGGTAGAGAGCATCCTTGCGCCAAAATGCTTTTCAAACAGCTAATAGCAAGGCTGTAGTCACGTTTTTATTTTTACTTGTTCATCACTAAAAAGTCAGAATGAGTCTGGGCAGCTGCTTGTGCCTTAACCCAAGGCCAATCCTTAAGGCCCAGCATCATTCAAAAAAAAAAATAACTCAACGACATGAATTTAACACAGCTTGAGTGATGGACACCTGTATTTGTCATTTCCTCCATACAGGACTATCACCACAGCTTTGTTTGTGTGACAGAGAGAGAGCGCTTTGTGGTCCCAGTCCGAGCAGTTGGGCCACGTGCCATTCTTGACTTTCGTGATGAGTTCACTTTACCCACCTGTCCAGTGAAAACCTCCACACAGAGGACACACCTTGTACGCAACATAGGAAACAGTGAAGCCAAGTTCACTCTTCACACACAGAGGTGAGAAACACTACAGATCTACTGTTTAAGTTCTTTACGTCACTGTATTTTCAAAAGCAACCCACTTATTTGGTCATTATTTTATTTAACAGTTCTTTATTGCAAGGAATAACCCCTTGAGATAAGTTATCTCGTTTTCAAGGGGATCCTCAGATTCATAACAACACAAAGAGCAGAGTAGCGTAATACAAGATAGCAAAATTATATATACATATGAAAAAGTATATATACACATAAACAATAATAAAATCAAAATAAAAACAAAACAAAATAAAATAATAATAAATAAATAAATCTAAATAAACACAGATGTTAGATGTTATTAAATTTACGAGTTATGCCCATATGAGGACATGGCTGACTTGATTTACTGGAGTGTACTCTGTAGCTGTCTGCAAAGAGGCTAAAACCCCTCCCCTTTGTCCTATCCAAACTGAGATGTAGCATGATTGAGTTCAGCATTACCAACATGCACCCTCATTGACGATGGGCTTCAAAACTCTGTATTAGGAACAGATGAATGACATATAGCCATACATGTACAGTCTATGTATTTCATACAATTCAACAATCTAACCCATAGGACCAATGTTTAGTATCCAAAAATAATCAAAAATATCTCAAGTAACCTTTTCAAGAGCTACATTAATAGACTGAGTAAAACTACACCTTTCACCAATTTAACTCAGATATTTATAACTAATGTTTTTCTATTTATTTTGTCAAAAAGGGGGTTGCAATCACTGACTTATATAACTAGAAAGTATCTTGTTTTGGATGTCACAAAAAAATTTGCCCCTTTTAATTTTCAGGCCCTTCTCAGTGACGCCCTCTTCTGGTACCCTAGACGTAGGAGCGGGAATGCAGGTGACAGTGGATTTCAACCCCATGACTGTAGGAGACCATAGCCAGGATCTGCTTCTGCACTACCACACTGGTGAGACAAATTTTAGGTCAAAATAATTGCAAACTTAAACATCTGTGGGCAAGCCAGTGACTTGAATATGCTAAGATGAGTTGTCTTTTGAAAAAAGCTGGTTTCAGTTGTACAGTCATGTGATTCCTCTGTTCCAAGAGCTGTAGTGAAATATTTATAGCTGACCTACTCTGCATATCTGTTGTTTAGTTGTGCGACTGACTTTTTTGCATTGCTTAAATGTCTCCATAGAGTGAGAGCAGTGAGTTTTCACAAGTCTTAGCTCTGTCATATATTTTGTGTGACATTGTTTTCCTTGTGTGTGATTGAAATGTCATAGGTTTCAATGCAAGTGTGTGAGCAAGGAAATGTAGTCCTCTTGAGAGACATTTGAGTTTTTCTTATTCTTTTAAAAATTGTATACAAAAAATTGTACATTCAAATCAATTTCTGAATAACACACAAGAATGAATCAACAGGGTGAGACCTTAAACTATAAGATAAGTAAAAAGAAAAAGGAGGGAGCAGACATTTACTGCAAAAACAGTTTGCATAATCAGCAGAGTCAAATAGAGTGGAACTAAAAGGATGAATGTGTTTACTATAATCACAGAGGTAAACAATATAATGAGATTCTCTTTCAGCAGCAGTAGTGACCCTGAAGCGGAACTGGACTGCTAAACAGCCATCGTACACACACACAGAAGCACACACACAGAAGCACACACACTCTTACTCACATAAACAGAAAAAAATAAACATTACTATATTTTTCTCAGTGCAAACCCAGGTTTAATGAAAATTGTTGATGAAGAAGCACGCGCGTTAGTCAGATGAAGATGTTCTATACTTATAGTAATATCACATGTTTCTGTAAAACTTTCTCCATCACATAGACTGTCTATATCATTGCTAGCCATCTAGAGACCCATCTGTTACAGCCCAGCGCAAAACTTCCCCCAAGCTGCTCCAATTAGCTCTGCACCGTCTCCTTTCTAATTGTCTATTTTTCACAGCTTTATGTAGACTTGAAACGTTGTGTGTTTATGACTGTGTCCCATATGAAAGTGTCAAGTTTTGGATTCCCCATGATCCCTTAACCTTGGATGTAGCCGATGAGAAGTTACTAATGAGGTACTTTGGGGTTTGGGTATCTGTCTGTTTGTGTTTGCTTGTGGCCATGAAGTAAAAGGTGACATAAGTAATAGTAATGAGAGGAGAGTCTATAACATCCTCAGGGACCTGCAGTGTGAAAATTGTAGGGAGTTGGCTTATAATAGCTGTGGGGTATAGAATTTTTTATCCTCCTCTCCTCTCCTCTCCTCTCCTCTCCTCTCCTCTCCTCTCCTCTCCTCTCCTCTCCTCTCCTCTCCTCTCCTCTCCTCTCCTCTCCTCTCCTCTCCTCTCCTCTCCTCTCCTCTCCTCTCCTCTCCTCTCTCTGATCGTAAGAATAGTAAGAAATGACATCTTGATGGACTTTTCACACACTATTCTTCAATTTTCTCTGTCTTTTGTTGTCTTTGATAGTGAAGTGTTAGATGATGATGAGGAGTTGTAGTAGTGTTTTATTTCTTGCACGTGGAGGGTGCTCGGCCCAGATGTACTTACAAAACACTTCAAAACAAAACAAACAATAAAGTACAACATAAAGAACAAAGGCATTTCTGTACTAGGCAACTTTTCAATGCAGTTGTATGCCATATGCCCCTCCTGACCCTCTCCATTTATTCTGGCTTAGGACTGGCATTAATTAGAACACTGGCTTGTGCTCCCCCTAGTGGCTGGGTAAGAAAACCACTGAATTACAGCAGGAGCAATTTGGGGTTCAGTACACTTCAGAATGTGACTGCAGGTGCTGGGATCAAACCCCTGACCTTCTGACTGAAATACACCAACCCCACCACACCACCACTGAGGCACAGCTGCTCAAATTTCTATTTAAGTCAAATAATGACCAAAAATGAACACAATACACCTTAGACATCGACACATCAGCATGATTTCAGCAATAGACCAAACAAAACATAATCAAAGTGAAGTATCCTCCTACAAAGCCAACCAGAGATGGCCAATCTGTGGCTCATGAGCCACATGTGGCTCTTTGCCTTTTGGTGTGCGGCTCTTCTATCCACTATATAGTTATGAGTAACACTGTGCCGATAAATCTAAAATATTGATATACTGATGCCAAAGTTGGGATCAGTATTGATCAATAAAGTGATAAGATTAATACTTAAGTTTCATTTTCTCTTCTCTCAATTGCTCATCTCTATCTATCTATCTATCGATAGATAGATAGATAGATAGATAGATAGATAGATAGATAGATAGATAGATAGATAGATAGATAGATAGATAGATGGATAGATTTTTGTGGCTCTCGGTCTCTGACTGGTTGGCCACACCTGATCTAAGCGCATAATGTAAGGGGTAATAGAACAACAAAAGCATTCCAGATTTTAATGTCCAGTCACTGATGTTTCCAAATGCCATCTTCTTTTCATCTTAAAGCACAGAAAAAGTGATGGCTTATACAGAACTAAGACTACTTCTATTGGGGTCATCAGTTGATATTCTCCTGGCATTGGCATAAATCAAACCACCCACTTGTGTTGAGACAAATCTCACTTTCACAAAACTTAGATAAATAATTTGATAAAAATGCGTTGGGTTTATTAGTTTATAATAGTTTTCTTGTTGGTTCGGCTTTAGATACTCACTCACGGATCCTCTTTATTTCATTAAGTGCCAATGCTTGATAAATGTTAGTTTTAATGGCCACAGATTGCACAATCTTTGCCATCCACACTGTTTTATTTCTGTGTTTTTGTTAAAACCTGTTTCTCCAAGTATAGTGTCTTCACTTACTGTAGTTTAACACTCAGCAATCACTGATCTTTGGGTTAGCCTTGGTTGCATGCACAATTAGCCAGACTACTTAAGATCAAACGCATGAAGACAAATCTGTGGATTTTACCTGCCAAGTCACAAGGGGGACAATTAGAGGTAAAATATGGAAACAGCAGTGCAATGAAGGAGATGATGTAAATGGAGTTTAGGTTTTGTCTTTTCACTTTAATGCAGCTCTTTTTAATCAATTTACATGATTTTAGAGTGTAAGAGCTAACCCCAATTGGCACTCTTACCACTTCCCCTTCATCTTACCCCTTCATCTACCTCTTCCCCTTGGCCCTCTGTTTTAAGGGCCAAAACAAAAGGGTAAAAAAACATCTCTTAGAAACAAAACTCCACTTTAGTCTTTGTCGTTCTGTTGTATCAATTAAAGGATGTCCAGCATGCAAGTAATATTTACTCCAATCTAAACATTAGTAGCCACAAATAGAAACAGCAGATGTGACAGGCTGTGTTGGTTAACCAAGAGGTGGCTTCAATCAAAATCAAATCAGGCTTACTCCTGACCCAGGCTCGGCACATCAAAGTCTCCTCTTGAGCTAATTTCAGCTCCTCGACTCCCTAAAAGTCGTCTTAAGCGTAAAATCCCAAGGTGCCAAACAAACACTCTGGAACAGCTGAGTAGCGTGCAGAAAAAAGAGTTGAGTACACTCTTGTTCGATATGCATCACCCTGGTGGATATTCCACAGTGCACCACCCTGTTTTTACTCTGAGGAATTGTGTGTGTTGGTGTGTGTATGTGACGGGAAACTCAGTGGCATGCTGACATGGCAGTTATTCTGTTATCAGGAGTAGTACTGAAACTGCACCACGGGAAAGTCACCTTGTGAGGAAGTGTCTGATTTTTATTGGATAATGGTGGATAAGAGCTGAGCAGTTTGGATTCAGATTCATTTATTTTGACTTTATCATTTAATTAATGTGACTCTATCCTCAGGGCAGCGAGAATACCAAAGGGGTGTTACAGTAAAGGTTTTAATGATGATTGTTTGCAGGAAACACCACCCTGTGAAAATGTTTTGGTCCTCACTTTCGGAGCACTGTAGATTCATTTTTGCTTGGTATGTGACCTTTAAAAAGAGCAGAGGTGCTGTGTGGCTGCATAAACAGGCAGGTCTGCTGAAGGAGTGGCAACAGTAGCAGTGTTCAGCAGCATTAAGCTTTTATAGTGGGAGGGCCAGCAAAGGTCCAAAGCACCACTTACAACCCATCAAGAGACGATCATTTTTAATTTAGCACCTTTCCCTGACTCCCTCATGCTCATGTATGTTTCAGATCAGCGTGCTGCACAAGACTTGACTTGGCTGTTGGAGGATTCTGCATTGCCCAGATTTTCAGCATGTGTGTTAGTGTGCTGCAATTTCCACTAACACCAAAGTCACTTGCACCCTCACACACTGCATCTGTATGTCTTATTGCCACTTCAAAGCCAATGCAGCTTTGAAAAGTAATAGTTTGCTTGTTCTTCCTTAAAAGTGAGCAGAGACTTTGTGCTCCTCCAGTAAATCCCCCCCCTCCCCCAGCCAACCCCTCTCCCTCTGTCACTGCTGCTGGTTTAAATGAGAAGACGGACAGCTCTTAGGCAGCGCTGAGGCATCTGCTTTGACAGGGCTAGGGCACCAAGGGGACCTCAGCAGAGCAGCCTTTTAGAAAAGCAGCACAGGCACACACAAACAGCAAGCAGCGACACACACACACACACACACACACACACACACACACACACACACACACACACACACACACACACATTGAAAATCTAAGTACAAGCACATCCTCTTACTCACACGCACATACTGCAGAGCTGCTGTTTGTGCCGTAATCAAAGGTAGCTGGAGGGGTTGAGAAGTTCCCTCGGTGTGTACACAGAAGAATTATGGGAAGATAAAGTGAACAGGGAAAAGATGGGTTGGTGGCCAGCGATGATGAAAGCTTAGCAATAAGCTGCAGCTCTCCCTGCCTGTCAACTGCTGTCATAGCATCCGGAAGCTGGGAGATAATTGCTCTCCTTTCTGTACTTTTCTTTCCTCTCTCCCTCATTTCCTTCTATCACTCATCCCCTGTCCTCTATGTTTTCTCTTCATCTGATACTATCTCACAGTTTTTTGTCCGTTTTGCAGAATGAAAAAAAAAAAACTGGTCTTCCTTTGGAAATGTGTTTTTTTTCTGCCTATCGGCACACGATGGCAATCTTTGTGATAACTGTCCTTTGGAAGCAAACATTAACCCTGAATCATACGAGAGGATATGATCTAACCAGACCTCATTCCTCTCAGTCTTGTTGGTTATTTCCCTCAACTGGGACCAGGTGGGTTTGTTATTGATTTCACTTAAGCCAAATACCACACAGTTTAACTACCCTAGAGGCTTTCTTTGGGAATGAGGTATCTCTTGCCCCAAATTAATCACTTCTGCTTACCTGCTTCAGCCTGGGCAGAGATAGATTTTGAGGTTCTCTTTTGCAGTCTGCACTGCCTGCTTTAACCTAATGGGATAATAATCTTATAAAACACAGGTTTATCATTGTGGCAGATAAATCTTTAAAAAGTCATCAGTGCTTTGGTTGATTGTCAGTAAGTTGTACTTTGGGACATACTTTCACGTTGATGGTGCTTCTGAAGTTTCTAAATGTTATTCTCTGGTGCTTGAAGTCAGAGTCATGCAAATGGAACAAGTTTTCCACAGTCATGCTGCCTTTTTTTTTTTTTGGTTTTCCTGACAAAACCCCCAATCCCAGTCAGACATAAAGGGTTGAAAATAGTGGTTATGACCAGGCTTTGTTATCCCAGACTTTATTTTTCAGACCTTTTTGAGAATTTTTCACAAAGAGTGGAGCTGTACATTTGAACACTCTTGTGCAGACAGAAAAGACTGAGCACAGACTGTAATGAACAGAACTGAAGGACAAAACATTATTATTTCAGCAGAAGTGAATTTATTTCCAATGATTTGCTTTTAAGGATAAAAATTTTAACTTTGAGGTAACATCAAAGATAAAATTTTAAAAATAATATTATCTTTAATAAAAAAAATACCAATAGACCAATGATTGCTGTACTACTAGCAGTATAAAACAAAGACAAAAATAGTCCAAACTTTTCGTGCCTTAAAAATTTAATGGATGTAGTTGTACAGTTTGTTGTGCGTTTAGTGTGTGGAGCATATGCTGTGTGAAATTTTTAGTGTCAATAGTACCTGTGACTAAAAAACATATGAAGGGAGCATAAACTTAATAATAAATGGACATGGCACCTCTGACATCATCCATCTGTTTCTAATATGGAGCTTTTAAGCCTTTCGTCAATGGCAGAAATTTTGGGAATGCTCAACTCAAGAGGCGGCTTTGAACTTCCTGACTAAAGCTACAGGATGCCCACCTGTCAGTCACATAAGATGTGCATCTGATTGGTCAAACTGGAGCTACCTAAACAACGAGGCCTACTGAATATCTAAATCATATAAAACATATCCATTACCCTTGCTTCAAAGAGCGCCTCACAGGTCTCCTGAGCAATCACATCCTTGATCTTCAAGCTCTCATTGAGTTTATTTTGGATGAAGAATAGTGTGGCGACTTGATTTGTTCCTATTTAAACGTAAGCTCATTAAGAGTTGTTCAGAAACGCTCTTGCTAAAACACTTAAAGTCCTTTCAGTGGCGCTGAAATGTGTTACCCTGGATGGATTTGTCAATTCCTCTTTCTCTGTTATGACATGAGATAGAGCCATCAGAGAGATTTCGGTGTAATGTCATGTTTAATCCCTGCCTCCTGCTCACTTATTTTAAGTCAGTTTTGATGTGTTTGTCCTCACACTTTTTTGGACATGTGGAACTCTGAAGTTTGGATCAGCTCAAGTTAAGTCCTTGTCAAACAGATTAATGATCTGACTTAATTGGGGTATCTTGGTGATCCTGGCTGGATTTCCTTTGTTAGTATTGTTTTGCAAACACTCTTGTTTTGCATTTAGTACAATGTCATTTGTTATTGCCCTAAAAAAAACAATCACAGCTGTGTAACGTCTTAGGCCCATTACATACATACATACCAGTGGCGGCTGCTGGTCAGCCAAGGAGGGGAAGCTAATTTTTTTCTGGCCTACATCATAAATTTGTTTATTTATTTAAACGTAAATTCTACCGTCCGTGTCAGCTTGCTAGCAGCTGGAGCTGCTACGTGAGACTACGACAGGCTGTAAGTGTGAGTGACAGGGGGAGAAGCTCCGCAGCTGTAGCTGTAGCTGCTTATTGGTGAAAAGAGAGAGAATCTTAAAACACAAAGCTTGTCGTTTTTAAGAAAGGTAAACTCGCTGAGGATTGATAAAGCCTCTGGATCAGTCCAGAACAACTAAATGTACAACTCAGAAGATGCTCTGGTGGAGGGTTATACTTCAAGATTGCTGACTGGCTCATTTCACTGTCAATCAAAAAGGGATTAGGCCTCAGACAGATCATCCAATCATCATGCAGAAGCCCAGCGTCCAGGCCAGCCCACTGCCTCATAGACCCCCAGAGACGCTAAGCATCCAATGGGCGGGACAAAGCCCAGCGTTTATCCAATGACCGTCCAGTTTCCACAGTGGAACAACCCACTCTACGCTACCCCGCTGAAGTCAGAAGACGCTCAGCGTCCAACTGTGTTAAAGCGCTGAGACGCTGCAGAGATGAATGAGAAGGAGGTGGAGACAGTTACCTGTGATAGGTAGCTGATTCTGATCAAAAGATGAAGAAATTCTAGTGCATATTTTGTGAATGAAATGTACACACAGCTGTACATATCACCACTTTTTGGGGGGGTATTTTAGGGGAAGCTGAGCTTCCCTTGCAGTCTTAGAGCATTCGCCACTGATACATACATACATACATACATACAACTGGAACTTGAAGACAAGCTTGAATGAATTTTATTGGCTATATTGTAGCTTCATGCACCAATAAGCCATGAAATTATGACCACTGATGGGTAAAGTGAAAATCATTGACAATCTTTGAACGATGGCATAGGGTAGAACAAGCAAACAGTTTATAGAACAGAAGCTGATGTAGATGAATCAGTAATAATAGATGAGTGTAAGGATATGAGCAACTTTAACAAGGGCCCAACTAAGATGGCTTGGCGTCTAGGGGTGGGAGAAAAAAATAAAATATTGATATATCAGGATTTTTGTTGAACAAAATCAAACTTTGGGTATATTTTTCAAATTCAAATTCTTCATTTCTGTCCTTGTTTATAAACTGGATTGGAAAAAAGTTACCACTTTTCTCCAGCAGAGGGTGAGTTGTTTCTCTCTGACTTACATATTGTGCATTTTATGGGAAAAATGCAGCTCCTGATATACTCTGTAGACATTTTGCAAAAATTGCAAAAATCGTAAATATAGAAGAATCATAATTTAAATCAAATCGGCACCCCAGAAATCGTAACAGAATCGAATCGTGAGAATTGCATATCGTCCCAGCCCTATTAGTGACTGATTCAGAGCGTCACCAATACAACAGCTCTTGTGGGGTGTTCCCTGTCTGGGGGGATTAGTAAAGTGGTCCACAGATAGAAAAGCAGTGAACCTGTTACAGTCAGAGTGGCAGCCAAGGCTCACTGATGTCGGTGAATACTGTGGGATGCTTCATTAATGAAAACTAAAGCAAAAACAGGTACAGTATGCTATTCTGGAAGAAATCCACAAACACTTTTAACACTCACATAAAAAATAGTAGTAAAATAAATTGCAGTGTATTTTGAGCTTGTTTTCTGTGCACTTAGTTCACTTTTTACAGCTGCATCAGTGTCATCCTAATATAGAAGAAACAGTAACACTGTTCATCTTGGCTTGAAAACACTTAAAGAGAAACACAGTTAAGAGGGATGTGAGAGAAGAGAAGTATTGATCTCAGCCGCATTTACAACAAATTTTTATATATTAAATAAAACAAACTAATTGTGGGCAAAACTGAATAGGCTTACACTTATTCTTTTTGTGCACACTGTGCACAATACCACAGGGAAACAAAACTGTCAGCTTGAAGTAATTAATGGCAAGTCCCAGTGGCAGTTTTGGCCAGAGACAAGCTTTGAAAAGCACTACAATCACAAAGAAATATCCATTAGACACAATGAGTTTCACAGCATGACAAATATCCTCCAGTTCACTTTGATCAGGGCTTTAATTCTAGAGGGATTTTTTATTGACCAAGGTATCCATGTCTCCATTGATGCTCGGGAAATGTTATATCAAATAAATTATGAACCGCAGAATCACAGAGAGAGGAGAGCCACATAGAGCTCAGAGCAAACTCAGAATTCAGACACCCTTTCATGTTGGACCTGGAAGAGTCACCTGGAAGTGTCAAGTTGGAAATATGTCCCCACAAATGTAACCTCTGTAGATATACAAATATAAAAAATCCCAGGATAAGCATTGTGTCAGCAGGCTATGGCTTCATTCTTTCTGATTTGAATGTACACAAACACTCACCAGATTTACATTAGCCTTGGCTCTTTGGTGGTTTTATTCAAAACCTTGTTTTGCATCTTATTCCTGCTGCTGGTTAATGTTGCTTTTCACTCACTGTCAGAAAGTTGTCCGCTGATGCTACCACGGTGACTTATTATATATCTCATCAAACACAGAGTGTCCTACAGCGTAATTCAAACCTTTGGTATTGAAATCAGCCTGAGATATTTCACTCTGCTGCAACTTAGAGAGGCCTTGGCAGCAATATAAAGTTGGTTGTTTTGGTTGCCAGATTTCCGGGATATTTTGAGCGCCATTTTAATCTCTTTGCTAGGCTCAGTCTGATCCAGATCCAGCCCTTCAAAGCTAAACTTTGCAGTGTGTCCTTGACTCCTCTGTGAGTGTCTCCTCTACCCACTGCCCACATTAGGCCTTAGACTCCCAGAGGAGCAGCAGCGGCGAATCAGAGGATAGAATTTTGTTGTGCTGGGCAGCTCACATTTGCCTGCTGTATATGCAGTATATCAGAGAGTAAGTGTCTCTTTCCTTTGCAGCTGCAACTTTAGGGCGTTGCTTTACCCAGAATTAACTTCAAGTTAACTTATTAAATATGCAGCAAAGGTCCACTGGAGTCCTATGGTATGTGTGCTTCTTAATATGACTCACAGAAAACAGACAACACTATCATGGATGTAGACTTCTCTTACTGAGACATCCAACTGGGAAACAAGTTTTTGGATTAATGTCTTCTGCACTGAAACATGACAAAGAAGTAAAAGCTCTTTAACAGAGATTTTCCTTTTACTTCCTTTTATTCATTTATTGCTCACTGTGTGAGCAGTGAGATTTTGGGGATGATTGAAATGTGTTAAAAGCAGGGATGGGAATTGATAAGATTTTGTCAATACCGATCTGATTCTTTATTGATTCCTTTATCAATCCCTGTTGTGAGTTTTCGTGGTACAAAAAGTAGCTTCACAGGTTTTCTGTGTCAACATTTAATTGAGTTTATACTGTAGGTGAATAAAAGTGAGTTTGAGTCTGGATATTTTTTGGCATAATTAAACAGAAACAGGTAAAAATTTCACATAATGTGATGCTGATGTACTGTATTGTAATATATTAATAATTCAAGTAGGCCATCTAGTGTCTCAAAGTGGTTATAGCAATGGTTTAAGTTGTTTGGAAGCTTTCTGTAGTTATGAAGTCAGCTATAAGCCTTTCAATTGCCTGTTAGCTTTTGACATTTGAAATTCTCAGTATTTTTTACAAAGAGTTGATGTGATATGTTTCTGTGATGAAAGTTGAAATTCTGTTCTGAAGCTGAAGTTATACTGATGTATGCTAACTGCTAGCATATCAGTGCAGTTTCCTATATAAGTTAGCATCAAGCTTGCACTATTTTGTTATATAATATAATAAATAAGGTGATTTATGCCATTTTGAATGTACTGAATATGAATCTCCTGAGAGAGAATAATGTACATTTCTTTATAAAGTCAGTTTTTCAGTAAAACTTCAAGCTGAAAATCCTGAATCAGAGTTTTCTTACGTTATCTAACTGCTAAGTTAAGATAGCTGCAGCAGACTAGTCGACGTTAGGCTCGGCGGCTTCGGCACAATGTAAAGAATTGATAAAGGAATTTTTAAGCACAAAAGCTAACGATATCGATGGATTGAAACATTTCTTGTTGATTCTCAACAGGAACCGGTTTTTGATTCCCATCCCCTGTTAAAAGCTGACTATCTGTGATGTAACACTTAAATTATTCAGTGTATCAGTGTTTGTGTGCACACTTCGGCCTTTTTCTGATCTTTTTGTGTATTTTCTGCTCAGGTGAAGATGTTTACATCAGCTTGTACGGGGTCTGTGAGGAGGCTGACGTCCACCTTGACTCTGACTTCGTACTGTTACAAAAGACTTTCGTTTCCTTGGCCAGTGTCCAGACTGTGTCCCTCATCAACAAGAGTGCGATACCTCTACAGTACTTTTGGACTACTTGGCCAAGCCTGCAAGACGAGGCCCTGGGCTTATTATCAAGGTATGAAAACAGAGCTCTATTTATAACCCGATTTCCATAAAAGTTGGGATGCTGTATGAAATATTAATCAAAACTAATAGAAACAGCTCAAAGACGAAACATCACGTGTTAACCCTAAAAAAAGTTTTTTTTTTTTAATGTATATACAAAAACATTTACTCACTTTAAATTCGAAGCCAAAAACCTGTCTCAGTGCAGTTTGGACAGGGACAGCAGAACACTGAGGAGGTTTATAATGCTAAACAAACATCAAGGGAAACATTTCTGATGGGGTATACAAAAGAGCATTCCAGAGAGGAGGATACTCTTAAAGGTAAAGACAAGAAGAGAATCACCTCTCTGCGATAAAAGAGTTTGGCAACCTAGGCAAGAAAGCAGTACTGGATTGCTGGGATCTTCATGCCTTTAGTGGACATTGCATAAAAAACAGGATGTGAGTCTGCTGTGGAAATCACTGCATGGGTTCAAAATAACATCTTGAAAGCCATCGTCTGTGAATAATTTTTCTGTCCAGTCCACAAACCCAGGATACAAATGCACTATGCACAATGAAACCAAATTTACAGAAATGCATTACAACTTCTCTGGGCCTGTTTCAGATGGACTGATATGAAAAATGCAAATTTCTTGAAGTCAGACACATCAAAATATACGGAAGCGTATTGCATTCACTTGAAGAAAAATAAAAAACTCAGGTTTTTCAGAGTAATTTATTCTTGGGTTTGTTTGTTGTGGTAATTAATTTTGTTTTTCTGATTAATATTTTTTTATTGTTTTTTTTTTGTTATAATTATTTTGTTTTTTTTGAGTAATTTTTTGTGGTAATTAATTTTTTTTTTCTAATTAATATTTTTTTATCGGTTTGTTTTGTTATAATTTTTTCTGTTTTTGTGAGTAATTTTTTTCCTCCTGTTTTTGGGAGTAACTTTTTTCCTGAAGTATCGAGCTACCTCGAAATCCCGCGAGAACCTCCAACCTGCTGTTTTTCGTGCTAATTTTTTCCTCCTGTTTTTAGGAGTAATTTTTTTTTCCCTGAAGTATCGAGCTTCTTCGAAATCCCGTGAGAACCTCAAACCTGCAGACGACTCCCGTGGATGTGTGGTGGCTCCTGTGTCCCGCACGGATCAGAGATCCTGTTCGGCACATATATGCCTTATCCTTAACTTTCTACCTGCTTTTCAGTGTAGAAGCAATGCATTTTTTAATGCAACATCTTCGTCTACTCCTTAAGTATTACATTGAGCAATAGACTTATATAAAATATAAGGATAAAGTCAAAAACATAATAAGAGTATCATACCCTGTGTGTGGCTAATACCTTACTTTTATTGACCCGGTACAGACCGGTAGTAAATTAGGGTTAAGGCATACCCTATGTGCGGGACACAGGAGCCACCACACATCCACGGGAGTGTCTGCAAGTTGGAGGTTCTCACGGGATTTCGAAGTAGCTCGATACTTCAGGAAAAAAATTACTCCTAAAAACAGGAGGAAAAAATTACCACGAAAAACAGAAAAAATTATTAAAAAAAACAAACTAATAAAAAGATATTAATCAGAAAAACAAAATTAATTACCACAAAAAAATTACTCATAAAAACAGAAAAAAATTATAACAAAAAACAAACCAATAAAAAAATATTAATCAGAAAAATAAAATTAATTACCACAAAAAACAAACCGAAGAATAAATCACTCTGAAAAACCCAAGTTGTTTTTTTTTTCTTCAAGTGAATGCAATAAGCATCCTTAAAAATATGACGTTTTCAAAATTCTTAATCATGGATGTTACACCTTTCCTCAGAGGAGAGGGGAGGGACTACTACCACCCCACTTCTAAAGCCATCAGTGATAGTCTAAGGATGCATAGATACCTATGGTATGGATAGCTTACACACATGGGAGGGCATCATAGATGCTGAACAATTTGAACAGGTTTTAGAGTGACATATACGGACAACGCCTTTTCAGAGAACATCTTGCATTAAGCAGCAACGTCGTTCCCTCTGGAATTATTGAAGCAGTAGAAGGGTCTGGGTGCTGAACTGGGCTGCCTGCAGTGCCAAATTGATACCCATTAGAAACATTTGTTGCTGCAATGAAAAGAAATAACAAATGATACAACAGTGTATGACACTAAACAATGTGCGGGAATGTGGTTTGACCAAATTTCTTTAAAAATTGTTGGCTGTACAAGCTTTCTGTCATTCTACTGAGGCAAAATCATGTTGCAAGTGAAGTTACCTTCTGTGCTGTTTTTTCTTTACTACAGGATGTGTGGCCAGAAATAGCTCAGGTGTCCATCACTTTCTTTTCTGTCAGTAACTCTTTGTTCTTCCCTATTCCTCTTCTCTCTGTGTCCCTTCTCATTTCCCTTTTTTTCCTTTCACCTTCCCTCCCTTTGTTCTTTTCTCCAGGGGCAGCTCAGTGCTTCAGCACAGGGAGGAGAAGGCGGAGAAGGAGCGATTACTTTATCAGTGTGAGTCCGATCCCACAGCGGTCCATCATCTCCCGCTGCTGTCCAGAGCCTTGCAGGAACACAGAAGCCAGGCTGTGAAGGACCACCTCCTGACCCTCTCAAATAGCTGCATAACTGTGGAGCCAGCGGTGTGTCTATGTTACCCTCTCCCTCTGACTCAATCATGTGTTTAACTAGCTATCCTCTCATTTGTTTCCTTTTTCTCTCAGTTAGGTGTAGTATCTCACAAGGTTATGTCTCATTAATTTAATACTGTCATTAAAGCCAGATTCAGTAGATTATCAAAGGGCTTCTAAGTGAACAGGACATTTGGTTTGAAGAAGACTTTTCTCTACATGCTATGAAGACAGAAATGACAATCCAAAGTTGATCCTCCCGGGGAGATTTGATCCGTGTTTAGACCCGTCTCATAGAGTTAGGATTCAGCCTCAGATTCTCAAACACATGCAGTGAGACTCCTCAATGACAGGAGGGTCAGGGACCGAGCCCTTCTCTGCCCGGGGACCCTCAGGTAGCCTGACCTGTTCTGACACCCCTTCCCTTTTACCTGCCAGTGTCTCCTCTGCTTAGCTCAGCTGTGTTCCTGGCTAAAGAGAGGCGAATAACAGAGGCACGGAGGAGGGTGGGTGGGTGGAGAAGTGGGGGAGCAGGACAAGAGAGAGAAATTGCAGGAGAAAGAGCAAACTGTTTGTAGGCTGGACACAACTTTAGAAGATATTTGAGAGAGAAAATTCAGCAGTTTAAGCACACATTCTCCCACTCACTGACCTGTGATGCATGAAAATCACATTTGTTTTATTTTTTAGTGGGTTTAGGAGACATTTAAGACAGTTTTCTACTGAATGTCAGTCAACTTATGTCATGAACTCACAAACATCTTTTTCCTCTGTGTGAGAAAGTGTGCATCAACAGTTCGAGTGCATAACCCCTTTATATTCTTTAAATGAAATAACTATTTACTTTTAATTTTGTCTTCACATGACTCAGGAGGGTGAAATATGGCCCGGTATGACGGCACAGTTCACCATCGTCTTCAAGCCAGAGGAGGCCAAACTGTACCAACAAACCATTTATTGTGATGTTGCAGGTGAGCACACACCAGGATTGAGCAGGACTATCAGAAACATAGCATCACATGTAATTTACAAGATATGAGAGTTATCAAAAACTATGTGAACACTTTGCTTAAGACCTGAGTCTGATTCTAACATCTGGTGGTCAGAGATCATTTTTGCGGGAGCAGTGTCAGTGTTTTGGTCAACGTTCTGATCACAATTGCGTGGATAGAATTAAGATGGAAGGAGGTTGGCAACTAGTGTCTCCACATTCATTGAGTTGATCACCATGTCATAGGTTAAGATCATCATAAATGTGCTGATGCTTCACTTTTTAACACCATTTAGTAGGGATGCACGATATTGGATTTTTGCCGATATCCGATATGCCGATATATCAAAACCCCTTTTGGCCGATACCGATACCGATAATCACAAGTTTGTTTGTTTTTTTCACTGTAAAGAAAGCTAAGTCTATCCTGAACTGGAATTTATATGTTACTCTTATTGTGACGGTCTTATTTGTTTAAGAAACACACATAAAACAAGACAAAAAACATTTGATTTTACCATAAATAAGAAATGTATTATTTTTTCATAGACATTCAGTATTGAAATACAGAAAAATAATTTCTTTAGATCACATGAACTTTAAATGTACAATGCATTTTTAAACATAACCAAGTTGCATTTGATTATTTTAGAGCTACTGTAACAACCTGGTGACAGACACAGCGCTCTGCAGTGCAAATAAATGAAGTGCTACATTTTATTTAAGGAGCTTATTTTTCAGATGGAAAATAACAATAATCCTAACTGAATAGCACCTTATCGGCTGTGCATATCGGCAGAAATTTTCATATCTGCCAATACCGATAAACAGGTTTTCAAGCTTTTATCAGCCGATACCGATATTGTGCCGATAATATCGTGCATCCCTACCATTTAGCATGTAGTGTTTTCACTTTGCTAACTATTAGTTCTGGAAAACTTAACATCTGTCTAACCACCTACTTTGATAACTGTAATGCAAACTTTTATATCCAAGGTGTAATAATGCAGTGTAGATCCTGAAGGAGAGATAGGAAACCCTTTTCAAAACCCTTTGAGACTTTGACACACCTAATTACTTAAAAGCTTGAAATAGAACTTGAAGAATGTCGCTTTCTTGTATCTCAAAAACAATATGAGATAGTTTATTAGATACAAGCTTTATGACACAACTAAACATAGGAAGAAACTTTTTGAGCACTGCCTCATTTTTATTTTTGTTTTTATCCAAAGCCAAGTTTTTTTAGTATTCATTTTTAAAAATTACAGTCTTGTTAATTTTATGTCTTACACGCTTAGGCAGAAACATTATTTTCTGTAATGGAATAGAACGAAAAAACATTAATGGTCAATCTGACATTGAATAAGACACAGGTCTGCATGGCTAAATCTCATAAAGTTCAGTTTCATTTCTTTCCTTTTTAACTCACATTTGTAGTATGTAGGTATTACATATTTCTTCCCCCAATCTTTTGTCAGTCAAAACAAAAACAGCAACAAAAACAATCAAAAATGCACAAGGATCAATTCAAGATGTAAAATTTGACTCCTCAGCTTCTCATTTGGTTGTAGTGTAACAGCTACATGACAAGGCAAGGTTTTTGGTTCAACTTTGGTTTGATGAGGTTTACTGTTTCTCCAGTTTCTACAGTTCCTACGGACACTTCACACTTTGACTATGGCTTAGTGGCAGAGTTGTTGGTTCCTTGAACTCAAATTCCAACTCCTGCAGTCACATACCAAATTATCCTTGGGCAAGATACTGAACCCTTAACAGCTCTCACTGTGGTCAGTGATGTGTTGATGTGTGTAAGTAAGTGTAAATAAGTTGATACTGATGTCAGTGTATGAATGAAGTGTGAACAGGTGACTATGAGTAGCAGTGCAAAAGCGCTTTGAGTGAGCGAGTGAGTGGAAATAAGAAAAGAAAAAAAAAAGAAAAAGACCATGAAGTAAATCATATATAGTCCATTTCTCAATTTACTTTACACAGCTCATGTCTTAAACCAAAAAACTCTTCAGATGCACAGGATAACTCTTCTGTTGTGTGTCCTCCAATGGTTGAAATTGATTGTCTGACCACTTCAAGCACGTTGCACACTTCAGCTGTAAAATGATGGCTTTGACTTTTCTTCACAGAACCTCCTCCCCCCAGCGGGTTGTTGTAGACAGACATGTCAGGGTAGCGAGCCGTGTCAGTCTGTTTGTTTACTGTCAGAGGACAGCAGCTCCTCTCAACAAAATCTCTTTATTGTTTCTGTCTTCTTCAGTGTGTGATATCCACAATCAGAACAGTTGAACCTCTAAATCTGCCTAAATGTTTAACCACTCCACGACTCATTGCTACTTGATCTCATTTTCATATTAGACGATGCAGTCATGAGGCTTCAGTACATTCATTGCATCCTGTTGGTAGTTAAAGGTTGTTTGGAAATTTGCATGTGGCTGTCACGTGTGTTGTCTGAGCCGAAGGCCAGATTTACATTAATTTTCATGTTTTCTAAAGCAGGTGATAACCTGACCAGCCGAGTTCAATGACAGCAGCACTGCAGACTACTGTACCCCAAGTCCTCACTTTGCAAAAAGCTTCAAAAGCTTACTAAGCAAAACTGAAGGAAAGACCTTGCATGCCCTTTAAAAACTTCACAGACAGACATCTATAGAGGCTGCAGCAAAGAAAATGTTTGGCAACTATTTGGACATTTTGGATTTTGATTTGTTTTGATGTAGCACTTTTAACTAACATAAAAGCACATTTTCTTCTGAATACATGATAAATCTTCCATGAGGTCAGTACCATGTGAGAAATCACTTCCTCTGACTTGGACATTTCTCCTTTTTACTGACTGTTAAAGTTTTTTTCATATCTGTCAGTAACTTTGTGAAGAGTCTTTTCATGTGTATGTCTCTGTGTCTGTCTGCATTCAGGCCGTGAATCTCGCTTACCTCTGACAATAAGGGCTGAGGGGATCGGACCTCAACTCCAGCTCAACTATGACCTGATGGACATGAAAAATGTGTTCATTGGTGATAAAGACAGTTATGAGGTAAGAAAGTAGAGCACAGTGAAGTGTCCTACATGAAAAGAGACATGCTGGTTAGCTCAGTGTTTCAGACTTCTGAATGAAGTATGAAGCTTGTGTGTGACATTCTCTCTTTCCATTTTTAACCAGTTCATGTGGTCTCAGGCTGTTACTTCTGCAGAAAAATATCTAGTCTAGAAATGATAAAACAAAGTGAGAGAACTGTTCCTCTTGACTTTTATTGAGAGTTTGAAAATCTAGTGTAGATGTGCAATTAGCAGTTCAATGACTGTGCTCCCTCTGTAGGGCTTATGATACTGAATAGTATGTAATACCTCCAGGTTTTAACTCTGTTTGTATATTATAAAAGTCAATATTACTTTGCAAATTTGAGAAAAAAATGTATTTCATATCCTTTCGCAAATCACTTTTTAAAATCAAGTAAAACAGAATTTACCTTTAAATTTTACCAGTAGAAATAATTGAGTGAACTGTGGTCAAGATTGTTTTCATCATCCTCCTTGTATGTTCATTCCTGGAAAAGAGTTGATCATTGAAGATAGACATTCAGACTTATCAAACTCTAATGTCACACTTCACAGATTGTATAATCATTCTCAGTGGCTTTGTGTGTATAACATGAGACAAAATTGCATATTTAATGCATTTAATGCATCAAACACGCACACAGTTCTGTATTAGTTTAAAGGGTTTATTAGAATCTTCCGGTGTCACTCAATAACACAACTGTATTTAAAAGTTTGTTATCAACAATAGTTCCTCTTAACACAACTTAAATCATGTAAAAACTGAGATGCTGGCTCCACAAGGAAATAATTTAACTAATGCAACTTTATTTAAAAAAAAAAAAAAATCAGCTGAAGGGGACAGTCAGCATAGCTAACACATATGAGAGCAGAGGTGCAGCGATGTGTGTGTTTTGAGGATGGAAGGGGACCAAGCTGATCAGGTTAAAGTAGTTAATGAAAGACAGCATGAGGTGAAAAATAAAGTGAAATTTAACCACAGAAAAACAACTAAAAGTATGCAGGCTGAGTGCTGCAAAAATTGATGATATGTACGATTCATTTTGACCAGTTAATCACTGAGCCTGTAATTACTCAGATTAATGTTTTTAATCACCTGACAGCACAGGTTACTTCACATTATTCAACGATTGATGGTGGGAGGGAGATTTGGGCGATTAATCTGAGGCTCATTCTCTTTTTCCAGGTACTGATGTCGAACACAGGACTGACTGAAGCCCCTTTCAGGTTGTCAAGCCCAGACACAACTTTTGGACGCTGTTTCTCCTTCAGTCCTGATGAAGGTGTTGTTCCCCCTGGGGCCAGCCAGATTGTGACAGTGACCTTCCACAGTCGCATCTTGGGGACTTTTTCTGAGGACTTGCTTTTAACTGTCACAGGACAGCCTCAACCACTTACTTTAACCTTCAGGTGATATTTGGGGATGAATCTGTCTTAAATTGTCAAAGACCATTCAGCTATATAATCAGCTATATTTCCTCGAGTTGCTGCTATTGCTCATGTCTTTGTCATGTCTGTCTTTCAGGGGTTGTGTCATTGGTCCTACATTCCATTTCAATAGTTCAGAGCTTAATTTTGGAGACGTGGCCTTTGGTGCGATACTATTCAACTCTTGTGTTGTTTTTAAGATGGTCAAATACCTTACAACATTCAGATGAAGTGCCCCTACTTCACTCAACTCCTTCCTTTACCTCTCTAGGCTTCCCACAAACTTTGGTTTGTACCCTCTTCAACACCTCCTTTGTGCCCATGAACTTTACCCTGCGTGTCCTGGGAGATGGATCAGGCTCTCCAAGTGTGACTTGTTCAAACTGGCAAGGCAGCACCGCTAAAGACCTGCGTGCACGTCCTGCAGAGTTCACCATCAGCCCTGCAGCAGGGTCTGTGCGTGCTATGTCAAATACCACCATTAAGGTACAGTTAAATAAGGAATGAAAGGAAGCCTAATTAAACTGATTTTGATGCTATACTTTGTATCTTAGTCTAGATCTGTTTGGACAACCTGTCAATCATCAAGGTTAGTCATAGAAAGCCATTCTTGAAAAGGCTGGATGTTCACAGTTGTCCAGACAAGTAGCAATGAAAAGTTAGCAGGAAGGGAAAAGTGTGATGGAAGTAGGTCCCTTGTAAGGACTGTCAAAATCAGTTGATCCAGATACTTGAGCGATCTTTACAAGCAGTGGATTCAAGCTGGTGTCAGTGTATCAAGAGCTACTATGAATATGCCCTCAGGAAAGGCTACAGCTAACATATTCTTAGGGTCAAGCTACTTCTGAAAAAGTGACACAGTCAGAGCCATGACTCACCAGAACAATGCAGCAAATTGTGGTGAAGGAGCCTCAACTAAGTATTTTGAGTGTAAATCAAAAAAAATCTTAGAAGTTGTTCATTTTGTTCAGTAGCAATTAAAAAAGACAAAGGTCTTGAACTGTTTAGTTTCAATTTCATAAGTATAAACATATCTAAGAGTTAAAATTTTTAATTAATAAGTTTTTTTTTTTAACTTAAATAAGTTTTACTTGTACTGTCTCAAACATTTTATTGGGCACAGGCATGTACCATGCAATGCTGATATGACTGTTTGTAGACTTACTTTCTGAATGATTACAAACAGTTACAAAATATGCCAAACTTCCTCAAATGTAGACTACATTTTTCTTTTTTGACCAACTTTTTGCTCTTATTATCTTCTTTCAGAGGACTAATACTCTGTGATCTAACCCTCACTGGGCAAACAGCTGTTGACATAAAGAATTTGTGTTGTACCACAGTTGACGCTGTGCTCTAACACAGTGAAGAAATACAGACTGGCGCTGGTGGTGGATGTAGAAGGTGTTGGTGAGGAGATCATGACTCTACCCATCACTGCAAGGTAGGACACAGAAATGTCAACATGCTCTTACTTTTTAATGTGCACACAAACTTAACTTATAGAAAAGTTAAAGCTGTTCCAGGCTCTTTTTCAAGGTACATTGAGTACAGTGAGACCATGCACACTGAGGCCATAAACTGATAATAATGTCCTGAATTTGTGTCCTGGATACGCTTTATAACCGTCTTTTATGTTTCTAAGATGAATCATAATCTCCTTTTCCTAATCTAGTGTCAAACTTAAAAGCAGGTCCTGATGTAGGATGTGTAACAACTCTAAGACTCTGAACTCAGAGAGGTTTTTCTTCTTTTCACAAACTATATTTTTTGCCAGTAAAGGTTTTTTTTTCTGGCAATAACTTCTCCAGTGCAAACAGCTGACGATGTGATGCTTTGACAAGCCTTGAATGTGGGCTATTGAACTTCCATACAGGTGTCGACAAATCAGTGGAGTATGTGTTAAATATTCAGAACCTAATTTGCATAATAATGCATTCGACTGTCACCTGCACCATCACTCAGAATGGAGCAATGGTATCTGACTTCCTCACGGCAATCACAGTCATTGTAAATTTATGAATCAGCTCTAATTAATAGGCTGTGGTTTTGGCATGAAGTAATGCAATTACTGCTGTTATTCACAAATGAGCCTAAGATCCTTTCTTCTCCTTTGCCCTCTCTAACTGTCACTCCCCTCGTCTCTCTGTTTATAGATGTGTTGTCCCTGAAATTACGCTGGAAACTCACACACTGGACTTTCAAAGGTGTTTCTTGAATCTCATCTATGAACAGCAAGTGCGATTGACCAACAACAGCTCTCTGCCTGCCTGCTATGGCGTGCTTGACCAGGTTGAGTAGATCACTGCCATTAATAATTTACACATGTGTGCATATACTGGAAGTGGCAGGTTTCTCATAGCAAGGTGATATCAACAAGCACAAAAGATGTCAAAGCTGACAGGCATGCATAACTGACATGCATAATTTAAATAACTGGCTGATTTCCAAGTCAGTACAGCATATACAATCGGTAGAGGTGAGCAAAATTACCACAATGTTATTTCTCAAAGAAAAAAAGCAGGCATATTCGTTAGTCACATTTGTTTTCTTGCTGGTAAGGTAAAAAGATAGATCAAAAATTCAGGTCCTCTTCTTACAAAACCAAAGCAACTGTAAGTAAACAGCCTTACATTAGAACAGGAGCTTGTGATCTTGGCTCTATCTAAAGGCAATAATCTAATCTAGAGGTACCTTAAGCTAAATCCTGATCTTTACCTAAAAACACAAACCCTAAATTCTCAGACTAAATGAATGACAGGTGTGCAGTGTGTGTATGTCTCAGTCCATGGCAACTTAAAATATTGTAAATGATGACAAAAAGGGCACACTGCAAGGTATCAAATTTGTCCAGAAAGCAAACATAAATAAGGTGTTTGAGAAAGGTTACATCAGGGGTTTTATTATAAGTCTAGCATTACAGTTAAAACATTTGAGTAGTCTTAAAATCCACGCTTACCAATCCTGTGCAAATATTCACCTGAAGAATATTAAAAACAATTTCATAATACTACCTCTGCAGTGATTATCAACATGTTGTCCTCAACATGATTTTATTTGTTCTTAAGAGCCACGCTGGCTTGGTTTAAAATGTTATACAAACTTCATTGAACACTTTCTGGGAGTCACGTTGAATATACAGTTGAGGGGGATGAGACAGTACTATTTCTCTCATCACTAAGTTCACAATGAACTCTGACCAAATCTTACAGGGAAGTTTGCTGATATGCAGATTCAGGAACAGTGCACAGTTTGGAGCTGAAAGATCTACATCAAGCAACTGACAGATCCACAGGGGGTCAGCCCTTAACCCTTGCCTTAAGGTCAAGGTGCCTTGAAGTCTGTGTGTCTGAATATGCAAAGATTAGGATTTGCAAATGTCTGCCTATGCCAGCCCCTCTAAAATTCACTAATGTGCAATTTGAGTTAAATGCTTTATGTCCTTTATTGCACTAAAGACACATAATCATTATCTGGTATGATCAAGTAAGACAAAGTTCTAATGCTTTATTAAAACTTTCAAAATGCATTTTTTTTTCCATTTAGCAAGAATTTTAGAGTCCATGACTTTTTACAAGAAGTACCTCAGGGAGGGATTTTTCATTCACTGGGTAATATGAAACCTATGTGACTGTATTAGCACCTGGTGAATGCTGTAGACAAACTCCACAGGTTACTACATCACTCTGTGTTATTAGGGATGGGAACCAAATTAGGTACTTTTATAGGTACTGACCAAATTCTGTCAAAAGTACCGGGTACCGATTCATGTAAAATCAAAAAGTACTATGTTAAGGTACCCAAATGCATCCTTGTGACTGTGAGGGAGTGAAAGAGAAGGTGATTTTCCATGCTGGACATGAACATCTTGATATTGCATCTGCACAGACAGTATTGCAGTTATGATCTTTTTGTCTTACACAATGGATGAAAGGAAATAACTAATACAAGAGTTTTAATGAATACAGTTGGGTGTAAACATCACTAAATATTTTAAGACTTTTTAAAAATTTCTTTAAGGCAAGTAACATATTTAGGCTCAAAAGAATTAGATCCTGGATTAGATGCTCCCCAAAATGATAGAAAAGAACTCAAACCAGTGTACTGGCCAGCTGACATGTTTTACTGGGTTGTGTTTAGTGTGAAGCTGTGAAGTGTAAGAATCTGTATTCATGTGTGCCCGTATGTTAAGACGTCTTTCCTCGTCTGTGTCACATGATGCAGGAATATGAAGAGAGTCCATCACTAGTTTTTGGAAGCTCATCACCCCGAGGTGTTATTCTTCCCAATCGTTCAAAAGAGGTTCCTGTGTTCCTGCTGGCTAAGGCTGTTGGACGACTGCATCACACTCTACGCATTGCAGTGTTTGGCAGCACCAAGCCTCCAGTGGTCAGTTGAAATCTGTCTGTATAATGTATTTATAGGTTATAGACTTAAAAGTGAGTCTAATCGCTGACAAACCAGGAAGGTGTTTCCTCTAAATTCATTAAAAAAAAACTTAAACCTTCATTTTCTGTTTTTCAGATGGTGTCCTTGTCATGTATTGGACAGGGACCGGTAGTCCATGTTCAGAACCCACGGTTGGACTATGGGACTGTGCCGGTTCTGACAGACATTACTAGAACACTGCACCTGTCAAACCAGGCTCCAATATCAGCCCGCTTCACTGCAAGAGTGGTAAAAAACCCCCACACATTTAACAAACCTATGAGCACACACCCCAAACAGGTGTCAAGCAAGTGTGCATGTGCTAAGTACATTAGAGGACATATGAGCACAATTACATTCTAACTTTACATTCATTGTACATCTAGTGATGTTGATTTAAGTTTTAAAGCATACAGTGTTACTATTTGTTTTATTTTGAAACTTTTAGAATACTTAAACAGACTTTTTAATGGGATTGATACATACCTTTACAGCCATCAACCCATTTGGTGACTAATTTATGAGCGAACCTGTCTGGCTCTCCCAGCTGCTCTGAATCTGATACCATAATTAATTTATTCCAGGGTAATTGATGACTTAATTTAACTTAATTTAGTTAAAACTTTTAGAGTGAACTTCAACTGTTCTCATTTTTGACTGACAATAGATTATTGGTTTCAGTCTCTTTTTCTATAATTGGCATTTCAACCCCTCACAATGATTCACTTTTCAAGAAAATTGATTCTGTACACTTTCTTTTCAACCGGGACTTTGAACAGTAACAGGCACACCTGGGTTGTGTGCCAAAAACTTGGTTGATTTCATTTCTTCTTTTTTCGGTGTACACCGCCTCATCAGCGATGCCTAATGGCCATGCGTGCATAAACTTGTGACTTGTCCGCTCCCCAGTACTTCCTTGGCCTCTGTAGACATGACTATTCTCACACACTAATTCAAGCACGCACGCACAAACAGGCAACCCCGCTGTAACTGCAGTTGGATGACCCTGTCCTCTCCTCTAAGGCATGTGTTGAGGGAAGGAGTTTCCCTGCTGCACTCTCAAGCACCAATCGATGCAGATTCTCCTGGAATTACATTACATTTCGCTCAATAGGCTGGCAGGGAGCCACACAAATAGACCCTATCACTGAATATTGCAGGGATATTGTGGAAGCTTTGCACACTTGCATTTTTTCTCTGAATGTGATTAGTCAAAAATAGCTTGTGTAGCATTGAAACACACTGCAAGTCATCATGCAAGCAGACACATGAGACATATAAGATTCATGTTACAATCTATTGATTGGGCTGTGCTGTGTAGTAACTGACAGGAGCACTGCCTGCAGTAGTGAATGCAGCACTAATGCAGGATGTGTGCAGTTTGATGTACTGTTGATAACTGAACGGTGTACCACACTGATTTGGATTCTAAACCCTTCTCGACCTGTGCTGCATTCAAAAGTAATCAATGCTCATCAAGCAGTAGGATGCAGCAGGTTTGATGTGATTATTAAGATTCTAGTTGTCTTGCATCTCTCTCTGAGGAGTCAACCTTTCTGATCCTTCTCCTCCTCTGGCCCCACCCACCTCTTTACCATGATCACCCTTGTATCGACCTACTCCAAGTGTGCTTTCAGGAGATCCTTAACCCCTAAATACAAACGCTGAAAAAATGCTCCCAGAGACACAGATTGGTCAAGTGATGCCTGTGGTGTTTAGCATTTTCTCCCTTTTACCTTTGTCTGTGGAATTTTCGTTTAGAGCAGAGGCATGAAAGCGAAACATTATACTTTATTCATCCAGAATCAATTTAGCCCAGCCTCTACTTTTCAGTTTAACAACAGAGATGTCACTTGCAGTGTATGTGTAAAGACTTCTCTCTTCATCGATCAGCAATCTCCTATGTTGTTCCATAGGCAGAGGAGTCACTCAGGCTTCACTGCATCTGTAGGAAGCTCATTCTCAAAATCCCAATTATAGGTTTATGTTCTGGCTATCCTTCAGCAGAGATGCTTTATAGAACATTGATTGTGATCCCAACCACTGCTTGGTCAGAGATATATACAGTAGAGTGAGCACAGTGAAGAGCTTTGTGTGAGGACTGGAGATGAGCATTAGATTTACATCTCTTTTCTCATTACACTGGACTTCATTCAAACAAATGCAGTCAAACAATCCATAGAGCTGTTGAACGGAATGAATACAGAGTGTTAAACAGTCTTCTTTTTAAGAGTTGAAACGTGAGACATTTCATGTTTGAGAATCATACAAATCTTTGGACTTTAGTTAGTAATGCTGCGTTAATCTTCATCCGTTATTATAATTATATTCTGTTTTACTAGTGTCAGACGGGGAGCCACTCCCCTGCTCATACATCTAGGATCTTGTTCTGCACAGAGCTGCTAATGTAATTGTACTGCTATTTGAGATACACATCATTCTTTCCATGTCCATCCATAGCTGCAGTCTCAGAGGCATGTGCAGCACAGTTAGGGGAAAGTGCCTCCACAAGAGAAATGTTTCCATGCATCACATTTCAGACAAGCTCCAAGCTGCTGTAACCGTTATACACCACTGCAAAGGCAAAGACAGCGATAGCATGTTTGAAAGAGTGCTCACTGGGTGAGGACAATGAAGGAACTCAGGCTGTGCTTCTGTCTCCACAGTGTCATAAAAAGCCATTTTGGCATGTTGAGCCCAGTGAGGGGGAGGTGCCACCGGAGAGCCAGCTGGAGCTCAAGGTAGTAGCTCACCTTAAGGACACCCTTCTTTTCCAGGCCAGGCTGGAGGTATCCATCCAAGACAGCCAAACACTCCACATCCCTCTGTCTGCTACAGGCACTGGAACCACAATTATCAGTGATAAGCCTTTAGCACCCCGCCTTGAGCTGGGCTCTTACTTAAGGTGAGATAAAGAAGGCCCCAGTCATGAGTCAGGTTTTGATGTAGCGCTGAACCAACAGTGCCTTGAATTCCTGCTGTTCTCTTCTTGCCCTGTCAGCCATGAGACATGCCAGTACCACTTTAAACTGACCAACCAAGGCCAGCGAGTACACAGACTATACTGGAGCACAGATGGTTTCCAACCCTCACCAAAAACTCACAAAGGAGGAAACTTGTCTAGCCGAACCATCCTGCCTCCAATATCTACTCCTGCAAAAAGAAACACCTTGGGCCTCACATCTTTGCTCTCCTCTAGCAGAGAGCAGCCGGTGTTTAGCCTCAGCCCTGCTTGTGTGGAGCTTTTCCCAGGCTGCTCTGTTGACATGGTGCTGACAGGATCATCTGGCTCCCCCAAGGTGAGACTGGTCGCAAAAACAAAGACGAAGAAAACCAGGATATTCTAAACACAGCTAGTATGTGTTCATCTGATGAAATACACACTATTGCTCTACACTAACTTACCAGGATGTGAGGGAGCGGTTGATGTGCCGTGGCATTGTGGGTCAGCAGGGCTGTAAAGAGCACATTATGTCAGTAGATGTCACCTGTCGCTTTGTGGCTCCAGTGCTCAGCTTTTCCACCAAACAGCTGGACTTCTACATTCAGAAGGTGGGTTATGGATCTTACTTCATACTAAGGTTTAATGTAGTTCATCACTCCAAACATACATACATACGATGTAATCTAATGAGCATGTTGACATGTTATATGCCAGATGTCCTTTGGAGTAATGTTCGAGAGCTGTAAATGTAATTCATTTCTTTTAATGTGTCTAAGCAGCATGTGGACCTCAGTTATTGCCTTACATCTAATATTAACAGTTGCTTACTGTCTGTTCTGCATGCATCAAAACACTCATGTTACAACATGTAAACAGGCCACAATCCGCCCAGGAGTGTGCAGGAGACCAGTGATTGATGTGTTGCTGATGCTTTAGTATCAGTACATCTCATATGATGGCATATCAGGGCCACTTAAAGAAATCAAAAAAATACATTTTCGAGAAATTAGACTTGTATTTTTGAGAAATAAAGTCAAAATTTACGAGTTGCCAGCCCACAATGGACCTCGAAATTTTCAAGTTTGTAAAGTCACAAATTTATGATTTTTTTTAACTTAAAAATGGACTAGTCTGTAAAGTCGCAAATTTACGACTTTAAAGAGTAGTGAATTTCAATTTCTTATAGATTTATATATATGGCTTCAAATTTATAGGTTGTTATGAAGCTACGTACTTCATGGCAAGATTGACCAATTGCCCGCCTTATCAGATTGTACTTTTGAGCTGGACTCAGCAATAAGGAGATATTACTGGCTTCAGCCCAGTCATGGCATTATTATTAGCATTCTGAATGTGAAAAGACACTGTCACACCATGGGGATTTTTGGGAAAAAAGCAGCATGAACTTACCAATTAATGAAGTCGTAACTTTTGGAGTTTTTAAAGTCGTAAATTTGCGACTTTAAAAATTCAAAAAATCATTATTTTTTTAATCTAAAATTTATTTACTAAATTTCTTTAGTTGCCCTAATATGCTGTCGTACATCTTACACTGTTTGGACATGGTAACACAATGTTTACAGCTTTCTTAAGGTTAACATGTGCTTTATAAATTTGTCAGACTCTGCTATGTGTTAAAGAACAGCACCTTTTTGCAGCATTCTATTTCTTTACGTGTATTGTTGATTAATAATAAATTTCTTACAGGTCCCAGGAAAGAACCTGATGCCCCTGTATGAGAAACTGGTCTTGAAGAATGTGTCGTCTCTATCACTTGCCATGGAGCTCTCTCTTGAAGAACCATTCTCTTTGTGTGAGACTCCTGAAGCCCAAGGATCTGTGACCACTAAGGTATAAATAACTACATTTCAATTAATACTCATTGCTTTATGTATTATACTTTTTATCTTTTTTCTAGTTTAAGAGAAATCACTGATTTCAGTGGCACGTGGACTCTTCACCTGCAGACAGATTCTTCTTTTCAAAAATAATAATCTTACAGGATATTCTGACTAGATATGAATACCTTATTTCAAAATAAGACCAAACACAACAAACTTACAAAGTTGCCATAGATTAAAGAAGCTTTTTAGATAACTGAGTCAGTATTTTGAAGTATTTTACCTGAAGCAGTTTCCCAGTTTAACTTTAAAAACCCTTGTTTCAACAAGACAATCTTTTTTTGGAGTTAATTATTTCTCGTCTTACTTTTAAATTACAGCTTCCAGATAACGTTTGTGGTGTAAAACATTATTTTCTTCCTGAAGGATGATAACCAGATGTAAAAAGTTGCATATTTTAGTGTTAACTAAGTGTTTTTTTTAGCTATATCTTTCTCACTCTGCTATCTTTTTGTCAACTTTTTAACTACGTTGCCTTTAATTATCTGAAGAAATTATCTAAAACTCTTGATAGAGAGCACAAAACAGCTGAAACTGAAGTTTGAGGTTTGTAGTCAGGGCCTGGAACAGTTAGAGTAACAGAATCTCTTGTGGTGAATACAGAGACAGGCCTAGCCATGTTCAGCTGTCTTCTGTTTGTGACATAATTGCTGATTTAATATTTGGGATCTTGAGTCCAATTTAATAATGGACTGAATAGATGTGAATGACTTTCAGTGGCTATTAAGGGAATCTGGGATTAACCTCAGAACTGTAGTGAGTGCAGTGCTAACAAGGCTATTTGATGTGTTTAAGGGATCAGAGCAGTCTTAGCAGTTTGTTAAGACAGCAGTCAAAAACCATTTGGACCGTTAATCTGATATTAATATCAACAGTATCGTCTTTCTGTTTCTCATTTAAATATATGTTGATATAACTTAAAAATTTGTACTGTTAGAACTCTGTACCTTGCTCTTCAGATAAGTCAGATTTTACCTTTTTAAACACATCATCTAGATTCCTTGCACCCAGAGGCCCGAGTTATCATAACCACCTTTTTATTGAAGTGTAATTTCAGTTTATATCTACCCATAATAGAGATTTTTACAGCTCTGCCTCCCATGGAAAGAGTTGACTAAATGCAGGATTTGAATCACATTAAAAAGGTTTCAGGCCTCAGGCAGATTTCTGATGGAAGCTTAGGAGAAGCAGGGCTTTTTGATAAGCCTGTAGCCCAAGGCAATATTATAAAAGACCTTTCATTAACCTGTGGAAAGGGTTTTTAAAAGGGTTGTGGACTTGTGCTTTGGGAGTCATCAGATGAAACATAATGTGATGAATAAGCCTTTTTTAGCACCTTGATGATAAATGTTATTTATGTAACTTATCCTGTGCTTTACCTCCAGTATGTCCTTTTTCTAGTCCATGGTTTTAGGTGATCGAGGCCAGGCTGAGGTGTGGGTGTGCTTTAGTCCGTTTTACTGTCAGGACCGGGTGTCACAAGTTGTAGATCAGGTAATTGTAAGATATTCTGTCTGTTCTGTTCTGTGAAATCTCTCTTTTAATGATTACATTTTCAATATGTGGTCATGTTGTGTTCTAAACTGACCCTAACCAAGTTTAGGTTTTGCTGTGTGTTCACAAGACGATCACATTACAGTTACTTGTCTTTTGAAATCCTCAGCTCCTAAAGCTGCTCAAAACATTTAAGATGGAATGATCTGAGAATGAGAAATTAATGCTCATTCAGGCCCAGACTTTTGATTAGAAGTCAGGAGTGGAGTGTGTAATAATTGGAAGAGAAGTATTAAAAGCCCTGTGAGGACTTTAGACGTGATCTCCAAATAGTTTCACTTTTATATATTTGTCTGTGCGTAATCCACAACTCAAAATGAGATTTGTTTTTGCATCAAAACAGTTTTTTTACTCCATGCTATTTGTCAATATCTGTGACCGGGTTGGACTTCCCCAGGAGAACACAAATCCATTTATGGCACAAAAACTTAAAGTCCCAGTGATGACACAATACAATAGAGTAGAATAGAAAATACTTTATTTATCCCTGGGGGAAAATTCAGGAGTCACAGCAGCAATCAAGAAAACAAAAATAAGAAAGTGTATAGAAAGTGCTAAAAGGTGCATAACAAAATAGATGATGACAGCTTGTCCATCATTCTCCAGTTCAGCCAGCCTCCACCTCCACAGGGTCCAGGACTGAGCTTCAGTCTGTTCAGTCTCTGTCTCCTGGATCCTGACTGTTCACAGCAGGTGAAGTTCTTCCAATGTGGCGTTGGTGTCTGTCAGCTCCGTCACTCATGTCAGTGAAAAGTATGATGCTACTCTTCTCTCTGGTATTCCCTCTGTTGCTGGGTGAGCACGGTTAGCTTGTCCATCTTATTAGAGATAGATCTTACGTTACCAATAACGATGGATGGGAGGACAGGTGGATGTCATCACTTCTTAGCACGTCATTCTTTCCTCACCTTGTGGGGAAACATCAGGCCTTGCACCAGTTAGCATTGACATGCTACAGGCTACCAACAGCTGAGTTCACATGTAAACAATGCAGCCATGGTTACATGTAGGATCTCCAGATAAACACAGGAGAAAAAGTAGTAAAAATGTCACTGAAGCCACAAAAAGTTTGGTGTCCATGACCAACAAATGAACCATACGAAGTAATGATCCACTCCAAATGCAAAGATGATGAAAAAGAGACGAAACATTACAAGAAACGGCCAAAGAAGAGAGAGCTGCTGCAACAGACAGCCACAACCAACAGGGCGGCGCCCAGCAACCAGATCAGTTTAGCAGTAACAAGTGAGTTGATTGCAAAGCAAGATCTGGCCTTTATCTTGAAGAAAACTATTTCTTGGAAGAGCAGAAGAAAGCTCAACAGAAGAGTGACAGAGCACGGGCTAAAGCATGGGTCAGGCCGTTTGTGATAATGTTTATTCCAACCCACAGTCAGCAGTTATTCTGCAGTGGTCTGTTCAAACTTGAGAGTCTATCAATAAAATGAAAAGGGAGGTTATGTTATGTCTGCTTGGTGAGGTTGGAGTTGGTAGATGAGCATAGGATTCAGTAACATTACACATTACGGACACGTCTTAGAGCACCAGGCAATGAGGAACACTAACCAGAAAGTCTGCTCACTCTCTGGACACTAAACCACACTACAAAGTTAGTTTACAGAGTTTCAAAGTATAGTGCTATGTAGCTACAATTAAAGACATAACTTGTAAAAAGTTATTTGCTTCCCAACACACCCTGGCAAGAGTCATTTATTCATGAAGCAGAGTGATGGTGCTCATGGGAAATTGGGTCTTTATCTCCAAAAATCTCTACTGGTTCAGGTTAAAGGTGTCACTGCAAGCCATGCCAAACTGATAGGCCTCACAGAGTCTTTGAGTGAAAACATCTGTGTTGACTTACATAAACCTGCTGTTAAATTGGCATGTTTGATAACGTTCTCAGCTGCATAGACTCACTCACTTGACATTTTTATCCAGTTCCTTGAGGTACACTACCAGGGACACCCACAACAAGATGTGGTGAGGCTGCATGCTGAAGTCCACTTTCCCAACCTCCACTTCCCCTCCACCACAGTGGATTTTGGTTGTGTACTGAACTGCACAGAGACTCAGAGAGTAATCAAAGTCACCAACTGCTCCCCACTGCCCGTGTCGTACCGCTGGGCCTTCCTGGATGACCAGAAACACTGCACCATCAGGTAGGCTTTTACTGAAAAATGTCCACACACAGTCGTACCATTTGACATTACCAGCAGAGTACAGATGCAGTGCCAACCCCCACACATGTTTGCATTACATTCTGGGACCTTGGAAGCACACGTTACGGCCATTTTCACCAGACTAGTTATTGCAAGTGGCAAGAGTAGAAAAGGGGAGTGAAGGAAGTGAGGAGAGAAAGAGAGAATGGATCGCAGCCATTTATAATAAAACTGTCCATTGGGATGAGTTAGTACAGTAGCTATACATTTAACCCTCTGAATTGAAAGCTGAATCCATTCTAAATTCTCTTGAGAGGATAAATCTACTGATTGAGCACTAAACGTTATATTGTGCCTCTCTCAAGCCTTTGCTCTTGCTCCCCTCCTTTGAAATGGACCGTGAATACAAGAGTAGTGTTTCTATCTGTGGCCGTGAACCAACTAACTGCTCCCCTGATTTATCACCTCCTCCCTTCTTTTCCCTCCCCCCCTCTATCATCCATTGGTATTCCTCCTTTTTGCTCTGTCCCATATCCTTATATAAGGATTTAGCCTTGCCTATTTGTCTTTCTTCTGTTCCTCCTGCTCCCCTGCCTTTGCTGGCTCGACTATGAAATCCTAACAACCCCTTTTTTTCTCTTCCCTTACCTCCTCCATCATAGACCATGACCTCTCTTTACAATCCGTCTCATAGGCCGTCCTGCTAATTAAATGGAGACCTCACTCTGTGCTCACTCACTTTAAAGTCTTTCTTTCGCTCTCACATAACCTGCACTATCTTCCCATGTTCAGCTAATTACACTCCTATCAGTAATTACACCGCAGCCCTTGGAGAGGGGAACTTCAATAGAGCTTAGTCTTTTCTATCCATATAAGCCACAAATAGATTGAGGAATACAATACATTAAAATACTGCAACTCCTATGTCTTAAGACCTGCTGTAAGAAGGCAAAAACATATGCTTGCTTGGTCCTCTTTTTTTTTCTTCCCTGCAGCTTTATGCAATATCATGGATCAGATTGCTGGACAGCCTCTGTACTATCAAATATAACAGGGACCATCAACCTTCCATGCATGAACAAACATGTCAGTTTGAATGCATCATGGTAAAAGGCTTGAAACATGTGATCTGTTTTGAATCCTCCTGAACACTGAGATTAAGACAAAGCAACATTTGCATCCCTCATGAATAGACTCAAACTTTGAGAGTCAAGTATTTGTATCAGTTTCTCATCAAAAACAGCTCACCTAGGTAGCATGAAATAGAAAAAGTCATAAAGAGTGTCGATTTTCTCTTTAAAAATCACCTTTTTAACTGGAAAAGAGGAAGGTGACTCTTCTTGCATAAACAAATCATCTTGAAAAGCTTATTATCTAGGAGACAAGTGAAACCTGCTGTTATTGTTGGTGAATTTTAAATAGTGTTTTTTTTTTCTTTTTTTTCAATCTAAGCTCCTAGATAAAGTTCCCTTTAGAATTGCAGGTTGTTCAAGATACTGTAAATCAGTTGCAAACAAGCAAGAACATTCCTATCTTTCTACTTGACAGACATATCGGCAACCCCAGCCTCAAAATCTCTCTCAGCCTCTCCTCACACTCTCTTGTTTCCTTCAGTCTGCAGGAAGTGAGATTCTTATGGTTCAGTAGTCTTTGATGTGGAGATTTCTTGTATGAGTGAATACTGTGTAATAGTAAGAAGCAGTCACTCCTATGCTGTGTGTGAAGGAAAGAATAGATGGACAGTAGAGTGAGACAGATGTGTGAGTGCCAGATAAAGGCTATTTCTGTTTTGAGCTGAGCTCTTGCAGAGTCATCAACTGCTGTCTCACCATCTGTTCCTCTGTCCGCACCAGTGGGTTTTAAACTCCTTTCTCTTAAACCATTGTTTAAGAGCTTCTTTTTCCATAGTTGGACAAAAACTTGTATTACTTTTTCAAATTCTCCTCCGCCCAGACTGCAGAGAGACCTGAGGAAAATGACCTGCAGTTATTGGTCACCCTTTACATCTTACATCGCCTGGGCCACAAATTTATGAGCTCCCCATGGCCAGACATCAGGCCAGCTTGTACCAGAGTAAAGCAATGATGCAAAACTGAGCATGCAACAGTGCCCCCTGCTGGTTGTACTACCACTGCACACCACATATGAATAAACACTGGAAGACATGGGTGTAGAAATTTTGGGACCTCTGAATGTGAATGCTGTCTTACATGTACCCACACCCAGGAGCTATCACAGCACATACTCACTCTCTCTTACACACACAAACACACACACACACATACGCACACACTATAGCAGTAGCGTAGCTGTTGTTTGGTGATTTAATATAGAACTTGTCCAGCCAGCTTTGAGACGGCTTCACTCACTAAATCTCTTTCATTCTCTTCCATGTTTATTCAGCACTTCACTGCAATCTATCCTGACCTGTTTCCTGCTGCTTGCCTATTAAAATTCCTCTTAATTATAGAACACTCTGTTTAATTAACTTGATGGATGCACCCAGTCTGATCCCACAGGGAAGGAGAGAGTGGAACAGAGAGAGAAAATGAGACTCAGAGTTCTTCAGGGTGTGGATGCTAAAGATTTTCTTCTCCACGTGGATATTACATTGTGTGTTAATGAAATGGAAGAAGTACAGGAGATGCTGTTAAATGTTGGTTCAACTTCCACTGTACATTTGTGACTCTGCTCTCTGACTGACACAGACTTCCAAGCATCTTTATTTTGAATTTTCTGAAGTGATTGATGTGAATTTGATTACAAACATAAGATCTAAGGGCAGAAATAATCAGAAAATGCAGATAATAAGACTGATGAGGGGTGGAGTTCTTCTAACACAGCTTTTCTTCTCTTTTCTCTTCCCTTTAGCCCCATTGTTGGTGCAAATGAACAAAACAGCTCTCAGAGCCCACCTCGTGTGGAAGAGGTAGGTAAATGCATGTATCAAACTAAACAAAACACATTTTTCCTCAAATAACCAGCCTGCCAGGGGTCAACTCCTTTATGTATCTATGATATGGTTGTGGATAAGAAACTCAAGCATATCCACGAGTGCGTGTATCTAATGAGGCACAGCTACCTCAGATTCTCCTCTTATTGTCAGTGAATGTGCAGATCATCTTTTTGCAGTATCATGCTCTGCTGTTGGTGAATGCTAGGGATCTTGGACCACTTTGTTTGATTTTAAGGAAAAGTCCCTAATTCAAAGTATCTAAGCCAATGCCCCTTCTAAACAGATAATTGAATATTTTAAAAAAATTCATGAATGTGTTGCTCATTCAAAGCTGCAACTGTGTTGTACTGATAGACTGTATAATAAAAGGACTCAGTATCGGTGATGTCACCTATCTGTTTCTGATGTGGAGTTTTGATGCCTTCAGTAAATGGGAGCCATATTGTAAATGTTGATTCCAGAAGGCAGGCTTTGATTATTCTTATTGACAGCTTCAGGGTGCTCGCCTGTCAGTCAGTCAGGCATGCAGGAAGGCAGGTAAGTAGGTAGGTAGGTAGGTAGGTAGGTAGGTAGGTAGGTAGGTAGGTAGGTAGGTAGGTAGGTAGGTAGGTAGGTAGGAAGGTAGGTAGGTAGGTAGGTAGGTAGGTAGGTAGGTAGGAAGGTAGGTAGGTAGGTAGGTAGGTAGGTAGGTCTCCACATGGGCCAACCTAAAATCTTGATATCGGCTGAGTTATTGAAAAATCAGCCACCATACAGTGTCTACTGACGGAGAAATGCGCTATCTAGCTTAATGTCATTTCTGTTCCAGGTTGTAAACATGTTTACCTTTGAGAGACTTTATTCTGTGGGTTTAGTTTGTCATTTCCAGTTAGTTGAAGGAGAGTGGGAGGGATGGTCCATTGCCTGGCTGAATTATTGAGCATTTAGGCTCTTACTTTTTTTAACAAAAACTATGAATTAATTAATTTTATTTGTTTAGACCCCCTTTTAATATGTTGTGGTCTTCACTTTTTATGCTAAATTGTCTGTTATTAAAGTAACATTTTCTACAAAGAAGACCCCATTTAAAGCCTGGCTCACACTACAGGATTCTCACCCCGATTTAACCCAGATGCGGTCCTCCCGACAATCGGGGAAGAAATCTGGTTGGGAACTTAAATTGGCCCGACGTTGGGGCAAGATTATCTTCTAGTGTGAGCGGTTGACAGATGAATCTTTAGCCCCATGATCATCTCACAGACTCGTCGGAGCCGCCCCGATGATTTTCAAAAATGTTTGATATTTATCTGGATGATTACAACATTCATTCTCACTGAGGATGACAACAGACGATTAGAAAGAGCCCCAGAGACCGCACAACAGACAACAAACGCAGGCTCAAAGTGCAACTGAAAGGCTCCGGGTCAGCTGACTGCGCGCCCCACTGGCCCACTGGAGCCAGTTCCATAATGCCTTTAAAAATAACACATAACCACACCATTTTCAGTAGCAAACTGTTGTTTTATCAGTGATCGGTGTGAGATCATGCTATTATTGGATGATACAGCAACAGTTTCACCTCTGTCCCTCTGCGTGCGTGTAATGGATGAAAGGCACCGCTGCAGACAGCTCCGCTTCTCTCTCCTCCTGTCCCACCAGTGCGCTAAAACCCTCAGATCAAACAACTGAGCACATGTGGTGCATCACTCTCTCTGGTCGAATTATCTTGTTGAAATCCTGTAGTGTGTGCTGGTCAGTATTTTCAAATCTTGTAGATTGTGCGTGCTTGTTGTTTCCTCTGTATTCCTTTCAGTCGCCATCTGTAACAGCTCCTCTTATGTGTGCTCCGGTTCATACAGGTATCCTTTTGGTTCCAAAGTGAATGGAACTTCATCGTCGCTGTCATAGTCACTCATTTTGAATTTCCTACGCTGCCTCACAATCCTTAGAGTACAAACAAAAGAATTACAATACTTGATTAAACTTACACGAGGCTACAACCGGCGCCTGAAGCATAGCTTGTTTACATTCCCTACAGCTGAAAGGAGGAGGGGGGACGGAGCGCACTGGGCGGAAGGATAAATGACCAGTTAGTTAGGTCCGGATAAATGTTTATATTTCCGAAGACTTAATGCACTTAAAAAATATTTTATGTAGTGACTCTTAATTTGTGGTATTATTTTTTTATTTTAGTTCTTGTAGGCAGAGAAAATAGCCTTTGAATTTGGTACGGTCTCTCCCTGTTAGCGTCTATTTCCTCGTCACCATTGATTACAGTCTGTGTCTTACTGAGGGAGAGGAGACAACTTTCTACTGTATCTAATGTCCTTAGTGGTCACATAGAGCTCATACAACCCCACTTCAAAAAAACGGAACTATCCCTTTAAGAGAAGATGATCTGTGAAGATTCTCCTTATGTGTGAGATACAACCCGATTTCAGAATCTTATAAGATTTTTAAAATCCTGTGGTGTGAGTCAGGTTTAAGCTTCCGAAAGCCTTTGGGAAGGGGCCTAACATCCCCTGATTAAAATTTAAATACAAAAAAAATTGACTAATCAAAAGGTTGTATTTTATTTGTTTATCCATTCCAAAAGAGAAAGGAAAAAAAACGAGGCAAGGCTGGTTACCAACCAGTTTGAAGACTCTCAGAAGTGATGGTACCTGGCCAAGAGTACTAAAGTCTGTTTTCCTCATTTTCCTCTATTTTCCTATAACAACACATGTTCCTTTAAAACATGTTTGTGCTGAGTACAAGTTTCCCACTCTCTAATCAAAGACTAATGAGAATGAAAAAAATACTTATCACATAAATAAAAAAAAAAAAGATTTTCCCAAGAGACACACTTTCTTTGTGAGAGTATCACTGCACCTCATTCTGAAAATCACCAAAATACACACAATAGATTTGTTAATCCTGGTTCTTTAAATGTTGTTTTTAGGTGTTTGACATCTCCCCAGTCTATGGTAACCTGCAACCCGGAGATGAGCAGCTGGTCACATTCTCTTTCTACGGCCACAAAAATATCAGCAGAGAGTTGATCGCACAGTGCCATGTGGAGGAGGGGCCTACGTATGAAATCACACTCAGAGGAGAGGCGTCAGTGATCACCTACAGCCTCGACACTTCCCACGTTGACTTTGGCCTGCTGGTGTGTATACAGGGCTTCTTGTCCGGTGATTTATCCCAACAAGCTCTACACATTAAAAAGTTTCAGCTCCATGTGTACAGATGGTGAAGGCTGAGGGTCATAACTGAAGTTAGAGATTGCTGGTTGCCTTACTGTCTTGATATTCTGCTTTTCTGTCTTTGTTCTTCTTTTGCCATCTGCTTGCTGTATCTGGTGTGTTCTTTTAGACAAAACTCATTCCATTTATAAAACTTTGGATTCCTTTACTAAGTCCCACTCTGTTAGAGCTTTCAAATCTGATCCTGAAAGACACTTTAAAGTGACATCATACTATAAACATGTTCATGAGTGAAGTTTTTTACCTACCCTTAACCTTTCAAAATAATTGATGTAGTGAATTACATTAACTTTGAATGTTTTTCCCACTTTACTCCTTTGCACTTCCTCTACCTCTTTAAGTATTCAGGCCATCCGGACCAGTTATCATTGATATTCAAAACAAGGACATATTGATTTTTGATTTACTTGAAATAAGCGATTCAGCAGAACATTTCTCTGACCTTCCTGTCGGTTCAGCACAATACTTTCTCTAGCTCTATTTCTCTCTTCTTATCTCCCCTTTTCACTCGGCGCTTGTGTTTTTTTCTTGTATCAATCATCACATTTATCTATGTGGGTCACGAGGTCCTGAAACAACCTCCATAGTACATGTACAACTGACAGATTTTGAGAAATTGTTAGGTCTCCTATGTCCCTACTCATCTACCCTCTTTAAATAACAGTTCACCTTTGCTTTTATTATCTTTTTCAATGGATTATAAATAAATTTGTTACCATAAACAAGGTGCAAAGGAAGCCCTGCACCATTTATGCTTCCATAAAAAACAGACTCAGTATATCAGTAACAGGTGGAGTAGTTTTATAGTTTAGATAGGACTTGGAGTAATTCACACAACTCTAACCTAAGTAAAGGAGGGACATGGAGGGAAAAGACACATATTCACCTTCTCTTGAACTGACGGATTAATGGTGCTCTCTCTTCCAAATCTCTACTTTCCCAGCTTTTCGATCATGTAGGGGAAGCTGAGGTGACCCTAAGGAACACAGGCAAAATGGGCTTCAAATTCATCATCACAGACTCTCAAAGGGAGGATAAGGGAGAGGCAGATAAGGAGGCAGGGGGATGGAGAGAAGCCCCAGAAGACACTGAGCAGCAGTCAGATACATGGCAGCAAAAGGCCAATGAGGGAAATGAGAAAGAACCCGTGGTCAGACCAGGCCAGCCTGTGGTCATCCCCAACATGGTGAGGTCATCTCCGGTGTGTTTTAGACATGTAAGCGTCATTAAATATGTATGATTTATTGAATTTGTGGTGTTTATCTGTATGCTTGTGACAGGGTTTCATTGAGTCTAATGCAGAGCAGTGTTTGCGCATTTTCTACCTCCCGGGTGTGCCTGAGGTGATTGAGAAACAGCTTCAGCTGCAGGTGGCTTTCCTGCCCCCACAGAGCATCACTCTACGTGGAGAGGGAGTGTTTCCAAGGATCAGCCTCAACTTGCCAAGAAACCTGGGTATGTAAAGACGTATGCACTAATATAAACCAATGCCTGTAGAAAAAAAATAGTGACCTTTAAATTGGAAAGGATCACTGGTAAAGATTCTCTTCATGATGTAAGTCAGGAAATTGTCAGAGAAAGGTGCAAGACTGAGCCCAAATCTTCTGATATGTGGGCAGGTCTCACTCATAATCACCTCCCTGCTTACAGATGTTGAAGCAAAAGTCCAACTCTTTGTTTCTGCCCTGGTGTGATGTTTTGATTGTGTTCTTGCAGAGGAGTGCCACAGTGATGTGGTGCAGCAGGCCAGAGCAGCTATGGAGGCAAATGGAGTCAACAAGGACCCAAGGATCAGGGATGTCACTAATGAAGAGGAAAAATCAACAGAGACCCTCAGCACTCTCACAGTCAGTGACCTAACCATGTTGATGTTTTGCAGTGGTTACTCTTCATCTTACAAAATGTTGTTTTTAAGAAGTAAAACACTGTTTCTGGTTTTGATTATTTAGGCTGGCTATAGGCTATATGCATGAAATAAAATAAAAACTAGGGCTGTCATTTTAACGCGTTAATTAGATTAATTAATTACACCACAAATTAATGCATTATAAAAATTAACGCAGATTAATCTGGATCCCACACCCGTGGGGCGTTCAAAGACGTACTTATTTTTAAATGTCTGGCATTTACAAACCATGAAAAAAGAAAAGAAGGTGTTCTTGTCAGATTCTCAAAATTTCCGACGGTCCCTGAATGTATCACATGTGATGTCAGCAACATGCTTTAAACCGGAGGGAGGGAAGCGAGACTGATTTGTGACTGCCGTCCACATCGCGTTTATTTTCACGTCCTTTCTGAAAATCTGCAGAAAATCAACCGTTTGCTCTAGCTCAATTCTGTAAAAAACAGATAATTCTACACTCTTTACTGCTTTAAACAAGCCATGAATGATCGATATTTAAATCTAAAGAATTCTTTGAAAATTTGCTTCCATCTTCCTGGTGTGGTGTCATGTTTCAGCTTGGGGCTGCTTTGCACCAATGAGCAACAGTTTGTGTGTTCAGAGCATGTAAAACTGAAAATACTTCATTTTCTTTGATCCAAGACTTGAATTAAGTGTTTTGTACATAGTTCCTCACAGTTTTTAGCCTTTAGCCCTGGTTCTCCTGACCTCATAGAAGTATAGAAGTTCATATTGCAGTGAAAATTGAGTCCACATCGAGTAAAAATATGAACAGAAGCAAAAACCATCCTAAAAATCAAATCAGCTTATCTTAAGTGCAGGAATGTGTAGATTTTGTAAAGATAGAACCATAAAACGTTTTTCATGTGTTCCTTATGCATCAGGGTACCTAAAAATGTGTTGTATATATTCCCACCTTATTTTTAAATGTTTTATAATGTCTTTTAATGTAATTTTAATGTCCTGGAACTCAAATTCTTTATTTTGGGACCTTAAGCAGATATGAGATTAAAATGCGATTAATTAGATTAATTAATTACAAATCCTGTAATTAATCAGATTAATTTATTTAATCGCCTGACAGCACTAACAAAAACTATTCTTTTTTTTTTGGTGAAAAAAAAGAAAATTCCCTGAAGTGAGCTCAAACAAAACAGCAGGATTTAACAGGATCAGCCCTGTCCATATTCCAGTATAGGGGTTAATCCTTCCTTTTTAAAATCTCTATGTCAGAAATCACGTTTCACTTGTGTTGTGTATTTATCCTAAGTATAGGAGCCTTAAGCAAACATGCTCTTCTGCAGGGCTTTCCCCTCTTCTTATCTGTGTATTGATTTTTCAGGGGGTACACACAAGCCATTGAATTCCAATGAGAAAAGCTATTTTCTGCTCATCCTCTCAGTATTTACTTACGACTTTGTGTGTTACCCCAGCAATACCCCTGACATTTCCCCTACCAGTGGCATGACTAATGCAAACATTTTTACAGGAGATAAGGATAAAGACCGTGTTGCTCCAGAGAATCCAAATAAAAAGCAACATTACCTCACTATCTACAAACTGCTTCTGACCGCAGCGACTTACAATCTATTGGTGAAAAAAGACAAGAGGATGGTAAACAGATTTGTAGAGTGGAGATTGTGTTGGATAGGTTTTCTAGTTTTATGTTTAGATATGTTTATATGCAGTATCTCATATTTCATTCTTAGGATGGACACTCAGAAAAAAAACTAAAGAAAACAACTACTGTTTTATTTAGTATTACAATTAAAATTTTCCAGTGTGTGATTGTTAGAGAAGCCCCAGGTATAAGCAAGCCATTTTGCAACAAAGTGGCTCCCCTGATTCATTATTCATATGTGTTGTGCATTTTTTTGAAAGGTCATGACTTTGAGTTTGGTCAGTAGTTTATTCTTTTCAATATCTGTTCTTAAAAAACCCTATTATTTACTGTACCAATGAACAGATGGGATGCTTGTATTTTAAACAGTAGATTAATTCAGCTAAAGAAAGGATTGATAGAAAATTAAGGAAAGCAAAAAAGTGTGGATATCTGTTCTGTACCAGTCTGACCTACAGAAGATGTTATCACCAGTATTTTTCCTGATTAAAATGCTCAGAAGATGTTAAAATTTGTATTCTAACCAGCAGACTTACTACATAAAATTACTTAGCTGTTGTATTCTGTTGCCACTTTAAGCCTCTTTGTAAAGCCACTAAACGTTTTAAATCAGCCCACTTAAGGATATCAAAGCTGACTTTTTGGGTTATCTAAAGCTAGACATTACCTTCTTTAATTTAAAAGTTGTTTCACTCTATATTACAAGAGATGAGGTCAATCAGAAATTAAGTTTTTTTAAGCTATGTTGTAACTCAAGTGACAGCTTAAAAACTGGTTTGAGGAGTTAATATTTTTTAAAATTAGAGCCATCATAAACTGATGAACAGAGTTTCAACAACACAACAATCAATTAACCTGCTGACCTCTGTGCTGTGGTAATCCAGGTGTCAAAATTTGTGAATGTAAAATTTACATCCTTCTGCACCAGTGATCATGTAAAGATCCTTATCCTGCAGTCTGAAAATCTTAACATTATCCAAGCTTTTAAGTTGATGTCAGGATTGAGACAAAACCAGCTTACATTGCTGAGCCATATATCTTTAACTGTTCATTTCTTGCTTATCTGTGCAGCTGTTTCCCACCTATTAATTTCTCTTTCCTTTTATTTCTTTTGCCTGCTGCTTACAGTACGAAGAGCTGCTGCACATGGAGGTCGAGAAAGCGCTGGTCACACAGAATGCTCTTGCTGTAATGGGTAGCCCGCTGGAGCTCAGTGACTCACAAGGTTCCCCCAATAAGTGGCAAAAACTCAGCAAGTACGTTCAAAGGCACAAACACTCACATTTGGCTTAACAGATGGTCCTCATAGTGAGACGAAGAGAACTGTGTTTGAGAATTCAACCAGTTTGTTGGAATAATTACTCTCTGGCTCTAACAGCTTGTTTAAAATCCATGGATGTTATTGTATAGATGTATAAGTGGAGTGAAATAATGGCATAGAGTTACACGTAAGAGAAGTGTTACATCTCACATAGTTGTGCTTTTACTGATGTCTTTCTAATATTTGCATCTTTAACTCTCTCCACTGCTCTAGATTTGTGCTCCCAGAGTATGTCTTGGATTTTGGTTTTGTTATCCCTGGCAGAGTCCTCAGTCACACTGTAAATATCACAAACACTGGGTCCGTGGCAGTGTCCTTTTATGCCAATCTCAAACGCCTGGCTGGCACAGGTAAGGCATATATTACACTTTGATAAAACAAAGGGGGAGCTCTCAGATATGGTTGTGCAAAGTTTTGTCATTTTTTAGAAGCAGAAAAAAACATAAAAATCAGAGATTCTGACACAGCCATTACAACTGTTCCATGGCACACTTCAAGATAACCTTAGTTTACTTGAATTCAGCTTTACATTGAACAAAAAGACCTGAAAGCAGTATTGGTCCTAGTTTTTAACTGTCACTAGCATATCAGACTACTTTGTATCACTGTTTTATACTCGGCTCTTATCAATTTAAAAGATATTTTTTAATCTCTGTATTGTTTTTTTTCAATAAAGGTTTTAGTGCAGACTTTGAAAAAGTGAAGGACCTGCCCTGTGGTGAGACACATTCATTCACCGTTAAATTTGACCCCAAAGGAGTCAACCTGAAGATGGGGGACACGAGTGTTGTCATACCAATACAGGTACACATGGGCATAAGTACACAAGCATGTGTGTTTGTATGATTATGGTCTTGTCTGAGCCAGTGTAAATTTCTTTTTGGTTATGCAGATCATAGGTGGTGCGATTGTTCATGTGCGGCTGCGTGCCGTGGTGACCCTGCCATCCATCACAGCCTCCACAGATACTCTGCAGTTTGACACTCTGCAGTGTGGCATGTGTCAGGTAAGACAGCCTCGTCTCATAAAATGGTAAGATACAGTTATGGACCCTTACAAAGTTTGGTGTTCTATAACTCAGTATCCCCCTGCTATGGTGATTTTTTTTTTTTTTTTCGTGGTTATTATAGTGAGCTAGCTTAACCTTTGATCTATTTTTTCTTAATCCTGTTTCCCTTTTTCCATTTTGAAACTTCACTTTGAACCTTCTTAAGAAAAAGGTAGAGATGGGTACCTTTCACATTTGAAACAATACGGTACCACTGCCCAGTACCTGGCAACCGGTACTCAACGGTACTCAACAGTACCAATTTTCGGCACTTTTTTGTGTTTATGTGGTAAAAAAATACCAATTTGTTAAGTAATACGATATTTTTATTTTTTTCAACTACACGTATGTATTCTTCATTAAATAACCTTGCGATGCTGTGTTCATGTCTAGCATGGAAAATTGGCTACTCTTCCAATCCCACACAGTCACAAGGATGCGTTTAGGTAAATAAACATGGTACCTTTTAATTTTACATGAATCAGTACCTGGTACTTTTGACAGAATTTGGTCGGTACCTATTAAAGTACCTAATTCAGTACCCATCCCTAGAAAAGGTAAATTTGTGCAATTTTTCACCGGTCTTGAAACTTTGACCATGAGTGTGTGTAGTGTTTTGAAAACCTGCAGACATTAAGACATAAAGAAATTCACTGTTTTGTCCATGTTTTAAATATAGAAAAAAAAATTGTACCCTTTCTTTAAAATAGAGCACTGATTTATCATTATCATACTGTCTCACTCTGGGGGCATCCAGTGGACTCATTTGATTGATAATGTAAAAGGATTTTTCTCACTAACCTGATAAAGGTTAAGTAGTTTAACTTTATTGAGGTTATATATCATTATAGATGAAACATACACTAAAACTATGTGACTCTGTTATGCAGAAACATTCACTAAAAATCAATATGATCCTTTTCCATTGGTCAGACTGACATGAAAATGCACTCAGACTGATAGTGAAAGCCTCTTTATTCTTGTGCTATGTAATATCCCCCCCTCACAGATGAAGACGATACAGCTGTTCAATCACGGGTCTGTTCCCTGCCTCTGGAGCATGGCTGAGGAGGTGAAGCCTTTCAAAAAGGTACAACAACTCTTAACACGGGTAGAATAGAGTAGAATAGAATAGAATGTACTTAATTGATACCCAAAGGGGGAATTTAGGAATGATGTATGATAAAATCTATTCTTGTTATTGTCAACTCAAAAACTCATTGGAAAATGTTGTCTGCTACTTAATATAGTAATATTTGTAGAGACCTGTGCTAAGAATATCATTTAAATAGGTAAGTGAAAGAATACCTGCATGAGGGTGACACCTGCATTGTTTTCTCAGGTAGATAAGTTCCTGCCTCTCTACCAGCGCAAAAAGTTCCTTCAGGAGCAGCGACCGCCCCCAGTGGTGTTTGAGATGTTACCCAGCACTGGCATGCTGTCCCCTGGTGAACAAGTGAATGTGCAGATTAAGTTCAGCCCTGCTGAGGGGGTAAGGAGCTAACTGGTTTTTACCACATTGAGTAAGATGAGGTATTGCATTATCCAGTATTTGAACACTTGTTGAAGAGTTGTTACAAGATAAAGACTCGGTGTGATGTCTTTGCAGCAAACGTACAACAGGCAGCTTGTTGTCCATGTGGCTGAGAGCAACCAGCAGATGTTCATTAAAGCTCTGGGGCAGGCCGAGGAGCCGCAACTGGAGTTCTGCCCGTCAGAGCTGGAACTGGAGCCTTGTCTGCCTCTCAGCACTGACGCTGTGGCTGAAGTTATTGTCAAAAACCCTTGCTCTTTTCCCATCGAGTTCTACTCTCTGGACTTCGACACGCAGTATCTTGAGGAAGAAAAGGTACTTCAGTAAATAAAAATAAATTCTTGAGTCTGTAATAGACTTGTTTCAATGCTAAGACAAAGAGAGTTTGAAACATGATATGCTTTTGTTTTTCAGTGTTTTAAGAACAAATTGGCTATAAATGTATTATGATAGAAGAAAAAAGTATTAATGAGATGTAAAGATTTTGTTGAGTATTTATAGCATTATGTGCTGTATTTTTCCTCTTAGTACAGAGAAGTTATCTCATTACGCTTCATAGATGAATCATTTATGTGTGTCCCCTGTGACTCACATCCACAAATGCCACATTTCATTCTTTTTGGAGTTGTTTTAGCTTCACCCAATGGATTTCTGTATTTTTCCTCATCTTTCCTTTCTCCCCATCCTGGATGAAAGAGCTTCCCTTAAATATTAAATAATTTTTAACATCAGTCATCTCTTCTCCTACCTCCTTACTAAGCCCCACATCCATCGCCATTTTTGTATTCCCTGTTCTTTATTTATGCCTCCTGTTCTTGTGTCTTCCTCCTCTCCTCTTCATATCTTCATTTCATGCAGATCCTGCGGCTGATGCATGGTTATGATGAGAACAACATATTACTTCTGCCTCCAAGGGCCCCTGGAGAAAGTCTCCCCATAGAGCTGCTCGACTACTACAAAGAGTACTGTTCCCAGCTGAAAGATGACGGTAGCTTCAGGCACAGCCTTGTTTATTTGCAATCGCTAAAATCATTTATTTGTCTGTCTGCATTCTGTATCGAGTAAACCTGTTTTTATATCTTTGATTTATGTGCAGCAGAGCTTGAGGCAGGCCCAGATATAAATGTGACAAAGGCTGTCGAAACACACAAAGAAGAGAGGAGGTCACAAGAAAACACGACTCAGCTCTCAGAGAGCAAAGAAGAGGAATTACACAAGTTTGGGAAACCAGCTGAGCTGTGTGAGTGGGAACATTTCAGGAGCAGACTTACAAATGTAAACACAAATTACCTTGGTGCTAAAGTTAACAAGCATGTTGTGATAATTCAGTTGTGTACGTTCAGTAATTTCAGAGATGACCACAGAGGGGAGCTGTAAGACACTGGAGCAGTTTCAGATGACTCCTGTTTCCAGAGCAATTGCTCGTCACATGTGTGTTGATCTGTCACCAGAAGGTCTGGCAGCACGCAACCGCAGGGGCATTGCTATTGTTGTATATGGGGCCCCACTGACAGGTAATTCAAGTCTTGGATCCTTATTAAAATGCAAGTGGAATGTTAACATCTCTTTGACAGAATCCTTAAATTTATCCTAAGCACGGAAAGACAAAGGTCATTATAAAAAAAATCAAAAACAAAATGAAAGCCGGTCAATGCCATAAGTTTGTCTAAAAACTTATTTCCTTCTTGTCTGTCAAATTCTTCAAGACAAAAGTGCCATAACAGCTGCTCTGGCTTGTCACTACGGGGCGGCGACTTTGAGTGTTGATGCTGTGGTAACAGATGCTTTGAAGAATGGTACATCTCCTGTTAGCCTGTCTGCAAGACAACTTTATGACTCTGCTGCGGCTGAATATGCTGAGAAAAAGGCTGAGGAGGATGGTAAGTGTAAGATAATGATAAATGAACTGTACTTACACAGCTTGTTACGCAGCAGTTTTCTGGCCACTTAAAGCATGTCACATTTAACATTCACACCACACACTGATGACAGAGGTTACTATGTGAGGCACCCACCAGACTGATGCACCAGGAACAGTTTGGGATTGAGTGTTTCGACTTCAGCATATGGACAGACCAGTAACCTTTGGGTGGACCTATGACTGACTCTACCACTGAGCCACAGCTGCCCCTTTGCACTATAAACAGCCCATTTCATTTTTAACACATAATGGATTTCTTTGTTTTTGTACTGTTTCAAGAGACAGTTACTAGTTTGGACTGACAGGATAGTAACTCTTTCCCTACTGCTGTATGATTACAGTAGTACACCTAAAAGACTTTTCATTAACAAAACTTTTCTGCAGTGGCTCAGGTAAAAATTTTCAAATGAAGTTCATTCAATTGAAATTAAAATGAATCCCTCTGATTCAAGCTCTAGTTGTTAAAGAAACCAAAGAACCAGGTCCTGCAGATCCTGTCTGTAAATCAACTCCGGCATCAGATGATGCTGCAGAAGGTCTTGGAAAACTGAATGAGGGCAGATACCACACGAATGACTCCAAGGACCCTCAGAAGACTGAAACCCTCCACCTTGCTCTTTGCTTGGTATGAATACAGGTCCACCCTGTGCTTTTTGATGAAGGAAAAACATACTTGATACAAAAGCACAACATTTTTCTGGAAATGACTTTGAGAACAAAGTGTAATAATTTCAGAGGAAAATAACTTTCCTTTCCGGTTTGACCACAGGGGGGAGATGTGACAACACTCAGTAATCTCTTGCCTGAACAGCTATTGGTGGATATCCTAGCAGAAAGGTTTCAGGTGAGTCAAATATCCTCTAAGGTTTTGTTGTATGATGCTAATTTACTGTCAGACTATGACAGGTCACGTATTCTGAATAAAGGAAAATGAAGGCTTAAATTTACAATTTATCTTCTTGTGTTTTGTCTTTTCTCTTGTCTCTGTCTTTCCTGATGATGCTGCTATTGTGGAACCAGCTGAGTGATTGTTACCGTGGCGTAGTAATCGATGGCCTAAACTCTCTGTACACTCAGTCAGCAGCAAGCACATTGCAAGTTGTTCTGAAGGCCCTCAATAACCGTAAACACATCTATGTTGTCAACTTGTCGGACTCCTATGCTGCTCTGAAGGAACGTGAGAGGGCACAAAGAGAAACTGAGGGTAAAAATAAACCCGCTCACTAACATCCCCAAGTTTTCTAGAGAACTGATTAAAACTTATTATACATTTTTCACTCAGTTAAGTTTAAAATGATGTATAGCATCAAAGTCTGTCTGTGGGTGTCCCTCAGAGGCTCTGCAGAGAGAGAAGAGTGTCAGGGAGGAGCAGTGGCTGCAGGAGCTTGATGAGGAAAAGTATGACGCTCTGCCGGAGAAAGAGAAGGAGCGCATTGACCAGCAACAAAGAGAGAAGTTGAAACAGCCAAAACTGAGGTATTGACTGGGAATGATTATTCAAATACAGTTTACCACACTCTCTTAAAGGCACAGTGTATGGTAATGGAAATTTGTAGAAATGTCCAAAAGTTAAATTCTAGATTTAAAGACAGCAGCACCTGTTGGAAAGGGACACACTGAGTATTTGGTATTAAAGCATCACTGTAAGTAAGGAAAAACAAAATGTTTCATTACATTCAGGTGATTGTACACTAATTGAAAGGCACTTATAAAAAACATACTGCACTGAAAAAAATGGAATAATAGCAAGTGTTTATGTTCTATTCTTTTTAATTAAAATGTGTCTCATTAGACTTAATATGTGCCATATCACCTGACAAGTAAAAAAAAAATTAAGAACATTCATAGGCAAATATCACAGCAGAATTACCTGTAAAGAGTGAAAAATCAAAATGCCTATGATGTAAGAAAAAAATGTGTTTAGTTTTTGCTTTAAACATTCTTCTTATCCCATTGGCAGATTCATTTTAGCAATTTCAGTGAGATTTTTGTCTTGTAATTTCTTGAAATGAGACATTTTTGAGGACTTGTCCGCTGAATGTGGTTTGCTAATATGCTGTGACTTGACTGAAAGGTACATCTTGAATGAAGTATCTGTGTTAAGATCCCTCCAGGATCTTGGTCAGCCCTAAGTAGATAAAGATGCCAAAGGTCTGGTGTAATGTTTTTGACCAGAGGCTCCCAAACTTTACTATGCCAAGGCTCCCCAAAACAGCATTTGCGTCTGGCTGGGGACCCCCTTTGGAAACCAACAACTATGCATCAAAAATATGAAAAGAAATGACAACTTTAAGAATGTTTTTTTAACATTTATTCACTTTTCAATAATCATTACATTTGTTTAGAATAGGAAATTACTAAAAAACAAAACCCCGACTCGCACAAGTTGGTTGCTGCAAAGAGGAGAAGGCATTTCAGGGCTCTACTGCCAAGGTGGCATGCTCCTTTCTCACATGTAGTCAGTAGTTAGACAGGGAAACAGCCCAAAGTGGAGTTCAGTTTTTTAGACATCTTCTCAACAGGCTCAAACCACCAGGTCAACACCAATCATGGCATCGTCATGCCCAAGCTGCAGCTGTCACATGAGGTGCGGTTTGGTACAATTAGAAACTTGAGAATCCAACAATTATGGCGCTTTAGGTGTTACAGGTTTAGGACAGATTGTTTTCCAAATAAACAGAAAGAAAAAAAAAATACTTTCAATTTTACCACTTCCTTTCAATTGTCTGAAACCCCCCTAACACCTCCTGGTGGTCTCCACTTTGAAAACCACCGTTTTAGACCATTAAAAAAACTTTTTCCCTGTGTGTGTTTTTCTGTGTGTGCTTGCATCAAAGAGAGCTCCAGCGAATACAGAAAGAACAGGAAGAGATGAGAATCAAGGAGGAGATGCAAAGGTTGAAAGAAGAAGAAGAGCTTAAAAAGAAAAACAAAAAGGGAGAAAAAAAGAAGGATCCTAAAGAAGGGCCTCGAAAAAAGAGCTTGTTGGAGGGACGAAAGGTCTGTTCATTTATCCTATTTAAACACAAATAAACTAAATCCTGTTCTAACAAAAATACATGCAAGCTGCCTGCTCTGCGTCTCTCACATGTTCAACAACTTTTTTTCTCCAGTCAACAGATATACTGAACGGGCCGAGGGTGTCTCCATGTCAGAACTCAAAAGAGTCTCTAATGGACCAAACGGAGCAACATAATTTAAATGAAGGTGTGACAACTACACAGAATAAAACTATTTTGATTCTTGACATATCCTTGCTTGATAACAGGAACATGGGAATAAAGTGCAGTGGATTGCATTTTAAAGACTGCTGACATTTTTGCTTCTTTAGTGCCACTTATCAAAGAGGAAGAGGACTTAGGAAAGGAGGCAACAGAAACCAAAGAAATTCATGAAGAGTCCCCGAAACACACTGAGAAGCCGGAAAAAGAAAAGGTAGGTTTACTATCACCCAAAAGTAGATATCTGCAACTCGCACGGCAATCAGTCAGACAGCCCTTACTGTGCCCTTAATACTTGAAAACATTTATCGAGAAATAATCAATCTTACCATTTTTAAGTTAATACATTGCTGCTGGAAAATTAGTGTCTAAAATCATTTGGCTTTATGCCTCATCTTCCACCAAAGTTATGCATTTTTAACTAACTAAAGACGACTGCAGTTCTATTATTTCTTGAATGTAGAATGAGCCCTGCACAATTACTGATCATCTATTTGTTATCCTGTTCCTGTTCATGTGCACACTTCCCACTTTGCCTCCCACTTCAGCCCGTTGTGGACGAGCTGCAGTGTCTGTTTACTGAGTATGAGCAGGGCCGGGATCAAGTGGAACACACCCTGCAGTACTGGGACCGTGCACAGGGCCTACTGCTGGTCCCACTGTTGGATGAAACAATACCAGACAAACATGTAAGTTTGAAGATTGGCCAAAGTATTGTTTAGCTCTTCTGGAAAAAAAAACAACCTTCTGCATTCTATCTCTAATGAGTTGCCATTTTCAAATCGCCATACCCAAATCTTTCATGCTGCTCTCTTTCATTTTAAGATAGCTTTACTGTCAAATAGTATGTTAAACACCAAAAGCAAAACATGTCAGTCTTGGGTGGAATGGGTGGAATAAGGTGTTATTCTTCATTTGTCCAGAGGACGGCAGCATAGACCAACCTGAAATGTTTGGCAATAGCCTAAATTTCACTCAGGGGACCATTGTCCTCTGTGTTGTTGAAAAATGTTTGGTTTTCTTGCCACATCCTGTAAGCAAAGTCACATTTACTGCTTCTTAACTCAGGCTGAAGGTGATGGCAGCCATGACAGGTGGTGGTAATTAACATTACATCAAATCCTACTCCACTTATCCTACTCATAGACTGTATATAGAGTGGACAGTGTGGCTCCGCTATTTACCATTGTACGGTTTTGAAGCCAAAATACCTCCTTCATAGGAGCAGCCATTAAGCAGTTGTGCAGCCAGAGTCTGTGCAGTAGAGACAATGAGGGATTCTGGGAGAATCTGAGTGGAGCTGGGTGACAAAATAAAAAAATATATATATTTTTTCTTTCGAGCGTCTAATCACTTTGTGACTCTACCTCCCGACATACTTAACAATCCCTGAAAAAAATACATGAGAACGGCAGCTGTCAATCATCCTTAAACGTTACGTAAAGCCCCTTTTTTAACTTTTTATAACTAATGAAAAAGAAACATTTCAGAAAAAAAGAGGACTTGAATACAAGACAGCCAAATGATATCTCTAAATCACCACAACAGTGGGATGTGAGAAACATTTCTACGAGGTGTAGTAATTTTTTAAAGTTTGACCACAGCCCATCTGGAATGGCTGGACAGCTGGATTTTTTAACCTGTACTGCAGCCAGTCACCAGGGGGAGCAGTTTTTGTGGAGACCTCATTTCAAGCCAAGCAAGCAGACGTCCATTTTTTACAGTCTATGATCCTACTCAATAAAAAATGTTTGATAAAAAAAATCCCTGTTTAGCTACCAGAGTGACACTAATTTAGATACATTGTCACATTTGTTTTTGACTATGTGCAATTTAAAGGGAAAGGTTTTAAGTCAGACATATTTTTCCAGCTGAGTTCTTGTATAACATCAACTGTGTGGATTTAAATACTTCAATTCAGCAACATTTAATGATATAGATTAGGTGGGAGATATTTATACCTGACTGTTTGTGCATCTCTTCTTTACCTGTTGTACTTGAAGTTAGCTAAATTTGAACACAGCTGGAAAAATTGTACTGTTTCATCATTTCTACAAATGAATATTTCCAATCCACCTTTCTCTGTGTACACAGACCCCTGTTGGTAAGAGGAGCAAGAGAGCTAACAGCAAGGCCATTTCTCCAATGCCCAGTCTGATAGCAGAAAGAGCTGAAGCAGAGAAGGTGTCTCCACAGGACATCATTCCTCACATTGTGCTCAATGCAACAGGAAAAGACCATCCAAGTGTCTCAGAGCTGCTGGGAGGTAACGCCTTGCCTCCCCTGGCTGAGGTACGAATTTGTCTGATGTTTTTAACCTTATATTATGTGTCACTTACTGGATATGTCTTTGTAAAATGTTAATTATTGTTCAGTTTTTCTCCTGGCATTCTCCAGAGCTTATTCTGTTCTGTGTTTTTATCAGGTGTTGGATGATATAGGGTTGGGACCCAGTGGGCCACCAGTCCCTCCACCCATCACATTCTCTTTAGTGCCATTCCCCAAAAACAGAGAGCCGCCAAGCAGTCCACTCATTTCAGACTGTTTCAACTTCCTGACTCGCACCGGGCTGGACGAGCAGAGTGAGGAGAAGAATTATTCAGAGGATGATGTACAAGCATCAGCTGCAAAGGTAAGGTTTTTTTTAACTGCTTGATTTTCATTTTATCACACATGGATGGGTGTGCGAAGAAAAAAATCTGAAAATTGTGATCTTGTAAAGATTTTTTTTTTTACTAACAGAATGTGAGATTGTAAAAACAGTTTAGACTTCACTAACAAGTATGTAAAGTAATCAATTGACTTTGCTTAATTTGCAAACTTACTGATCTGTTTTGTGATAGCAAAGGTACATTTTTCCAGGAAAGTGAAGTAGTTTAAGAAATATTTTGTAATGCAAACGTGAAAAGTTTTAAAATTTTAATGGGTTTTTTTGTTTCTTTCCATCATAGGAAGAGACAGGAGGATCTACCAGAAGTCGTGGCAAGGGCAGCATTAAGGAGGGGGATAAAAAGAGCAGGGACAGTCAGAGGAGCAAGAGACGAATTTCAGCAAAGACCAAAGGGAAAGCCTCACCCTCTACTCTTTTAAGTGTCTCCTCCACTTCTGACCTCACTGAACAAAACCAACATCAAGGAAACTTAGAGCTGAAGCGCAGCCAGAGGCAATATAAAATACTCACTGGCACATTATTTTTCGTTTTGCTAAGTGAGTTGTGAGTGTTTATGCATGTCTTTTTGTGCAGGCTGACAAAATTTCGCTGGGTTGTACCTGCCAACGATGAAGTGGTTCTGAAGATCTGGTTCTACTCAGAGTCTCTGGGGAAATTTGAGCAGAATTTCAACTTTGAGCTTCTGGGCACCCAGAGAAACTACCAGCTGGTCTGCAGGGGAATTTGCACCTATCCCTCCATCTGCAAAAGCTACAAGTCAGTCAGAAAATATAACTACTACTTAAAAGAATGATATGCAACTTCCAATGAATGATAAGCAGTAACTCTGGGGTAGTTATGAATTTTAGCTAAATGTTAAACCATTTATTAAAGGTTATGCTAAATGTGTCTGCTCTGCTCACATTGTTTGACTAAACGTTATCGTACCGTCTCCACAGGACTCTTTTTGCCTCCTGTCAGAAAGTTCAGCAAACAAATGAGGAACTTCAGAAGGCTTATGTGATCAAACCCAGTTACTTTGAGTTTGGACCATTACTTTGCGGCAAGACAAGAGACAGGTGAGAGGCAGAACAGTGTGAGTGAGCGGCTCAGCGTATTTAAATTAATTGTACTTATGTGCTCATACAACTCTGCAGATACAAGGAAAATCGGCATCAAGCAAACACAGAAAGACTCGTGATTCACAACAACTCAGGTCTGGAAGCTGAAGTCCAGTTTAGTTTCCAGCATGATACCCAGGCAACCACATATTTACTGGACCCCCCAAACATGACTCTCGAACCTGATGAGAAACAGGTATCATATGTTCTACTGACACCACTTGACCTGTCATTGAGGTTATAAATGTGCTCACAGTAGCCTGAAAAAGTAGGTTAGTGATGTTTTGCTTCATTCAAAGCAACATTTATTACTTTGAAGTATTCCTCTGTTTGCCAGGAGTTGACTGTGTGGGCCTATCCAACGAAAGTTGGACAAGTAAAGGACAGCATAGTGTGTAATATCAAGGACAATCCAGAGCCGGTCATCATCAGCCTCTCCTGCTGGGGCGTTCGTCCAGAGCTGGTGCTGGAGCGCAAGCATGTGCACTTCTCCAGGATTCTCCCTGACAGGTGAAACAAAATTAAAAAAAACAATATACCAGACAGATTTTAGCATTTTTTTTCCATGCCTCAGTTATTAATATTTTTGTATCTAACAAAGTGTCTATTTCTGTTCATCTAAATGTACTTTCTACCTAGGCAGGACAGCCGTAGTTTGATGATGCACAATAAAACTGCTCTGCCAGTATCCTGGAGACTGCAGGGATTGGAGGAATTGGGAGATGAGTTTGTCGTGCCGCAAGATCAGGGTGTCATTGCGCCCAACTCGTCCTTCTCCCTGAGTCTGCACTTCAGGGCTCGGAGGCCTGTCGACATCAAGAGGATCTTACGGCTTGAGGTAGAAAAAAAAAACAGATTTCTAGGCATGTGAAATTTTCTGAATAAGTAAATAGGCAATTTCAAATATCAAAGGTCAGTCAATATAAAAAAAATTGGTCAATGTGTAGGGCATTTGCAGCAGTATTTTAAGATTACATCCATTTGATATTTCTGTTTACTTGTTGACATAGTGTGCTTTGTGTTTTTTAGGTTTCTGATGTGGAGAAAATAGTAGGCATCCTACAAACTGAAAACATACAGGTCAATGCTGAAGCCTACGATATCAATCTGGACATCTCACCAGGTATAACCAGAAAGGGTTTAACCTTTTATAGAGAAGTCATCACTTCATCTCTGACTTTTGTGTCTCATCCCAAAAAACTGGTTCTTGCTTTAAAATGTCTGTGTTGACTAATGGTTAACAGAGCTGCTACTCTGGTGTCACTGTTTAATAAAATGTGTTTATTTGATAGAGCGCTGTTAAAGAAAGGGTGAATTGAACATAACCAACCAGTAATACACTGTTGTTTCTGCAGGAGGAGGTTTGGACTTTGGAACCATCAAAGTCTTTGATGAAGTCAAAATGTGTCTTCGGTTAAAAAACAAAGGGAAATATGAAATAGCTTACAAGTGAGTTTCAATAGATTTCTTTTAATAAAATTAAAATCCCCCAAGTATTAATATATCAATCTTTCTCATTAATAAAGGTTATTTATGGCCTGACATGGAATTTTAAAAGTTATTCTCTTATGTTCTTTGTGACAAGGTTTACACTTCAGCAGACTGATGCAGGCACACCAAACCTAGACTCCATGTTTACGGTGTCCCCTCAGAGTGGAACCCTTTTGCCCCATGAGAAGCCGTCTATGGTGCAGATTGTCTGCAGACCTACAGCAGAAATCTTACTAAAGGATCAGCCCATCCTGCCTTGCCAGGTCTGTCTCATACACTGCTCATCATGATCTATACGGCAAACTTCTTTTCACAACATGCAGCTCACAACATGTTCTTCTGAACTGTTGTTGATTCTATACTACCTAATATCCTAATGTAATAGTACTATCCTGTTGCAGTACTGTTATATCTTAGCAGATACTGCAGAGCTTGATCATGACTCTGTCCTCTACAGGTGATTGAACCTAACACCACGAAGGGAGGAGAGATCATATCAGTCATACCCATCAAAGTTTCAGTCCAGGCTCTCTTTTGCAGGTTAAGACTCTGTTCATTTATTTAGCCTCTTTTCATTATTTATAAGCAGATAAAACAATATCAAAATCAATGTGTATTGTCTGAAACCTTCGATACCATTTTTTATTTATTGGAAGATCATCTGTTGTTGTTGTTTTTTTAGTATTTGCATCATTACGTTACACAGATGTATCACATAACTTCTTATAAAAATATACATTTTTTAATGAATATTTCAAAGGTTATTCTTGCATCAAAGCCTAGCACTAACTGTTGATTGCTTTGTGGTTCCTCAGGTACAAAATCACACCTGCATGTGACATGAACTTTGGCCCACTGGTTTACGGCTGCAAAAAGAGCCAGAGCTTCACCATTGAGAACACAGGAGTCTTTGAAACTCGTTACACAATCTCACGCATGGTCACAGACCCTGCTCCACCAGGAAAGCCGGGGTATGAGACACAAACACTCACTGAAACACACACAACCTTAATCAAAAACTGATAATTCTCATGTCAAAACAACGTCTCTTAAAGAAGCAGCTCAGTGCAGATAATAGCTTGTTTCATTTCATGAATTATGTGGTATTTCAGCAAGACTATGATAGCACACAAAACATTTATGCTACATGTCTAATTCGCATATCCTGATGTCATTATCCACAACAGCTTCAAAAGGTATGAATCTTGTCCAAATTGAATAAATGTATAAAAGCTATGGAACAATGACAGGCTGAAAGTCTTGAAATTATTAGTTTTGTGCAGTATTTTCATTCCTCTTAAACAAAGTTTCATTAACATTGGGGTTTGTGTCTGGTGTCAGAGCTCCTGCCAGGATGATGCCTCAAGATAGCTGTGCAGGGAGGCCTGGCGGTGCAAGTCACAGAGGCGCAAGTCCTACTATGGTGAGATACTGCTGTTAGAGATAACAACAAGATACTGGTTTATCTCATCACTGTCTTCATGGAGAGTCAATTTTTTTTCTCTCCAAAAGTGTTCGAGAAAGCTCATAGGTCATGGCTCTCATGCTCTGTGAAGTTTTACATCCTATGGATTTCATTCATTCTGATACAAATATTAAATGCACAACAAGAGAAGTGTTTTCAGTGCAGTAGCTTTGCATGTAAATATACTGACACAGTGATTTGTTTGATTGTGATCTCAAGTGTAATTTGTCCAAGGAATGGTTAAGTTTTACTAAACTAGCTTAACCATAATTAATCAAATCATGGTATCACTTATGGGCTGCACGGTGGCGCAACGTTTAGCGCAGCAGCCTCACAGCAAGAAGGTCACTGGTTCGATTCCCAGCTTGGTTGGTGGGCCTTTCTGTGTGGAGTTTGCATGTTCTTCCCGTCCCTTCGGGAACTCAGGCTTCCTCCCACAGTCCAAAAACATGCTCATCAGGTTAATTGGCCACTCTTAATTGTCCGTAGGTGTGAGCATGTGTGTGTGAATGGTTGTCGGTGTACCCCGCCTCTTGCCCAATGACAGCTGGGATAGGCTCCAGCCACCTGTGACCCTGAACAAGATGAGTGGTTCAGAAAATGAATGAATGAATGATATCACCTATTAAAACTATTCACCAAAGCTGTAAACCATTATCTTTAGTTATCAATTTAAAGAAAAGAGGAAAACTTTTGAAGCTCATCCAGCAAACAGGTTTTTAAAAACAAGTCATAACAAAGCATTTCTCTCATATCTAGTAATGAACTCAAAGTTTGTGTTTCTTGTGATGGACATTGTCTAATGCACCCACTAAGAAAAAGAGGCACGTACTGGACATATTTTATGTATGTTTTTGTTGCATTTGTTAATTTTGGATGCTCATTTTCCCAGTATTAATAATCTTGTGTTTTCCCCCAGAATCGCCTCACGATGGGGGTTTTCTCAGTGTACCCCTGCACAGGAGTTCTACATCCAGGATCTGAGCAGGCTGTGACTGTGGACTGCTCGGCTGATCAGCTGGGCAACTGGAGTCAGTTTTTGTGTATTGACATCAGTGACCGTGACCCCTCCGACCAGCCTGATGGCATACCTTACACACTGATGGCAGAGATTTGCAAGCCAAGTGAGTGGTGAATGTTAAAATTCTCACTTAGTCAGTTATCAACCAGACTGAGGATGTTTTTTCTGATGATAAAAATAGAATCCAGTCACAAAACGTCTGTTTAGAGAAACAATTCTGCTGTTTTCACTTCAGCAGGATGTAAAATATCAGTCAAACACTTTTTAATATGTGAGGGAAATTCCTTACCTTTGAATATTCAGTGGCTGCTTATCAAGGAAAGCAGCATATGACTATCCTCATGGTGTTCAATCCTTTGGCCAATCTGACCGTTCTTTTTGTTTTGCTTCCCAGCCATAGCTTTAGACACAGCCTCCATCTTTGAGGAACATCACGTGTGCATCAACAGCAGTCAGCTCTCCTCCGAGCAGTTCTCCAGTGCTGAAGGAATTTATGTGCAAGAAGAGAACAAGTTTATTTTCCACAAAATCCAAGTTGGGAAAACTGCTCAGGCTCGCTTTAAATTCATAAACAACGGCAGAGTGCCCTGTATGCTTAGCCTATCCATCAGATATGTTAGCGCTAAGGTAAGGCATGTGAGGCTCCATCAGTAGAGCCATGATTAATAAGTTCATCTGTGTGACAGGTTATGAATGATGGTCATTGACGGGTCAAAATTCTGTATTTCCCTTCCAGACACCACGTACCATGAAGGTTTTTGATTTGTCTACTACAACACTGAGCATTCCCAGCCAGTCACACTCATTCGGAGTGGTCACCTTTACACCACAGACAATGCAGCCCTACAGTGCAGTGTTTGAGGCCACATTAGAGGGAACCAACAGGTGAAAAAGCACATGTGAATCTAATGTTCCCTCTCTGCTCATCTGTCCAACCACATCTTTATCTCTTGATTTGCCTTTACCTGCTTATTCCTTCTCTGCTTGATCCAGAATGACACCAACATTAAAGAGTAAGGTGCTGGAGTTTGAGGTCATAGGGGAAGGAAATCTGCCCAGTGTGTGTGTGGTGCGCCCAGCTCTGAGAAACAACCAAGGAAACCCAATGATGCACTTTAGACAGGTGCTGGTAGGGCGCAGGCATACTCTGCCTTTGGTCCTGTTAAATGATGGAAATATTCCGAGTAAGGTGAGACAAGACACAATTCATTCTTACTTTTTAAAAAATGTTTTGGTTAAAAAGAAGTTTATTTTTTTACTGGTGCTGTGCAGGTCCACATCGACATGCTGGATAAACACCAAGTGTTCACCCTCAGAGCTGCTCAGGGCAACACTCTGAGCTCTATTCATTCCATGGTGCTTGAGGGCAATACATCAGGTAAAACAATAACTCATAAACCTCACAAGGACCCTGTGAAAGCTGAATTATAAACTAGCCATCATATTAAATCTGATTGGAAAATTACATCAGGAAAAAATTAAATAACTATTAGTAAGATTCACACAAACCTTAATTTGAAAAAAAAAATCCATTAATTTTCTGTTTCCCCTTAAAACTTATTCATTTTCTGCACTTATTTTTTATGGAGTTTGTTTTTTTTTTTACATAAAAAGTCCATCATTCTGAGTTCAACCATCTTGCTTTCAACCATCTTTCTTTCTTCAGAGCATAAGTTGGTGCACAGAGCCACTATGAAGCTGAATGTCAACGAGCTTGCAGAATTCGATCTCAGTTTCTGCCCTGGTAAGCCCTTGAAGGTCAAGGCCAAGATGTCACTGCAGGTGGAGGACAACGAGTACAGCAACACAATAATAACAGTGACTGGCGAAGCTTACCAGGAAACTGTGTCGCTTGACAACATCAGCAGGCCTCTTCAGGAGACTGAGCAGGAAGATGAGGAGACAGGTAAGATGAGGATGGAGGGGACAGGGGACTAACCTTTGTTCAGAAATGGAGAAGAGATTAAAGTAGGAATATCTACTCTCATAGATTAATGTTTCTTTCTAAGAGTGTCTCATCCCAAATAGACATCAGTAAAGAATTAAAGCCTTTTTCTCACCCTGGGTGTTTCTGTTTGGCCTCTCTGTGCTGCAGGTTATTATGAGGAGCTGAATTTTGGTGATGTTCATTTAGACTTTCCTCATCAAAAGAGTTTCACTATGACCAACCACAGCAACAGCCAGGTTGTGAGGTTTGAGTGGCCTTCTGCTGGAACCCATGTCTCTTTTTTGCCACAGGTATTACACTTACAAAATAACCACATGTGCCAATAACACGTTCTCATAGCAAACTCTGTGTGTGATCAGAAATATTGTTATTTCTTGCAGGTGGGTCACCTCCATGCTGGTTGCAGTAAGGAAGTGACTGTCACCTTCCGAGCCAATCAGCCAGTAACTCTCACCAGCCAGCCAATGACATGCAAGCTTTGTCAGGTGGCGTTTCAACAGCCTTTAGATCAGGTGGCTGATTGGGATGACCGACAGAAAACGGTGCAGTGGCTGACTCCTTCAGAAACATCACAGCAGCCTGTGAAGAATAAGGTGAACATGTTGGCTTTATTCAAAAGACGTGGTGCAGACAGAATTAACAGTTTGTAGTTAAAATGGTGAAACATTTTGTTTGTTTTTGTTCTCAGATGATTGAGACAGATCCTGAGCCCTGCTGCACTGTGGTTGAGGGCTCCCAGTGGGAGCTGGAGTTGCGTGTCAGTGCAGTTTGTGACTATGTGAAGTTCAGCTGCGACACGGACACCGTCCACTTCAAAGACACCATGCTGTACCAAACTCGGCTCCAACAGTAAGTCAGGATCCTTTAAAAATAATTATATTTATTTAAAGATACCGTGGGCTTCAAAAGGAGATGATCAAAATACTTAGTCTAAAAATCAAGCTTTGGGTCAAAAAATTACAATGGCCCTTAGAGCTCACAGCGCTGCAACCACTGACTGCAAAAAAAAATGGACATCTGCTTGCGCCGCTCGAAGTGAGGGCTCCACAAAAACTGCTCCCCCTGGTGACTGGCTGCAGTATAGGTTAAAAAATACGGCTTTCCAGCTATTCCATATGGGCTGTGGTCAAACGTTAAAAAATTAATACACCTCGTAGAAATGTTTCTCATGTCCGATTGTTGTGGTGATTTGAAGATATCATTTGGCTGTCTTGTATTTAGGTCCTCTTTTTTTCTGAAAAGTTTCGTTTTCATTAGTGATACAAGGTTAAAAACAAGGTTTTAGGTAACGTTTAACAATGATTGACAGCTGGTATTTTGGTATTTTGGCTTCAAAACCATACAATGATAAATGGTGGAGCCACGCTGTCCACTCTATATACAGTCTATGGCTGCAACTTAAGAAAACACATGCAAAAAGACAACACATAAGCAAGTTAAGAAAACGTCTTCATTAATTTGACAGCATGTGCCCAGCATTTAGAAAACACTCAGCAAAGACCACAACACATTAGAAAAACGCTCTGCAAATACACCAGATCACAGCGGAAGTGTTTGCAAAGGTCTTTTAAATTCAAATGTCCCCACACGCTTGTTGTTGCAGCAGATTTTCAGTCACAGCTCTCTTACATATACTCTAATACAATGTTAGATAAATCGAAAACACACACTTATTACCTCATTTTCCAACATACCTGATGGAAAGCGAACCATAATAGAGCTTTGACTAAAAACCTGCATCAACAACAAGCTTGTCGAGACATGTGCATCACTTTTAATTGTCCTCTGGAAACACTTCCATTGTGTTGTAGTGTAATTGCGGCGCATTTTTGTAATGTGTTTGTGTTGTGGTCTTTGCAGCGCATGTGTTGTTAAATTGATGAAGACTTTTTCTCAGTTTGCTTGTGTTCTGTCTATTTGCATGTGTTTCCTTCCTAAGATGCAGTGCTGTGAGCTCTCAGGGCCACCGTAAAAAATGACTAAAGTACAAAGATTGCACACCTGGACACATCTAGAAAACTTCTAAATGGAAACATCCAGGAGACATCCTTGTCAAATTCCTGATCTAACTTAACAATCTCCTTTGAAGAGGAGTAACACCTCTTTTCAGTGCTTCCTCCACATGTTTGAGATGCTGAGCCCAGCCACCTTTAGGTAGAAATTCATTATGGTCTTTCATACCCTTGATCTCATACTTAAGTCATTGCCCAAAACTTATGACCTAAGGCTGAAACGTAACTCAACTTGTAAAAGCTTTGCTCTCTCCACCATAAAAGTGCAGCACAACACCCACACCACTATTAATCCAACATCAACCCACATGCTGATTTTGCAAACCATATTCTACTCACTTATGAACAAGACCCTGAGATACTGTGACATCTTGACTTGGGACCACCAAAGGGAGCAAACCATAGGCTCAGACTTAGAGGTGCTGTTTATCAGTTGCCTTTGTGCCACTGTTTGTGTTTCTGTGCAGAATGCAGATGGTAAATCACGGCGCTGTCGAGCTAAACTTCTCCTGGCAAGTCGCAATGGATCCAAGAAACTCCAGGAACTATGACCAAGGAGGTACTGCAGTATCATCTCAACTTATCATGAAATCAGAGTTAAGCAATGGAAACTATGTACGTGATACTGTGTTGTATCTAAAAGACAGGAACCTTACCACTAGACCAGGAAGCAGGTCTGCAGGAGCCCGTCCTTCCAGTGCACTAGCCAGTGTGATGTCTCTTTTGATGGGGAATCCTGAGCTTCCTCCTTTTAGAATTGAACCCAGTGTAGGGACCATACAGCCTGGTGACAAGGAAAACTTCAGCATTTGGTTTTCTCCTCTGGAGGTGGCCCAGTTTCAGGGGAGACTTCTTTGCAGGTACTGAGAATTTAACATTTAACAACATGCATAAGCTAAGCATTGAAGACCCGAATAAACAAGAAGTGTTGGATAACACAGGAGATGGATAAGAATATTTTGTCTTAATACGTTCTTTATTTCTTACAGTATCCCCAACCTGCAGGAGGAGGATCAGGCTCCCTGTATCCCGCTGTGTGGCAACAGCGTGTTTCCTCTCTACCACTTTGACCTGGAGGACTCAGACTACATCAGCCGCCGCAACCCTGAATTCAGGACACATCTGGAACCTAACATCAGGGTGGTAGAGTTAAATGCTGTTGGCTTCTCTGCCCCATCAACAAGGTAACAAAAAAAAAAAAGAGAGATTTATGTCACCCTGTCATTCTAAGTCTTAAGATTGAAATGTGGTTGTCTATCATCTATTCTACAGATGTTTCACTGTCATGAACCCAACTAGTAAGCCCTACTCATTCAAATGGAGGTGTGAAGACACAGGTGACAGCTCATTCCGCTGCCTGACCCCACATGGCACCATCCTGCCGGGGAAGAAAACCGAAGTAAGACACTTGGAAGAATACTTTCTGTCTTTAGTATCTTGTAATATTCAGCCCCCAGTATTCACTTCAGTTATAATCTTGTGTGTTTTGCAGGTCTGTTTTGAATATGTTGCTGAGCAGCTGGATGTGGTGGAGTCATTCTGGAGCTTTGTGATAGAGACTCTGTCGTTGTCCGTCCCCTTTCTTTGCGTTGGCACAGCCAGAGAGCCAACTGTCTATCTGAACAGACCTTACTTTGACTTTGGGGAACTTCTTGTGGGTAAGAAACATAAACACACTATTAAAAATAGACCCATGCAGGTGTCTAAATGCATGCACAAGTTGCACCCTGTAATGAACACACTGAGATATAATTTGTTTTATCTTCTTCATGGATTGTACAACTGGATGCATGACAAAGCTACGGTCAAGTCAATGGAGCTAACCATTGTGACCAGGCAAGGAGTAGGGATGTCCCAATACGGATTTTCTGAATGATCTGATTTTTTCATGATGTGTTTTGCCGATACCGATCCGATCCAATACCATTCTCTGATAAATCCAGTACTCTGTAGGGTGATTCTGTTGTTAATGATGAATCATATTTGTTGTATTAAAGTGAGCCTTGTTGGTACCTCCCTTGAGGAGCACTCACTTTATCTATGTAAAGATGCTTTTTCACTATTGTTGCTTTTCCAAAGAGAAGTAGTCCCACACAGCAGACATGGGGTGCGTCTCAATGCGTTAATTTTGTACCTCTTCTTTCCTATCTCCTCTGCTTTATGCCTCGGCATTTTGAAGACTATCCCAAAGCAATAAATGTTCTCGGAGGAGAGAGTAGAGAGGATGGAGGAGACTGATCAGAGGAGCTATGATCAAGGAAACAGGAGAGCTGGCTTTGCGAAAAGTCTTTTCACTGACAGACACGCTCCCATATGGAATATCACTCTCTGATTGGACGCTGCAGCGGCTCAGACTTCTCTACATGAAACTTCAAAAACATAACAGAGTTTAATGAGAGAAAAGACGAGCTGAGGACAGGCACTGAGGATCGTTCAGAAACTGGTCAAAAATCTGGTAATAAAGTGTTTGTTGTAAGTTTAAAGCACAAAATACTGAACACAACTATTATGAAATCAATAGAATAAAGGATTAACACTGAAAAAAAAATCTAATAAATAGTATCTTCCCAAAACACAATAAACTAGTTTACGTTAATAAATTTCACAGTTCAGGATCAGATGAGCTCTAGATTAAGGCTAAATAATTCATACCTAATCTAACAATTACGCATTTTACCGGTAAAGTGATCTGTGTTTTTCTAAACAGCACGTAGAATAAAAAGAGAGCAGGTTTTCTTCATGGTAACATGTTTGATAAACAGGTTAAAGGAATAGACAAGACTCTGTTACTGTTTATGTTTTATCAGAGTTATCACAGCACATGTTCAGACGCACAAACAGCTGTTAGAGCTGACTGATCAGAGGTGCTCCAGAGGTGATCAGCTGATGCTGTTATCAATAAAACATGTCGCTCTGTGACATGTGGTGCTCCAGAGGAGAGGATTTCCCATTGCGCTAAAAACGAATCTCCTCCATCCTCTCTCCTCCCTTCATTTCCTCGCATCTCTCCCATGCATCTCTGGTGGGAGGGACTAAGACGCAAGTGAACGACACAAGTGGAGGAAGGAAGGATGGAACTTTGGAGCTTTGAGACACATCCATGTTTGCAATGTAGTTTGATTTACAGCTGCCGTAAAGTGTGATGGTGCTGAAAATATGTCAAAACTGGATTGGTCCCAATCTCATAACAAAACCTGATACTATCCGATCCTTCAAAAATAGCCACATGGGACGCTACTACTGATCAGTGTATCGAAACGGGACATCCCTAGCAAGGAGGGTATAAATTTATTGATATGATTAAAAGTTTGTGTGTGTGTTTACTTCAAAGGCCGTAAAGTGGAACAGACTGTTTTTCTGGTGAATGGAGAGGAGGAGCCCTTCCATTTCTCCGTCATGCAGTCATCTCTTGTCTGTGATGATCAGGAATCCACCCTCGTTTTGCAACCAATGATGGGAACATTAGCACCCAAAGACAGGTTAATGACACAAAAAAAACAGGGAACACAGCTAAATGTAAATAAGCATGCATGACTTTATCTAACTGTTGTTTCATCACAATGTGTGATTAAACAACAAATATTACAGCTCAAAAAGAAGAAGAATTTAAATCTGGTACTTCTTCCAATTTTAACTCACAAGAGAACAGTGAATCTATCAAGTAATATTTACCCTCTGGTGCAGGTTGCCATTGTCAGTGACCTTCTCACCTACCCGGGAGGGCTGTGTGAGCTTCAGGTTGGTTCTGAAGGTGAAGAGGAAGTCAGAGCCGCTCACATTCACAGTCAAGGCCAGTTGTTTCACTGTTTCAATTCAAGTTGAAAATCCAGACGGAGGTTTCAGAGAGATCAAAGCCAACCATCAAGACACTCTGGACTTTGGGGAGGTCAGCACACTTTTAAATTACAGCTTCTAATACATGCAAGCAGCACTGCAGATATGAAGACTGAAAGAAACTGCCTTCTTTGCATCCAAACTATCACTATATATAGATGGAGATTTTGGAGCTATCCAGCCTGAATCTATTGATGTCCCATCCAGCAAAATTCAGCCTCGGGATCAGCTTTGACCTGTCAGGTCCCAGTGAGCTGCTTCAACATCTAGAGGCGAAACCACAAAGTGCTAGTCTCGAGTTTGGGAAACCGTTGCAGACATCTCTTATCTTTAGCCCACGGAGTGTTTGTGACCTTGAGGGTGTCAGACTAGGTATTAAGGTGAGATATGTCTTCTGTTGAGTGTCTTGTTAGTTTTTACATTTCTTGTGCTCCATAAAGAGTAGTTTAACTCATAAATGTCATATCCCGTATTCTCACTCCTCCATCTTCCCTTTTATCAGGTAAAGCATGGGCCAACGTTTACCTGTGCCATCACAGGCAGGGCTGTGTCATCTAGCCTTCAATTTTCCTTCGACAAATACAACTTTGGGAAGCATTTCCTGTACTGTCCTGACACAGCGCCAGCATCACAGACTCTAGTGATCAGCAACAAAGGAGAAAGGAACATCAGGTGGGTCTCTGTTTCTTTCTTTTCTTTTACTGCTTGTTTGAATTCTTCTCAGAAAGTGAGAATGAAAACAGTCTCAAAAACAAATGCTCTGCTTTGCTCTCCTCAGTGTCCAGTGCCAGTTCAAGAACACCCCTTTTCTTGAGGTTGACTTCGAACCAGATGTTTTGTCCCCTGGTGATGTGATGGAGGTCCCAGTCAGGTTCTATCCCCGCGAGGCCTGCCGTTACCATGAAACACTCAACTTCATCCTGAACAGCGGTGTCATTAAACATGTGGACATACTGGGACAAGGTGTTGAAAGGAAGGTGAGAAATGACCACTCTAAAGACGAGCTTTGTTACTTATCAAATATAACAAACGCTGTTACAGGAACCCAGCAAGCCTAACTTGATCAAGGAGCTGCAAAGGCTCTTTTTTAAACATTAAGGGCTCTAATTTTCGTAGACCAGGCGCAAGCGCAGGCGCACCTGCCCTGCGCCGGCCTTCGCCGTGCGCACAGGGCGTGACTGGCGCACTTTGCAAATTTCCTGCAGTGCCAAGAGAGGTGCAGTCAAGGCGCAGAGGAGCGCAGCGGAGCGCAGCGGAGCGCAGCGGAGCGCAGCGGAGCGCAGCGGAGCGCAGCGGAGCGCAGAGGTGCGCATCCACGCCTTCCTCTGTGCAAATGGCAGAGAGGGAGGAGAAAAGCCGTGAGTGGGTTGAACACAGCCGAGCGCTGTTTACACCAATCAAATGAGCGCCTCTCCTCACCTTTGAATGCCCTGCGGGCGAGGCGCAGCGTCTGATTGGTCTGAGTGATCGGAGGACACGAAGCGCGTCACTGTGTGGGCCAGCACCCGGGACAGATGTAATCTGTTCCTTTGTCATTAATAGGAGTACAAAATGAAGTGATAGTTACACAGCTGGCTTATCCATTCAGAATACTTTTGATCCACCTGCACTCCTGGTTTGTCATCTCCAAATAGCAGAACCTTTGGTGATATACTGTATACTCTCCCAGTGTCTCCACCTCATCCTCCTCACAATATTGTACTTCATCTTTTTAGATCACGTTAAAAATAAAGACTAAAACAGGGAAATATGGGAAATCACAGGTAAATCCTGAGTGACAAACATTTATTTTGTCTCTTTTTTCTTCGTCTTTTCTCTCCCTCTTTTCTTTGAACGAAATGAAATGAGAGAACCAGATATACTCAGTATCAGATGTTAAGGCTGTTTATTGTTTAATTGTAAGATGTGCATCAAACTTCTAGCTGCCGTCAGGTTAACTTTCCATTCTGACAAACGGCTTTAATCTGACATCAGATGTGACGGGACAGTTAATATAGATATAAATGTATATGCTGGTTCACACTGTTACATTAAATAGTGATTGCTGTGATTGTTTACTGCATTAAAATGTGCCTGAAACTCTGGAAACCTGCCTCTGAGGCTTTGATGACATGTGCGCACATGTGCGCCTGTCACCAAATTACAGCTGCGGAGGGTGCACTGCACACGCCGAGGATAGACCAGGTTGGAGCTGGCGAGCTTTCAGCGCACTTGTTTTGGCACGAAATTGTCACTGCGCCAACATAAATCTGCTGACACCTCCCCCTGGCGCGCCGTCACACCCATCTCTGCGTAGACGGTCTACCAAATTGTCAAATTGGCAGCGCATGGAGGTGCGCCACACAAAATTAACACTGCGCGAGTTGCGCCAGGCTTTCGCCCCCTGCGCAGCGTCACAAAATTAGAACCTTAAATGTTTACATAGCTCAAATTTATAACACATGTCTAAAATTGCTTTTGAAGACATGAAACACACTTTAAAATCAGATGTAATAAACCTCTCAGTCATGGTGATGTCTCATTGTGCCCTAGCTGGAGGTGGAGGATCCCAAGCAGAGAAAATTGAAACTAGGATCCCTGATGGTTGGTCAGAAGGTGAAAAAACAAGTTGTTCTGGTGAACCGCAGCCTTCTAGATCTTTCCTTTATTCTACTGCTCAACACAAATGACACACTGGATCAAAGGGTAGGAAACACATCCCAACACACACCAACACCCACACACATGCACATCTGAACTGTTATCTGAAGCATTTGATAAGATCCTTTGATCACTTCTCAACCCCTACATTCTCTTCCAGGATCTGTCATTCAGTCCTGCGGGTGAGCTGAGCCTCAAAGCAAAAGGTGGTTCCTGTACTGTTGAAATCCAGTTCTCTCCTCGCCAGCATATACCCCCCTTTAGTGCTGAGCTGCAGGCCCAGTTTCCAGGCCTCTTTCACCCCCTGCTGACCATTCAGGGCTGCTGCAAGGTAGGACGTGCAGAATGCAAGGCTGATAAAAAATGATGATTTGTTGTTATCTAATGACTTGCAATCCCTTCAAAAGCATTTAATGTGTTTTTTTTTTACTGCATGCATTCTCAGAGTTATTTTCAACCAGATGTTTGACACAGATCTATTAAAAAAAACAACAACAACTGATCACACTTTGTGGAATGGCCCCTCATTTATGGGTTCTTTGGCTCTTTGAGAAGAGAGTGTTTGTTAGATAAAGCAATGATAATCTAAAAGTTGTAACGGACAGGTTGTGGAGGTCCAGTTGGACCAGGACCACCTGGCTTTTGGAGCTGTGGTCCAGGGCTGCCAGGTCAAGAAGAGGATTGTTATGATGAACACTGGGGACATTGGTGCCAGGTATAGTTAAATGTATAAAGTACATTATCCATTTTCAACTCACATAATTATCTGAGATAACACTATAAGCCTTCCTGTTTGGATTCATATCCTTGTTATTTCTTCATTTCTTAGATTTCAGTGGAAAACAAGCAGTTTTCCTCCAGAGCTATCCATCACACCTGCTAAAGGCTATATCTCTCCAGACAAAGAGGTTCCTTTTGAAGTGACTTTTGCTCCAGTGGAACTGAGTAATGACACTAGATTTGAAAATGTGTTGTGCAGTGTGGAGGGCTTCTCCTCGCCCGTTACCCTCACTGTGACAGGCTCCTGCATCGAAGCAACCACCAGCAAAGAGGTTTGACTGATTCATGCCAATATAATCCAATCAATCTCTAGACATTTGCTTATCTGTAGTTTTTGCATGTGATTAATAGGAGTGAAAAAGCTAAGTACTAAAAAAAAGCTGTATTTTTTATATTTATACCCTGACATTTCAAAAATCAAAGTGACATACAGGACACACTGCCACAAATACAACAGTGGACTCATCATCCCTCATGATTGTACATCTTCCTAACCTCTTGTCCCCAGGTGGTGAGTTTTGTTTGCCCAGTGCGAAGCTCTCACACCCAGACCCTACCTGTGATCAACCCTACAAACGAGTGCTGCAGCATCAGACCTGTCATTGAAGGCGAGCAATGGAGCGCTGAGCCCTCTGTGAACCTTGAACCCCTCCAAAACAAAGCGTACAGAATCACCTACAAACCGCTGACCATGACTGCTGATAAAAAGAAGCATCTGGTAAAGTGCCTCAAACACAACAGTCAGCACAGTGCAATGCATGAAGTGTGAAATGAACCTAGTTCCAGATATTAACTTGTTTTTGTCTCTTCATCTATCCTCAGGGATCAGTCTTTTTCTCCTTCCCTGATGGGAGCGGCATGCTCTACTCCCTGCAGGGAACTGCTGAGCCTCCAAAGGCAGAGGACACAATTCTGCATGAGCTGCCTGCCAAGACTCACCACACACAGATTATCCCTGTACACAACTGGCTCTCCAAGCAACAGCGGTAAAAACACACCCAGACACCTTCAAGCCCTGAGCAAAGTATGACCTTATACCTGTAACAATGGTTTACGTATTTGGTTTTTAGTCCATCCGATAATACGACCCCAACACATTTGGCCTCTATCAACTCCCAGCTCTTAATGCTAAAGGCTAAATTATGTCTATTCCACAGCTTGTTGCTTATTAAGATTGTCACTGCGTCACTGCAATCCAAGGTGATGCTTTAAGATGAAAGAGAGCGAATAATAATTATACATTTTTGCTAAAAAAGGTCTGAAACAAGCAAAAATCCAAACAAGTTAAGAGGAACAGCGGATTCTGAAAATTCTCTAAATAAAGCGTGAATGCAGACCAATATCAGATTTTTTCGGTGGGAGTCTGTTTATTTGTGTTTTTGGTCAAGTAAAATATGGCCCCGTCTGAGTGCAGAGGAAACCAGCAGAGGAGCAGGGAGGGGGTGTTTGGTGTGTGCGCTCTGGGCTTCTGCTGCACAAAAACACTGCTGTAGGGGTAATTTCTGCCCTAAACCTTGTGATAGGACCCAACTTGTTCCATCCTAGAGTATCACTTTAAAATTATAGATCGTGCTGACAGTTCTCCTCACGTGACTCAGCAGACTTGAATTTTACCCTTTGATGAAGCAAAACTCCTGCCTCACTATCATCTCTGTGCAACATGAAATATCTAACTGTGCTGAATAGAAACAGTGTGTCAGGACATCTTGTCAAATGTGTGTTTCTGTGTGCTCAGGTTCCGTGTGCTGATGGAAATCCTAAAACCTGACAAGGCAGATGCCACAGTGTCCCTCAAGGGTTTACAGTACATTGATGTCCCCCCTTCATCCAAAAGAGACTACAAGATGTCATTTTTTACATACAAAGACGGGCAGTTCAACACCAAGGTTTGACCACACAGATTTTTCTTAATGGATCCGAAAGGAGTTTTTGCCTTCTTCTTATGTCTACCTTTAACTGTGTTTCCTCAGGTCACATTTCAAAACATGACATCCGGCGAGTATTTGTTTTACCTTGTTACCTTCAAGGTTACCTCCCCAGGAGTACTGTCTACCATTGAGCTGGAGACATCTGTCCGCCGGACAGTCTCAGCCACTGTGGAAGTGGAAAACCCGCTCACTACTGCCATCTGCCTCAGCACTGAGTGCAACTGTCCCGATGTCAATGCCCCAGCTCAGCTCACTGTGCCAGGACAGTCCAAGGTGGAGCACGAGTTCATCCGTCCACTGAAAACACTCGTGTGCTGACAAACTTAAACTGATGTTTCCTGTGTGTGTCCCTCTTTTTAGACTCCTCTAAGCTTTGAGTACCTGCCCTTGCGTGCGGGTGAGTCTACAGCTCGGCTCACTCTGAGCTGTTCTGATCTGGGCTACTTCCACTACGATCTGGTCCTCAGAGCTCTGCCCCCACCACCAGAAAAAACTGTCTACTTCAGCACCTCTTTGGGCAGCAGCCACTCTGTTCTTATTAAATTCATCAACTACTCTCGCTTCAAAACTGAATACTCATGCACGGTAAGATAAACAGAAACTTATGATTCTTAGGTGCACCCCATGGTCTTGTTATTCTTTTCCTCAGCTGGTCTTGTTTTCACTCACTAATATAAGATAATGTTGATGTCTCCATTCTTTCCTGTGATCTTTTCAGCCATAGCAATGAGTAAGCTGTGGGTAGATTTCGAGTCCCCTGACCTACAGTTTAGCTTTGTTATTGATGATTTCTGTGTTATTGGTATTGCCTTACAGTATTTTCCCTAATACACTTCATTACTTTCAGCTGTAAAGAAAATGTTTATCAAAGGAGACCGTACCTGTTAGAGATTTGACTGAAGTATTCCTCCAGATAAGGCGTTTCCTTAGCTGTGATAAATCATCTTGTTATCTCCCACCTCCAGACTGATTGTCCAGCCTTCACTGGGGATGAGAGTGTCAGTGCCTCTCCAGGATCTCAGGCAGGGTCAGAGGCCAGCGTAGAGGTTTGTTTTGAACCTCACCAACTGGGAGAAGTGAGAGGCCAGCTCAGTCTGTCGTCAGGCAGTGGAGGAGAATACTTCTTCCCATTACATGGGACCTGCCTCCCTCCCAAACCCCAAGGCCCATTCATAATCAGGGCAGGTCGCAACATCACCATCCCTTTCAAGAATGTTTTCCTGCAGACCACTGGTTTTTCTTTTCAGGTGAAGACTTGATACCTTTAAATTGACATCTGAAATAGTCACAGTACAAGAAACGTCTCCTAAAAATACTTCAATTTGATTATTTTCCCCCACTCTTGAGTATTTCTCTAATTTGTTATATCTTGATTTATGTGCCTTACTCCCAGGTTGACAACCCCAGCTTTAATGTTAAAGGAGTGGAATCCATCCCCTCCAAAAAGACCTTCAACGTCCTGATCTCTTTAGACGCCGCTTCTGCAGGGCCGTGGTTTGGCAAGCTGACCATCTCTAGCCAGCGTTCTGAAGGCCACAAAACACCTTGCTCCTGGGTCTATTACCTGAAAGGTTACCGTCCTGAGTCGTCTTGAAGATATTTTAAAGTACAGACACACAGATTAAAATGAAACAGTTGCCAAAAAAGAGCCACACAATCAGCCAAAATGACTTTAGGAGTCACTGTGGAACTTGTTTCTCTGATACTGTAGTTTAATGCATTTATGGCTCATTTATTATTTCACCTGGATGATAATTTTTAAAGCTGTTTTTCTTTGTTTTTAATGCATACTGGCTAGATTTGATCTTTTTGAACTTTTAAAATACAACTGAAGAAAAATAAAAAGATAAAAAAAATTCTTAAATGTCAACTGCATTTTTCAATTATTCATGAATCAACGACTTTTAAGACTTGAAATGTCCGTGAATCAGTGGATTATGTTTGGGTGTAGTTTATTCTACAAAGCTAAAGAGAAGAAATACATCTAATCATAAGGCTTAGTCTCGATTTTAAGGCAAAGAAAGACTTTTTTTGGCTGGCATGGCTAGACTTGAGTTTCTTGGAGGTGGCTCTGTGTGGCAACATGAAACGTTTACCCCAAACCTGGGGGGGGTATGTCTAACAATCACATCCACATTAACTTCTGTTTGAACATAATCCGCAAATGTTAAATTTTTTATAAGTTATATTTGCTGAGCTAAATTTTTTAGGGATTAAAAATAAAAAAGTTTGACTTGGAGAGACAAAAGGAAACTTTTCAGTAAGCGTTGCCTCTGACATGCAAACAGACTATCGGGTGGCTGTACTGCAGTGGTGGGTTAGTTTTCTGAGATTTGATTTGAGCCCAGAACCTGCTGTCCACCTCCTTAAGTGTCCTCCAGCTCTGAACCCCAAAACCCAGAGACTTTGCCAATGGGATAAGCTAACACCCCCCGGTTCCACCCCTGCTAAGATGCAAGCCTGAGGTTTGACTGTGCTTCAATTAGGTGAAGGAGAAACTGCATCAAGGCTTCATCATTACCACCAGATGTATAACAAGATTTACACAGCCTCAGATTTTATGTTACGCGGTTCCTCGAGGTCTTTCTGATTAAATTTTCTTCCCTAAATGATGATTTTAAAGGAAAACAAAATGTACAAAGCTGTATAGCCCTCATTTTGGCTGTAATTTTACTTAATGCCCTTATTACATCTCTTCCTTAATGCTCCCTCCAGCTGATTCTTAATAGATATTAGAAACGGCTGTTATAGATTTAAACATGATCTTACTGTGCCCATGCATCCACAAATTGAAGTTAAAATTATCAAGGCACTGGGCAGGTGGAGCAAGTGCCCTGTGTGCTGCAGCTACAGTCCTCGTTGTGGTTGTAGGATTAATCCTCAGTCCTAACATGATTTTCTCATTTCCTCTCTCCTCGTATTCTTTCTCAAACAGCCTATTCGAATAAAAGCGAAATGCTCAAAGCACAGTCTTAAATAAAAAGATAATATATATTTTCATCTCCACTCTAAAACACTGCTGAGTGTTTGGCTTGGCTAGATTGACTTTTTGTGCAGCTTTACTTCTTTCAAATATTTAAAGGGACATTTCAACAAATAAATGAACCAATTCAATTGTGGTTCACATTAGGTTAACTTTTGCATGATTTTCATTAAGTTACAAACATTATGAGGACTTACTGGCCAATAACTCTGAAAATCAGGTGCTCAAATTTAGTCAACGATTGTTAGCACTAGCTGTAAATATGAGTTTTAATTTTTAAATATTGAAAGGTGGCATCCATCTACCACAAGATTCATACTAGTTTAATATGGCTTTTAATTTTTTTTTTTAGGCTGTTGGTTTTGCATGGAAACTTTGTAGTTCAGACAGACAGGAGGACATTAGTGAGACATTTAATCTCATTAAGTGCAATCTTGTCTTGTTGTTTTTCATTTGTTTGACTTCACACTAATTTGCAAATAATCTTTTAGTTTGTTTATGTGACCCTTTTGGGGCAAAATTGGGCTCGTCCGGGATTTGAACCCGGGACCTCTCGCACCCTAAGCGAGAATCATACCCCTAGACCAACGAGCCACACTTAAGGGAGAAAATCAGAGGGCTAAATTCCCGTCCCCTGAAGTTGAAGACCTGCAGAAACTTCAAAGTGATGATGTGGCAACTTTAGGATCCAAACATGGCTAAAGGGCACCCCCTGCTGCTCAACCTTTGACAGTCCATGCTGCATTTTTGTTCCCTGTCTTCCATGGTTTGAATGTGTATAAGTTTTAAAATAGAAATCGTCAAAACAAAAAGCCACGGGGAAAGAGCGGATGAGTTTAAACTCAAAAAATGGCAGATCATGTATGGTATGGTATGTCCGCGAGTCATGCATGGTATCATTTCAAATGAGTTTAAAACACAAGTGTTACAGTATTTGAAAAACCCTTATTCTGGTTGTGCCATATGGTGCCATTGTGTTGTTTTTGCAGACACAATGTTGATGTTTCATGTGAAGACCAAATAAAACAGAATAAAACACAAAATCCAAAAACTTGATTTCAATGAAAACTTTTATGCCAAGCAGTGGCATAAATAAAATGATGTCAGTTAGCATCTTCCTACAGGATAATGCAAGTATCCTCAATACCACGAGACCTTTGAGTATGGCACTGATAACGCTTTAGATCAGATGATACTGCATTATTGATTTCGTTTTTTAGTTAATTTTTAGTTGTTGTTTTTTTATTATTATTATTATTTGTTTGTTTGTTTCGATGTCAAATTTTTGTATGTTGGACCAAGAGTCGTCTACTCAGTCCACTTTGAACTGGGAATGCGTGAAATATTTTTATCTTTATTTTACATATATATTTATGTTGAACATTTACATTCACAATATCATCTCAATTACAGTTTTCATTAAAAAAAATCTATTTAGTTGTAAATTTATTTATTAACGTGATAGCCCCTTAATATTAATCTCATTTACAAGGGAGTCCCAAGTCAGGTGCCAGAAAAAAAAGAAAATAAATCCCTTACAACTTTCACTTATTGTAAGAATAACATATGTGCTTCTACAGAGGATTTGTCAAAAGTATTTCCGTTTGTACGTCAAAGTGCAGGATGATCTGATGGCTCTGGCGAATGGGGTGGATCCAACGAGTCGCCGCCCTGCCCATCGTAATTACCTCTAATTTAAGGTGACAATTAAAATCGAGTGGAAACTGGAGTTATATATGCACTGGAGACACAATAACCATTAATAGTGATTACGAACCCCTATTTAAATTACTTTTCCTGTTACATTTTCCTGACAGATAAAACCAGACTTTGGAAGATCGATGAAACTGAAAACCATACAGTCTATGGTGAAAACGTAGGTATTGTTGTTAACATACGATCTTCGTACAAAAATGTATTACTGCGCATGCTTGATGTGTGACGATTCCCCATGCCTCCACGTCTGAGCACGAGAGTCCGGTAACCAATCAGGAGCGGCCACAGTGTGTTTGGAAACAACATTCCCCTCTGATAAAGTCCCGTATGACAGCCTGCCAGTCGAAAGACAACTGTATCTGAGAGAGGTCCGCGAGTCTGCATTTTAGAAGGACTGTTAGTGTTGTTTAATTCTACTTTTTGAGTCATACAAACACTGGGACTCTTTTTTTTTTAATTACTGCAGCAGCTTAGAAAACCTTATCACCGAGGGGCGAGACGAAGAGCGCAGAAAAAAAGCGAAAATGGATGTGAGGCATTCTCAACAAAAGACGACTACTGTTATCATCAAAACGCCCAACCAGGCTCAGGAGGACCAAGCTGTTGAGGGCATCTACCTGAACTGGACTGTAAAGGACCTCAAAACGCATTTGAGCACGGTCTACCCATCGAAACCGGTGAGTTTTCATGGGGCGGATAAGTTAGCAAGCTAGCGTTAGCGGAACTGGTTAGCATGAGGCTGCTCTGGAATGTCATAACGAAACAGCTGATGTAAGGGCAGTGAACGCCTCTCGGACATTTCTCTGTTGTTGTTTTACTTCCTAAATACTCACTCCAAACCTCAATGAAGACAACAACTAGTGTAATTTACTCCAGAAAGACTTACGGCTGATCCCCAGTTTGCTGTCTGTTTATCATTCAGATGAATAGAGAGTGCGAGTAGAGCGAAACTAAGTCATAACTCTGTTCTCATATCTGTGGCCTCTTGTACTTTACTGACTTTAAGCTGTTCCTGGGATTATATAAGTGAATATTCACGTGTTGTCTTCCGTTTTTAGAGCTTTTATTTTCAAATACTTGCGCCATATGTTGCAGAATTACCGAAGTTATATTAGAGTCTAATGTCTTATTAGCTTTTATTTGGTTTCAACTTTTTGTTTACACTCTCAGCTTGGCTTTAGTTAGTTTGCAGTGTTCCACTTGGATTCATGTCTAAACTATCTATTGTAAAATATTACGCATACTTTCGATTTAATCTATTTTTGATTAGTTGAAGGATTTGTTCAATATGGCATTTTAAATATGTTTTCTTAAAGACAAGTACAGTTACTCAACCCAAAAACATCAACCATAGAGGATATGTGTCAGTCTTTGCTAATGAAATGCTTGACTAGAGAGCTGTTGTCACAGCTGTTTGATAAAATATTTCATGACAATGCAAACCAAGTAACCAAATTTCATTCATCTTTGGGGACAATTTTCATCCTCTGCTTAGATGACAGTGAAAAGATGAGCAGTGTCATGCCTCATCGAGATCTTAAGTCTTGAAGGGATTTGCACAGATGAGGTGGCTCTGGGCAGGAAAAAGCACATGATTGTCAAAGTGAAAAGTCAAGTGTCAGAATAAAGTTAATCATTTCTTAAAATGACTGTCACCCATTGGAGGAGCTACCCATGTGCTTCTGAAGAGGCTTATTCACCCGTTTTTCCATGAGCACTTCAGCAGGATGATGCAGAGCACATGACGATATTAAAAAGACAATTAAAGTAAAACATATTTGTTCAGCATTTTAGAACATTAAACTTTCTGCAGCCTGCATTTTAATATTTGGATTGGTTCATCCTTCAAGAAGGTTTGTTTGCAGTATCAACATAACCTCAGATGTACAAAAGGTCTTGTCAGCTAAATTAAAAGTTTGAGCCGTTACATCAGCTTCTAAATTTGTCAAGTATTAACAGATCTCTGTAACATTTTAGATCACCTGTTATGACAACCTCTCCCCAAACAGACCTTCTCTTGTTGTATGGAGGAACTGGCCTTGACTTTCCTCTCCGAAGTTTAATCACAAGTTTTCAATACACTCAGCTTTTTTATGTCCTGTTGTTTAACAGTTGCAGTAAACCATCTGGATTTATTTGATATTAACAAGAGATAAACTATTATTCATAAGTTTTACCTAAATGATTTGTTCTTGTTTTCTCTGCAGGCTGTGACTGAGCAGAGACTGATCTATGCTGGCAAACTGCTGCCTGACTATCTACATCTTAAAGATCTCTCCAGACCGGTATGTCTCTGTGTTTGCTGCTAACAGTCATTACTTCAGCATGTTTAGAAGAAGGATGTTCTCTGACATGCTCGTGATGTTTGACATTTTTATCGCCTGAAATGAGTTTCAAGTGTGACAGGTTGATTATAGGTCTCTGTGTTTTAAACTTGTTGGAGAAGTTTTATTTGGCCTACTTTTCTCATAACAACTTTTGTCTGATGAAGAATAGACACCAAACAAAACATCGTTGTTCTATTAATACACAAGAACACTGTTGTAACTAGGACAGTGAATTATTTCACATGGCTTGCTCATGATTTTGTTGTGTGAGTCTTGTCAGAGGCTCATGTTTCTGGAGTTAGTACTAACTGTAGTCCTGAAAATATTCCCAGAAGGGAAAATGAATAAACACTTTTAGAAAACATCCCTTCCACCCTGCCACTATACAGACATTAAGTATCCAGGGGTTGTAGGGAATCACATAAAGATAAATTGCATAAACATTTTAATGTTACCCAAACTTTAAGTCGTTTGAACATTTGAAGACTCATTAACATTTGTTGAGTTTTATTTAGCTGTTACTGCCTTAATTCATCCTTGTTTTTTCCTCCTGCACATTTTTTATTTTTTTTGCATATATTTTCACTTTTTCAGACCGACTCAAGTCTCATAATCCATCTGGTGTGTTCTTCTCGTCAACCCAACCAGTCACTTGGAGCAAGGCCAAAGGTGAGAACGGTGCTTTCAGCTCAAATTAGTCGGATGCACTTGAGATGTTTTTTCACTAATAACAGGAGTGATAATACTAAGGTGAAAAGCCCACACATCTGAACATCTGAAGATGTTTCAGGTCTTAGCTTTCTTTCAGTGCAACAAACTGATATCTTATCAATTGTTTTTGTCTTATTTTAAGTAAAAAATGTCTCATTATACTCAATATGAGACATATTCAACTTCTCAATCCAGAAAACTGTCTTATTTTAAGTTATTTAAAGTAAAAAATGAGCTCTGAATTGCTTGTAACAAGTGAAAAAATCTCCCAAAGGCACAAAAAATTGCTCAAAACTGGAATAATGTCTTAATATAAATAACTTTTCTCTTGTTCCATTGGCTGAATATTTTTATTTGTTTCAAGCAATTCAGACCTCATTTTTGTCTTTAGATAACTTGAAATAAGACATTTTTCTGGACTGGTCAGGTGAGTGTGGCTCATATCAAATCTTAAAAAGACATTTTCTACTGCGAATAAGACAAAAACACTTGACAAGAGTTTTTTTTTTTTTTTTTTCCACAGGGTGTCTGCGGGGTCTTGAGAAGTATTAAAAAGTCTTAATTGTGGTTTTATGAGGTATTAAGTTTCATAGGTATTTAAGCTTTGACCCAAAAAATATCCATGAATATTTATTTTCCTCCTTGCAACTGTCCCCTGATTGGGACGTTAAACATTCAGCAGATAAAGTTCTAAAATAGAATAGAATAGAAAAGAATAGAGTTACTTTATTGATCCCAAACTGGAAAATTGTTCTGTTAACAGCAGAAATCGATGGAGTCAGTAGAAAAATACTAAAATAAAAAAAGAATAGAACGAAAAAAATACATAAAGACTCTAGTTACAATAAAATACAACAATAAGGATTGTGAGCGATATAAACACCAGCTATAAATTAACGTCATTTCCAGTTTCATAAAGAGAAATTAAATACAACATTAAAGCAAATCACACAATCTCCGGCACATGTCCTAAATTTTAAAAATGATTAAATATTTTCTCATTTTCTTTAGCAAGTTGCCTTGAATAACTGCTGTTTCTTGTTTGTGGGAGTGTGGATAAACCTGCCTTTAGTTTCATCTGTTCTTTCAAGCTTTATTCCTCCTTAGCTTACATCATTTCTGTAAAAATGTAAACTACAACTGTTAAAAAGTGGATGCCAACAACAACTGAAAGTTGCGATAAAGTCTTAAAAATGTATTGAAATCAACCTCAGGATTTTAGCATTTACCCTGTTTTAGTGTTCTTAAGTATTGAGACATCACATTTTTTACTGTCATGCACTAAGTCACGGTGGAAATGATGATGCAGTTTTGAATTGAAATATGAGACAATCTTATCGTTGTAAACTTGTCTTTTCTATTGAGGATGTTTTACCCTGATGATGAAATCCTCAGACAGAGGTTTTAGACACTGACAGGTGCAACTCTAGCCTCTGTATTTCCCTATCACCATAGAGACATTAGTTTCACTTCAGCCATCACGCTTCAGAGCTCAGCCACAGTTCTGAGATGAAAAGTACGACTAAAAATACCTTGAAAGTCTCAAGACACTGCTCTGCATCAGCACACGCTGAAGAACATTCCAGGTGGTTGTTCATCTGAAACAGTAAAACACACTCGTCGTGTTATTTCAGTGTGCTGTTGCTCTTGGTGAATGTCAAACTCTTGTTTTGCAGACTTCACAGCCTCCTCTCTCTAGTCCAAGACCAATGGCAGCCCCTGTTTCACCGAGTACCAGCAGCCCCTCCACCACAGACCAGACACTGAGCCCAACAGAGCTGAGACAGAGGAGACAACCTGCTCAAACTTCACCTTCTTCTGCTCACACACAGACTTCTCCACCAGGGACTCCTGCATGGCCTTCTGCCGCAGTGTAAGCCATAATAGATTAAAATATTTCAAATTCTTTCTGAACAAGATTTTTATTTTTATTTAATTTTATTTTTTTTGCAAAGCTTAGACCTGCCGTTTTAGGTTAGGATCAGAGGTGATGACACTCTTAAAAGTGTTTGTACATCTACTCTAAGTTTTTAATAACTGTTGCACCAATGTTACCAACATAAATGCACAAACACCCTATCAGCTCTGACATTTACATGAAAGAAAATATAAAACAGATATATTGGTCTCGTCTTGAACAGTCAGAGTAAAAGGAGCAACCTAGCTCAGGAATTTGGCGTCTTTGTTGACATTACCCTTGGTATCTTAATGTCAGGTCCTAATCGGATGGACTGGACGTTAAACTGACACCATCCTGCCAGCTCTCAAGTGGAAAGTTTGCCAGACGGGTAAACAGAGCTGGTCATGTCCACAGTTAATCCCTGATAAGTGAACATTTATGCAACCTGATCCCGTTGACTTAGTCTGTAATTTCCATGAATGGACGCTCGCTGAAATCAGTGAGGGACTCAAAAGTTGTCATAAAATGTAAGGTGATGTTACGATCTTTCCTTTAGTTTATGGCAGAACCAAGTCATTGTAATATAATGCAAGGTGGTGCATTTATGTGTTATCTGATATTGGTGCTGCTTAGGAGAGGAAAGAAAGGGTGTGTTAAAAATATTTCAACCATAACAGACACAAGTTTGCAAATAAAAGTGTGACATGTCAGTGAAAAGACTCATTAGATATCTATAATAAGTCCATTTCCTTCTACAGAGAAAATATCCAGAGTAAGTTAAATAGAATAATATCAAACAGCCTCATTATCTCCTTGTCCTGTTTCCTCTGATACTGTTTTTTTGGATACCAGTTTTAAACAGATGGTGACTCTATTTTCTGTGCCTGCAGGCCTGGAGCACCTCAGATGACCCAACCAGCCTTCCCCACTTACTCCCTGTACAGCCCTCAGCAGCTTCTGTGGCTCCAGCACGTCTATGCCAGACAGTACTACATGCAATAGTGAGTTCTTCATTAGTTTTATGGATTCTGCCTTTCTGTCTGACATGATCATGAACATCTCTGCACAGTTGGTTGTCAGCGGTCTTGATGTTTGCCTCATGTATCACACACAGCCACGCAGCGTTGGCAGCAGCAGGCACCGCCCCGCCTGCTCCAGCTACAACCCTCGGCCAGTACCCCGCTGTTCACGCGCACCATGTTCAAGTACCAGCTCCCTTAGCCAATCAGAACCCCATCGATAACCTTCAAGCCAATCAGAACCCCGTGCAAGATGGAGGTTTCATCAACCCTGGGGAGGCCAACCAGAACATGAGGATGAACGCACAGGGAGGGCCTGTCATGGAGGACGAGGAGGATATGGAGCGTGACTGGCTGGACTGGTTGTACACAGCTGCCAGACTTGGCGTTCTGCTCATGATCGTGTACTTCAACTCCAACCTGAGCCGCTTTCTGCTGGTCATGGGCACGCTCTTCCTCATGTACCTGTAAGTCCAATCTGAGGCTTTCTGCTGGGAAACAGGGGCTTTACTTTTCTTTTAAATTCAACAAACACATATGGCTGATCAGCCTTATTTTGTACAGTATTGAATTTAGTGACTTACTTTAACGAACCTTCACCTCAAAGGTTCCTTCATTTGCTTGGTTTTGCATTCAGCCTTTGAGTAGTAAAAACTAAGCTCCTCATGATAAACATTTAAAACAGCCTCAGAGCTGAATGAGGCTTGGTTAGTCTGAGTTGTGTGTCAGAAACATGTACATGTTTGCCACAGCTGATTTTGGAAACACAGGTATGAATTGTTAAGAAGCCATAGACACGTGTCATTTGTTCTTTAGTGTCACAGGATAAATACAGAAGCCAATGACTGTTTACTCACCTCCCATCCTTCAGGATATGTTCTTTAAAGAAGCAAAGCTTCTTTAAAGAAGAACAAATGAAAGCAGCTAAGCTCTGTGTACTGGCTGTACTCAGAGGAAAAGGCTGGGGAAACTGGCTTTTAAACATCTGTATGATCATCTGGTTTGGTGATATGTGGCTGATCTCAGGAAGAGAAGAAACTGCTTATTTAAATGGTTAGTGGCTTGGTTTGACTGACAAAGCATTATTTTGAGTTAGTCAATGGAGGAATAGTTACATAAACAGGAGCACAATTTCCCCTATTAGTCAGTCAGTTCATTTTAAATCACAAAATACTTTCACAGAATAGTTTAAATCAGTCATAACACTCCGGCCCTTTTACTGCCTGCTTTAAACATCTGTGTAGGAGCCAAATCAAAGATTTTATGTTTTTCATTTATTATTTTTTGTAGGAATACATGTTTCTTATTTTTTTGGTCGGAAGAGGTAGTCTAAAACAGTTTTTATTTTAACATCCGTTTCTGTAATTTTATTTCGAAATACCAGGGAAGTGTGTGCGTGTGTGGACAGTTTGAGCGACACAGTTTTCTGACCTCAGAGTTGTTACTGTATTTTTTTTAACTTTTAGTCTGATTATCTGTGAAAGCTTTTTTTGTATGTCAACATTCAACAGTTAAGAGAGACGAGAGCTGCTGTGGATTTATTCCTTTTGTTGGTGGGTGGACGTCAGACTGGAGGACTTGAGCGTCAAGCTCTTAGCTCCACAACTAGAAACCCACAATCTGTAATGTGTCATTGGTGTGATAGATTGGTATGGGTTTTTTCTTGCACCTGAAAAGAGGTCTAGAGCTTCCATCCAGAAAGTCTGGGTAACAGAGCAGCGAGGCAGATGTTGTTACTTCCTTAACAAAGCTGAAATGCAAATGATTGAACAACTTTATGCTTTCAAATGAAAACCAAAATAGCAGAAACTGACAAAAACACAGTTATTAACCAGCTCATTTTTTTAATTTGGAGACATTTATTCTCCTATTTTAAGGATTGAATTGTTTTAAATGCTTACTCAAACTGTATGTCTCTCTCTGGTTTTCCTCCTTGAATTGAAACAATATGCAAACTTTTTCCTGTGACATCCCACAAAGCTTTAACCCAGCTCCCGTGGGAAGTCCCATCTGAGTTTTACACGTGGTGATACCATTGGTCCAACTTTTATCTGACATCTTGTTCCACATCAACACCATTATCAGCAGCTCAGGCCACGTTGTTCATTTACTCAGCATGTCAGGCTCTCACACCCTGTTTGCTGTTACATAATCCTCCTCTCTGACACATAAACACAGCAGTCAGTCCAGTTAAAGTCTTTTGTTGTTGCTTTTTTTATGTCAACACATCCTTTTTTCACAGGCTGAGATGAAATAAGCTCAAAAAGTTCTCAGAAGTCAGTTTGTGAAGGGAAAGGTAGAAAGGTAAATTTTAATAGTGGGAAGAAAGCTTTGCTTAAAGAAAAATAATTCACGTTTCACACATGATCAGTGTTTTTTTTCTTTGTTCTCACTGCCACCCATCAGCCACTTCGCCACCCATTTTACCAATGAAGTATTTGAAATAGTTTTATTGTTTCATTTTAGTACTGTGCATCAGTTGAGAGCAAAATACAAGACATACATGGGTTTGGGAACATTTTATACAAGCAACAACTAAATTTTGAAAAGCAAAGTAAGTTTGATCTCAGAACATTTCCTTAAAATGTACTCGGCAGAGTTTTATCAATAGCATTAGATTTCTCCTCAGTTATCAGCACCTTTCTTAGTTCAGTCTTACATCTTTCAGTCATTGTGTTTCTGCAGCAGATGGCCATTTTTAGTGAAATAAAAACATGCACCATTCACCTGGCTCTAAATAACAGACAGATCAGGTGGGCGGCTTTAAGTTTGGTGATGAACCTTTGGTGTATTCAGCATCTAAGGAACTAGAGATCCTCCTCTAGATGTTCAAAAAACAACACTAAAGCTTGAGATTGGTCAGCTTATGTTTTTCTGAACACAGATGAAACTTGTCAAGACTCATATTTCTAAATGTTTGACAATGAATTGTTTTGTGATTATTCTGACATCTGCTAGTTTTTTTTTCACTTAGTTTATGCAGTGATCTCATTAATTAATGTATTTTTGGTGGTTTCACTTCTCCACAGACACACTGCTGGCTGGTTTCCCTTCAGAAGGCGTGCACAAGTCCAAGAGCTAAACCCTGCCCAGCCCCCTGAGGTCCAACACAACCAGCAGAATGAGAACGGAAACCAGATCCCACATCAAGTAAGACATATCAGTCAGATAAAACCCTTCTAGAGAAAATCTGTGTGTAGAATAGATCACTCCTTCATAGCTTTTAATACATTTTGTAATCTTTAGATGAGAAAGTTGTGCCACAAACAGTCTGTAATTAATGATTTATTGTCTTTGACTCTGTCTGTAAAGGATGATGAGCATGCTGACATGCAACAGGAGGAACCAGCTGCTGCCGCAGACAGTCCAGGACCAATGACAGCAGTTTTGGTGCCTCCTCACCGGGTGTCAGTAATGTGGACCGCCTGGGTTTTCTTCAAAACTTTCTTCTCCTCTCTCATTCCTGAGGGTCCTCAGGGTTTGGCCAACTGAGCGTTATTTTAGCATCTTTATTCTTCTTTCTGGGGGAACAAAGCTCTGTGGATGAAAAGCTGGTGGAAGATACCTGGTGATGTTGACTAAAGAATGAAAAGGAGGGCCATGGATGAATCCCTCTGAACATGATCTCCAAACTGAAACAGAAACCTGGACACTTGTGTTAAATGCTTCCTTGTGACTTTTGTGCAGTTCACAGATAATCTATCGGCCAAACAAAGCTGAGCGTGAATGTGGACTGAAAACAAAGGACATTACGGCTGCAAACATCAACCATAAACCATAAACTAGTCTAAATTGTTCAGCTGGATCCCAGCTCTTTGTTTAGTCAAACATCCTGCGAGCATCAGCTTCCTGTTCGCCTCCCCTTATCATGTCACAACAGTAGGTGGCAGCAGAGGGCTACGATAACTTCTGCACAGCTGTCACTGTAGACTGCTGTGTGACTCTTCATGTGAAGAGGTGTGTTTGTGCTTTTCGATCCCCTCGGGTGTAAAATCAGTTCATCTGATTTTTTTAAGACCCTGATTCAGATTGATACTCTCACAGTTGTGAGGATTATGCAGGATCCTCAAACAGACCCGGCTACGTACTGTATCTCACCACTTTCTGAATCAGGTTTTCTTTCTTCTTACAAATGTTTTGATCACAGATGTACAAGTGGAAAGATTTAGAAAGATTTAGCTGGATTTAAAGACTGCTTCTGTTTAAGGAAGCCTGGAAGGATTTGAGCTGCATTAGTTTTATAAAAGTATGATTTTGAAAACAATCTGAATTAATTTTTCTTTTTATGAGACTAGACCCCTCACTTTTAAAATATCTACCAGACATGTCAAGAATTATGTTAAAAAATCATTTTTTTCACAACTTGACCATTACCATACTTGTTTTAGTTGTTTGTTTTTTTTCTATCAGCTGATACGTGATGGTTAAAATCATCAAAACAATGTGTTTGAGTGCCAAATTGCTGGTTACATTTTCTTTAAAAGAAGTGATGTTGCCATAATAAAGAGCAGACGTTTAGCAACACGTAGCACTTTACAACATGTATCTTATGCAAGTTTGTACATAGGGGTTAAGGAGTTTGGAGTGAGGTCTGAAATCTTAAGTCGTTTAATGTAGAGCAGTTGAAACTTTCAGCATAACTAAACCAAACAGGTGTAATTTGTAAGATAATATTTGTAAAGTTATAAAAGTTAATTTGACAGGTTTAATGACCAGCTGATGAGCTGTGCCTGTGTTTGATGTTCTCGTTGCACCCAGGGATCATGTCATTACTTTAGTGGGAACAGGTCCTCTCATCACCAACATTCCCAGTGTGTAAAGTGAAACATAACGACGCTGCTGAACATCACTGCTGATGTAGCTGCCAGTATAAGAATTTAAGCCTTACCTGTCACTGAGCAGATGCAACAATGCATTAACATTTTGTAAATGCATCATTATTCCTTTTAATACAATGATGAAATTATGGATTTTATGCTATAAAGTGACCTGTGTTTATAGGCTCCTAATCACTTCATGTTTGTTTTTGTTTTTTTAAATGTAACAACTGGGTTTTAACTTTATCTTCTGTCATCAATGTCGTTTAAGTCTCCCTTCTTGAGTTCAAACTGTTTTCTGTTCTGTTTTAACCCTTGTTGTAAAGTTAGCATGGTTACCCTTCAGGATAGGGGATGTGCTCACTCTGTACATTAGAAGCTTTAAAAGCTACGGCTCTTATAATCTCACTGTCTGTGTGAGGTCTTGCTCTTTGTGGGATGTTGTAAAATGAAGTTTGTGTTGAAGGCGACCAGCAATAATGGATGCAATAAATGTTTTTTAACTTTAATGTCTCTGCGTTGTGTTTGTGATGATCAGAGGCTTGTATTGGTGTCAGTGCACAGAGTGCTACTAGAGTTTGTTAACCTCGTATTCAAACGCATGAACCCGATGAAGGTCAGTGACTCAGGGTTGAACTCAGGGTGCTGTAGCATAACATTATGACTCAAAGTAGACCATCGTTCAGCTTTCACTTGAACAAATCGAAGGTTTGAGTAAATTTTCCTGCACATATTGTTCAAAATAACTGTTAAATCTACAGGCATGTTAGCAGCCCTGTGAGGCTGAACCTTAACACAGCAAAGCTTTGAGCTGTTTATTTGACTTGTTGACGTGTTGCTTTGCATCAGTATTTGTTTTAAGGCTCTAGACGCATCTATTCAAACTAGTTTTACTTACAATGAAAATTCTTTCAAAGCTTAAACGGCTCATCACATTAAGGAAATAAGGTATCTAACAGCTGCTGCAACATCGCACTTAAAACCAGAACGGTGAAAGTCTGATGTCCTGGAACAACTTGTGTCCCTTTCTGACTAACTTTAAATATTTTTCTCTGGTTTCCATGAAAATCAGGAAAATCATGGGCATCATCTCATCTTTCTTCTTATTTCTATGAACCTAATTTAATGCCTAACAATGGCACTGGGGGTATTTCACTGTCAATATTCAAGTTAATTAATAATTTGAATGTTGAATCTATGAAGGTCATAGTCTCAATTTCTTCAATATGTACAATTTCACTGTATCAATTATGAGACTTGCTTAAAGCAGGATTTTAACCAAAGAGAAGAGATAAACCAGTCACATAAATTATGCAAAATTTTAGTATTTAAATTCACCAGCCTGAACAAGACTCACTGTGATTTCAAGCTAAGCATAAAGAACGCATGATTTTCATCCAGCTGTGGTTGGTATTTCTCTTGGAAAAGTTTTCCTTCTCAATTTCTTTTGACTTTTAAGGAAAATACTCAATTTGTTCTATTGAACATTAACATTTTCCTCTTTTTTGAATACTACAAAAATAAAACTAATAATTCAAAAAACAAGAGAGGTAAACAAATAATTTAAGTGCAATTTAAACATATGTCATAGAAATGAAAGTAAAACTCGAAGGCATGCAGCCCACACATGATCATAATATTTTGCTGGTTTAGAGGACTGTTTGCTGACTGGAAAATTTAAATTTAGTCCTAGTCCTTTAGTCCCAATGGCAAAACAAAAGCAATAAGATAAATAAAAATAAACTTGTTTCTATGAGTTTTCAGATATTTTCCACCAAAAAAGTATTTGATGCATTAAGGTGCATTTTGTGAATTTCCAGGGTAGACTGAATCAAAAAAAAAAAAAAAAAAAAAAAAAAAGCAACCATGAACGGTGGGACGTATTTGACAGAGCATGTTCAGCAGCTCATTCAGGAAGGTATCAGTTATAAGCAGAGATGGCAAAGCTGCACCATGGCAACTTCAAATTACTACAATCATAAAGCCCCAGATGAACAAAGGCCCATCATGTGACCAGTATAATCACCAACATGGACTTATTAAAGACCCTTATCCAGGTATACAGAACCTACAGCCATAAAGGAGCACAGCACACAGTCTGAATGAAGGATAAATGTTGGCTTCCAGGGAAGGTGAAGACTCTTTGCCTTGAGGGATTACTCAAAGTTATCTTGGCCAAAAGCACAGTGGGGTCCTGCCTGTCCACACACTGACGTCGCTGCTGCATCCTGCACCACAGAACAAGGTGGTTACGAAAGGGAGAATCACACAAGACCATGTCCCGATATTTCCTCAAATGATCTACTTCCTCTCCACTCAGATCACCTCAACCTCCACCAGATATGGTCTTTGCTCGCCCCAGGGAGCTCCCAGCCAGAGGGCAACCCTGTAGCCCTGTTCTGCACCTCAGCTGGATGCTGGATGCACTACCTGAGAGCGGTCAGGTGAGATGAAGCCCTTTGCCTCTGAGCCTTGAATATAATTGGTGCCCGCTGGCTCTGTTTTGAGGTTTGAACTCTGGCAGCTCGATCACTTGGCATCAGGGCTGGGTGGGGGAGTTTGTTTCTAAAACATCCTCTCTTAACTGCTGTCACAAAAAAACAACAGCTTGCCTACAACTTTCCTGTGGTTTATCCACAGTCCCTGTCTTGTCTCTGTAATCAGAGCCCTGGTCAGAGAGACTGAATATCTTCTTGGCTAATATGAATTCATCTTAATACCACTTATTAAACTCTGCCACCACACTTCGCTCATCCTAACCAACATGCTCAAACTTTAAAGCATTTCCAGCAGCACTCACAGCAGATGGCGCTCATGCACCACACACACTCTCGTCCAAGCTTTCATCCAGATTGGTTTCCTGCCTGGATGTTATTTTGAGTCTTTTCTGCACCTTCCCTTCAAACTCATCCAAACAAAGAGCCTCATTAGATTTTAAGAGAATCAGCCTTGGGGGGTGCACCGTCCACATCTCAGCCAGCTCTGGTATCAAGTTTTCCTGTGGCTCAAAGAGTCTTTGTTCAGGGAAAATCAGACCTGAGCATGACTGCGCTCCACACCTGTTAAGAGAGCTGAGAGCAGAGGAGCTTCTTTTGGAGAGTGCTGATCCAGACTTTCCACTAAATCATGCTAATCTCAAGAATATAATCCACACTTTCAGGAGAAAGTGCTTCTGATCATTTCAGTTCAGTTTCAAAGGAGTCTTTATTTGGTACGTATGCTGATGTTATCTAAACTTTAAAAATGAAATACTTGAGTTACAGCCCTGCTGTTGTTTTTATAAGCTTACATCCATAAATTGAAAACAGTATAGAATGGTTCAGTTTTTTTGAAGTGGGGTTGTATGAGCTCTATGTGACCACTAAGGACATTAGATACAGTAGAAAGTTGTCTCCTCTCCCTCAGTAAGACACAAACTGTAATCGATGGTGTTTCCGACTCTATCTTGATGTCCAGTGTCCTCTGTATTCCTTTCAGTCACCATCTATAGCAGCTCCTCTTCTGTGTACTCCGGTTCATACAGGTATCCTTTTGGTTCCAAAGTGAAACTTTCTACTGTATCTAATGTCCTTAGTGGTCACATACAGCTCATACAACCCCACTTCAAAAAAACTGAACTATCCCTTTAAGAGTTTGTGATCATAGAGTTTGTGTGACTCCCCTGAAGTTTTGAATCCAAAAGCTTGTACTTTGATCAGTTTACTTAAAGGGAACTCTGAGCAACTGACAAGCCTGAGTCAGTGTTTGTTTATCTATCAGTTGTGAACCACCCAAGTTGACCTCATCTGACTGGATCAAAGACTTTTTACCTTGTTGTACTTATAGAGGCTGGAAAAGGGACAAGTTTTATTTCTGTGGCTGTCCTGAAGGAAGAAAAAAGATGCTGCAGCTTGTGGGAATTTCCATTTAAAAAGTCTCAAAAAGACTGATAGACTAAAGTTTTGAAGTACAGAAGAGTTGATAATTAAAAGGAATTATATGAAAGCTGGATAACAGTCTACATTGTTTCTGCACCAGTGTGCACAGTCCTCAGGGTTGAAAAGCTCAACTGTTTTTTTGTTTTTTGGAGGGGAGCAATATTTACATCCACAATGCCTCGTCGTGCTCTCCCTCTGCTCCTGCTTCTCTCTGTGTTTGGAGCGTCCCGGGCCTGCCAGCAGGACCCTGCTTCTGCCTACAGATTCACCGGGGCAGTATGTCGCCTCACCTATCCTGCAATTGTTGTGTGTAAGTAAAACTTTGACTTTCACACTTATCTTTTTCAAATTGGTTGAAAGTAGACTGTAAGATGGATTTCTCACCTGTGCTTGTGTTTGTGTGTTTCATGAGAGATGAGAAAAGTTTCACTCATAACAACAGGTGCTAAAATTATGTCTCACTTGTGTCAAAATTTTTAGAATTATTTTCAGGAAGAGTTCAAATGTTTGCTGCAGACCTCATTCTGGCTTGTCTGTCTCAGTGGCTGCCAAAGAGTCATTTAGGAAACACAGTAGTATGTGTACATAGGTAGTCTGGGTTCTACATTAAGTACCCCAGACCTCTTTTGTTTTAGTTTTTGTCTGTTTTTGGATAAGCCTTTTGGTGTTCACTAGAAAAAAAACTGAAATCTTATCAAGTGTTTTTGTCTTATTTTCATTAGAAAATGTCTTTGTAGACTTAAAATGAGCCACATTCACATTCACATTCAAAGAGAGAAATAAATTATTCTCATGTTGAGCGCATTCCACTTACCCCATTGGCAGATTTCTGAAATGTTACAGGCAATTCAGACCTCATTTTTGGTCTTTAGATAACCCTTTAGATAACTTGAAACAAGACATTTTTCTGAACTGATACGTTGAATTTGGCTCATATCAAGTAAACTAAGACAATTTTTGCTTAACATTAGACAAAAACACTTGATAAGACTTTTTTTTCCCAGTGTTTAAGTTTTGGAACCCTTGATCATTGTCAAAAAAAAAAAAAAAACATTGTGTGCCATGGATCCTTTCACTTGCTGGCAGCAAACATAAAAGGCATCAAAGTAATTATTTTTCTTTATAGTTAATGTTAGTTTAGGGTATAATTATCACCAGTTTCTATGCACAGCTATCTTTAAAAATGTCCATCTGTCTGTTTTTGTCTCAAGCTTCTTTGAGAGTTTCCTTGAATGTGTGTCTTTGACAGTGAACGAGAAAACCACCAAAGTGATCGAGGCCGCATTCCAACATGCAAGATACCCAAGTGTGAAGGGAGAGAAATCCTTCTCTTACGCAGGAAAAATCAATTACGGCCTTGAAAAGTAAACAAACACACATGGGCCACCACGCAATCAATTACCCACCCACACACACACATATTTACTCACAAAATGCTTTGAAACAAGGTTATGTTTCTCTTTCCTCCAGTTTGGAGATTCATAACCTGACGATTGGTCGGAGTGAATTTGAACTGTATCCAGGAGAAGGCATCAGCATGAAAATTAGCAACGTGTCTTCAGTCTTTAAAGGAACCATCCCCTATGGATACGGCAGCTGGCTGTGAGTCCATGTGTGTGTGTGTGTGTGTGTTTGATGAACAACATCCCAAATGATCTTATTAATGTCTAACCGGACACATGAGGGAAAATAGAAAACAATCAATCCTTGAAATATCTGAAGACAGCTTGTAGCTGGTTTTAAATCTCTAACCTTTTTTTCTTCTGTAGGAAAACAATTAGACAAAATAATGAACATTAATTAATTCGGTTAAGTGGACTGTGTCTCATTTAAAGGCTTATGTGAACAGGCATTTACTAATGAAATTACATAAATTTAGGAACCTTGACTTAGATTGCTGCCCTTCAAGTTGCACACACAAACTGCATAATGATAGTTCAGGTGTTTCAGAGTGGGGCTGTATTGGATACTTAATAACGATTCGTTAGCACAGCTCCTTGTGAGTGCATAGCCAGAAGGACTTAAGCCCCATTTACACAAAGTTTCATCCGTTGTCGCTAAAACACAGTGAAAAAAAATCTGTGTTTACACAGAAAAGCCAAGGGACTGAAAATGCTGTAGTAAGCATGCCAAGTCTGTAGTTGGCGCTGTAACTGTCTTGTCCAAAAGACGCTGGGCAGGAACAAAACTGTTGCGGTTCACCTCAAATCTGTTGCTGTGTGAACAGCACCTTAAAGTGGAGGTATTGTGCCTCTTTAAGGATTTATCTTGCCCTCTGGAAGTAGCTTCACATGATTTACAACTAAAAAAAATCTTTATATCTCACCTTTCACCTCCTTTCAGCCTCTGTCTGAAACGATTTGTTTTAGCTGCTGTCTCTTTGAGGCTCTCTTATTGAGGCCTTCCCTTCCAACCTGTCATGAACCAGTTAAAGCTATGGTCTACGATCTGAAACCCAGTTTGGCTGATGAGACACATTTGAAAAACGCAGCCTCACCCCTCCCCTCCTTGTTCCAAGATCCCGCCCCCCAGCTCGTATCGCCCTTCTTCGCCTCCTAACAACATGCCCCCTCCGACAGAGCAAGAAGCCGGCCGGCAGAAAATGTAACAAATAAGACAGTCACCTTCCTTGTAACACACAGTGGTAGCTTTTTCAATTAGAGCGGCGCGATCAAAACCATGAATTAGCCGGCGAAGCAGGTCTGGTGTTGCCACTGCCAGCTGATCAGAGCAGAGCCGACTGTGGGTGAGGCTTTACCTTTCTCTGCGTGTCTTCACCAGCTTACTTTACAATGCTAAAGATGTGTGGCTAACTTATGCTAAAATCTATTGACAGAGCCGACCCGTTCCGACCAGCAGCGTTCAGTCATTAGCCAGTACAGGCACAGACTAACCAGAGTTATTCGGCTGACATCTCCCACTGTGGTAAACAAAGTCATTACCTGTTCAACAGAAACTCAGCTGTCTCTGCGTCAGTCTTCAGTCCCAAATCCCTCAGCAGCTTTTTCCACCTGTCGTACATTTCTCCAATATTCAGTCTCTGTTGGCACCTGTATCGCTCATAATTCTTCCTTGCTTCAGCCTTTTCCCCAAAACTTTTTCGTTTTCTTCCCTTCGCTGTGGAGGGTAACAGTAACAGCCTCCTGGTTTCGGTCTTCTCTGGCTCCATGACGCTTCAGTAGCTGAGCAGCTAGCTGACGTGAGAGGGGTAGTGGGGAAAGACGAGGGACCATGGGCATGACGGTGTGAAGCAAGGGAGACAGGGGATTAGATGGACTAACGCACAAATCCGAAATGAGGGAAACAGAGGTTCAGATTGTTCAATCATTAAGCCGTTTTGCAGCTGCTGTACTGAATGGGGTTTTTTCATTCTTTTAGGTTTTTATATTGCCTAGATCAGACCATCGGACCATAACGACCTCAAAACGGTGTTATTAATAATTACCTAGCTTCAAATCATAGACCATAGCTTTAAGAGATCCTTATTTATTTCAGCAGGTCTCATGAGGATTTTGTGCTTTTGACCGCTTTGATCAGTTCACAGACAGATTTCTACAACATATGAACACGTAGATGTTTGAAAATCTGCACGTTTTCTTTGAACGTCCATCTTTGTTATTTTATCTCAATGTTTGAGATATGGAAAAGCAGAGCACCCCTCTTTAAGACGATCTTTGTATAGTCGCAGACAACTCCACAGCACACCTAAGTCCCTCTCTTCTTATAAAACAGATATTTGATTTCATGGAGCTGGTTTAGTGCAGTCTTCATTCTACAAACAAATCTATGTTAAGATATTTCATGTCAGTACACGGACATAGGTAGAGTTATGATGAGCTCATCAAGTCGAGTATTGAGGGTATGAGACTGCAGGATGCTTTTAATGGTTCGAGAAGTCAGAGAGAGAAAAGGGACATGGGACTCACTCAGTTCCTGAAATCACAAATTGTTTAATCTCAAAAAAGTAACACTAATAAAATAGAAACAGTCTGCTCTCCATTGTGCAGCTCCACTGTGCATGGTCTTGTATACCTGCTAAAGCTGTTATAGGTTGGAAATGCAACATAGAATAAAAAATGTTTATATAAAGGCAAAAAATGCTGTTTGGTGCGGGAACATTTTTATCAACCTGAGAACACAAAGGAAGCACCTCTACAGATAAGAGATGCAAACAGAGAAATGAGGGTAACATGCAGCTGAGCCACTCACTTCTATCTAAGACCAGTTTATTTTAGAATCAGCAAAACAAAGTAAGAAGGACAAGGTCTATGTTGATAAGACTCGACTGAGATGCTTATCATGTCTCTAAAGAAGTGATGAAGCCAACTGCAGGGCAGGATAACCCCCTGATGGAACTGAGACAGTGATGACGGTTGAGTGAAGTAGGTGAAGGAAATGAGATTGGGGTGGTCATCTGAGGAACCTGGACACTGATGATAAGGTGATGAAGTGTCTAGAGTGGAGGAGGGTGACAGACACATCAAACTGAAGGAACAGAGGAGAAGAGGTTCAAAGTTTGGCAGCAGCAGGATGATTGGCTGATAGAGGAAAGGCCAAAGCCTGGTTGGTGGATACTTAAACTGTGAACTCGAAGATGAACAGCGTTGTATGATTAAAAGAAAGGCTTCCTGCTTGAGCTCCATTATCATGCAGCAGAATTTAATGTCCACAGAGTACGTGTTTTTGTACAGTCTGAAATGAAAAAAAAAAAAAAAAAACCTGTGAGATGTTCTTACAACAGAAGTTTGATTTCAGTGTGTGTATATTACTTTGCATTGCTTGGGTAAGAATATCTCCTAGCATCGTGCTTCTCAAAAAACTTTTAAAAAAAAATTTACCTTTAAAACAAGGAATAGAACTAAAAATGGACACCTGCTTTATTTTTTTCCCCACAAATGGCTACTGTGTATATATTAATTTACAAAGATCTTACTCTTTTCAAACAGCGACTGTCTGCTTACAGATTTGGCATACTGCTGTGGGATTAATTTCTGTAAAAAAGTACTTATAATCCCAACTATTTTTTTAACTTCCTCTTGTCAGAGTGCCACTGTCTCATATGCTCCATCCCAGCCATGACCCTGCATCTCCTCACTCTCTGATCATAGACTTCCAGATCTGAGGTGTCAGGACTAGCACCACCCTTCTCCCAGTGTAACACAGGGTTAATTTGTGGTCAGGAGAGGAACTGCAACAATAAATAAAAAAATAAGTGAGAAATTCAGGCTGCTGACAGTGGGAAAATAATAATGATAATTGATTTTATTTATTTGGGCTATTTAACCTGTATTTAACCAGAAGAACCTCATTGAGATTAAAAATCTCATTTACAAGAGTTTCCTGGCCAAGACAGACAGCAGCACATGTACAAATTACAGACATAAAACAATTTAAGATCAGATGAAATTAAAAGTGTATATATATATATATATATATATATATATATATATATATATATATATATATATATATATATATATATATATATATATATATATATATATATATATATATATATATATATATATATATATATATGTATATATATATGTAATAAAAATTCAAACATGGGCAGCAGGAAAAAAACATTGCCCATGAGCCCCAAATTGGACAGCCCTGATCTATACACATCATATAACTTAATTATAACTGTTGCATGTGCTATATTCAAGTCATCAACATCCCTTCAATAAAGCATCTATAAGAATTTAAAAAACAATATCAAAAAAAAAAAAAAAACTCACAAAAACAGTATTCTTATATAATTGTAAACTTATTCAGGCAGTAAGGGGTTAACTGAGCTGTTCTCATATGTTTTACATTTAAAGTATGTAAAAACAGCTTCTGTAAACCTCTAACCTGTAAATACCATTGAGCTATGTATCTAATCTCCATATTTGTTTTGCACTTTGTCAAGAGTATCATGGTTAGGGTTAACCCTACCCCACTAACCCTTACCCTAATCATAACCTTAACCCAACTGTAACCCAAACCCAACTTACCCTAACCCTAATCATAACCCTAACTCTAACCCTAACCCAAACCCAACTTACCCTAACCCTAATCATAACCCTAACTCTAACCCTAACCCAAACCCCACTAACCCTAATCATGACCCCAACCCTAACTCAAACCCCACTAACCCTAACCCTAATCATAACCCTAACCCTAACCCAGATCCCACTAACCCTAACCCTAATCATAACCCTAACCCTAACCCAAACCCCACTAACCCTAACCCTAACCCTAATCATAACCCTAACCCTAACCCAAACCCCACTAACCCTAACCCTAACCCTAATCATAACCCTAACCCTAACCCAAACCCTAACCCAAACCCCACTAACCCTAACCCTAATCATAACCCAAACCCCACTCACCCTAATCATAACCCCTAATCATAACCCTAACCCTAACCCTAACTCAAACCCCACTAACCCTAACCCTAACCCTAATCATAACCCTAACCCTAACCCAAACCCCACTAACCCTTACCCTAACCTTAATCATAACCCTAACCCCAACCCCAGCTCCAATCCTAATCATAACCCTTAACCTAACCCTTAATCCTCACCCTAACTAACCCTAACCCTAACTCTTCTTTTTATCAATATCTTACACACATGGTACTTGTGTCCCTGTCTGAAGCATTACATTGTATGAAATGGTTCTCCCGCCAGAAGCTGTATTGATCTGTGTTTACTGTACTTAGTCCATCTGATATCGATCTCTACCTCATTTAACCCCACTCTAAAAACCCCAAACTACCCCTGTAACATAGTATGAATCTTTAAAATGGCTATAGTTTTCACCTGAATAACTTCAAAAACATCTAGAATATAACTTTAACCTCTAAGAGGAGAAGTGCTGTTATAAATTATTCATGTTTGTTGACGTCTATTCGGGAGTCTGTGACATTCTATGTCAGTATTACAGTAGAGGCTGTAACAGTAACCCATTAAAAAGTGGTTTTATTTATTTATTTATTCAGATTTTTATTCAACAAAGAAAACCACATTTAGATTACAAATTCTCTTTTTGTAGATTTCTGGCCAACAAAAAACAATTTAATGTTATTTTTTTAGGTTCCTCTAATGCAAAAAGTCATTCCTGTGCTCTGAAATCACAGGTCAGTTAAACAGGATTCAAGCAGCACTGTGTCACTTTGAGATTTTCTGTTTTTTCTCTGATCGGTCTTTTCTTCCCTGCAGTTTACAAGTTGAACAGCGGACCGACTTTGAAATTGAATCTGAGATTGATCTCAGCATCAACCCAAAACTCAGTAAGTATCCTGAAAGCTTGAAAGCACCTGCATTGAAACCACTGATTGAATCAAAAATGAGTATTAAAATCGAAGTATTGAAACCAAACATAATCTGGAGCTCTGTGTTGCCTCTCTATCTCAGATGGTAACTTCTGATCTATTGCTCCAGAATCAACACTGTTTGTCATTTGCAGCTGCTGGTTGGATGTGTTTGAACCTCTCTGCTCCCTTCACCAGAGTTTACACACACACGTCCTCACATCTGTCCTCTGTTATCTCTGTCTGTCAGGCTGTGCAAAAGGAAAGGTAGCAGCAGACACGTCTGACTGTTATTTGAACTTTCACAAGCTCCGTCTGCACCTGCAGGGGGACAAAGAGTAAGTTTCAAACCTGAGCCCTGATGGAGTGTCAGCAGCAGGACAAAAGTGAACCCCAGTGTGACCGTGTCTCTCTTTGTGTCTTGTTGGTCAGCCCAAACTGGCTGAAGAAGCTGTTCACAGACTTCATCACCTTTACGGTCAAACTGGTCATAAAGGGACAGGTAAGGGTAAAATAGCAGGACTCAGTGTTCACTTGTTTCACTTCAAGTTTGAAGTGATATTGTAACAACAATATGTCTTTTCTTAAATGCAGATCTGTAAGGAGATCAACAAGGTAGCAAATATTCTGGCTGACTTCATCCAAGACACAGCAGGTGTGTGTAGGCGTGTGTTTGTGTGTGTGTGTGTGTGTGTGTGTCATAGTGTGTGTGATGACAGGAGAGAGTGAGAACCTACAATTACTAATGTGTGTGTGTGTGTGTGTGTGTTTCAGAGCAGTTCCTCAGTGATGGAGACATCAGTATGAACATTGGTGTAACTGCGCCACCTGTCATCACTGCAAACTACATAGAGTCGTACCACAAGGTCAGTTTGAGCTGAACTGGCTCTCACAAACATATTTTCTGAAAGATTTGTTCAGATTCAAATATTTTGCACCTGTCAAAAATATAAACAATTGAAAATGTATCAAGGAAAAAAAATCAGCAGTATAAAAATGCGTGGATGTAATTCCATCATTTCCATCTGTTCGTTTTCTTTGGTGTTAGTCTCTTTAGTACCTCTGTGATCAGAGTTGGTTTTCCCACACAGAAAATAACTACCAAAAGGTCTTAAAGCTGATGTTGATTTCTCAAATTCCATTTTGTTACTAACTTGTTTTTGTGTTGTAAATCTTGTAGGGGCTGACCAACTACCACAACATCTCAGCTGTCATCAATGATTCAGTTTTCCACCCCAGTCATCTGACTGAACACAAGATGCTCTACTTTTGGCTGTCAGGTGAGGAGTGTGCATTGTGTTTCCTTTTGACTTGTTGACTGTGTAACATCACAAAGAGAAAGGTTTAAAGTTTGCAAGCCCAGTTCTGTAGATCAAGGGTAGCCAACCACCCAGAGACCAAGAGCCACAAAAATTACAGTGGTACTACAAAGAGCCACATCACACACGTGGTCCTATAAACACACTTCCTGTCATGCATGCTGTGTTGGCAGTGTGTGTCAATTCGTACTTGGAGCCGTGTCAAAGACAAATTTCTGTTTACTGCAGAATTGACAAAGTTCTATCTATCTATCTATCTATCTATCTATCTATCTATCTATCTATCTATCT